>NC_086454.1:267413892-267720142 GCF_028390025.1 Pseudophryne corroboree | reverse complement strand
CAGTACGGTAGGCCACTGCTGTACCTACCTCTGTGTCATCACTCGTCATCCATAAAGTATACTATCCATCCATCTACATTGTATACCTGTGGTGGCTTTTTTTTTATACTAGTAGTACTAGTTTAGCAGTCTGCTGACAGTGTCCACCAGGTCCATTATACTGTATATAGCAGTACGGTAGGCCACTGCTGTACCTACCTCTGTGTCGTCACTCGTCATCCATAAAGTATACTATCCATCCATCTACATTGTATACCTGTGGTGCCTTTTAGTTGTGCGCATTAAAAATATGGAGAACAAAAATGTGGAGGTTAAAAAAATAGGGAAAGATCAAGATCCACTTCCACCTCGTGCTGAAGCTGCTGCCACTAGTCATGGCCGAGACGATGAAATGCCATCAACGTCGTCTGCCAAGGCCGATGCCCAATGTCATAGTAGAGAGCATGTAAAATCCAAAACACAAAAGTTCAGTAAAATGACCCAAAAATCAAAATTAAAAGCGTCTGAGGAGAAGCGTAAACTTGCCAATATGCCATTTACGACACGGAGTGGCAAGGAACGGTGGAGGCCCTGGCCTATGTTCATGGCTAGTGGTTCAGCTTCACATGAGGATGGAAGCACTCATCCTCTCGCTAGAAAAAAGAAAAGACTTAAGCTGGCAAAAGCACAGCAAAGAACTGTGCGTTCTTCGAAATCACAAATCCCCAAGGAGAGTCCAATTGTGTCGGTTGCGATGCCTGACCTTCCCAACACTGGACGGGAAGAGCTTGCGCCTTCCACCATTTGCACGCCCCCTGCAAGTGCAAAACTGGCAGGAAAAAGAGGCAATTTGGAAGCCCTTGCAGAAACTGGCTTTATTCTACCTAAGTTGCCCTCCCTCCAGTGTGTACTCCGAAAGAGTGTTTAGTGCAGCCGCTCACCTTGTCAGCAATCGGCGTACGAGGTTACTTCCAGAAAATGTGGAGAAGATGATGTTCATTAAAATGAATTATAATCAATTCCTCCGTGGAGACATTCACCAGCAGCAATTGCCTCCAGAAAGTACACGGGGACCTGAGATGGTGGATTCCAGTGGGGACGAATTAATAATCTGTGAGGAGGGGGATGTACACAGTGAAAGGGGTGATGAATCGGACGATGATGATGAGGTGGACATCTTGCCTCTGTAGAGCCAGTTTGTGCAAGGAGAGATTGATTGCTTCTTTTTTGGTGGGGGCCCAAACCAACCAGTCATTTCAGTCACAGTCGTGTGGCAGACCCTGTCGCTGAAATGATGAGTTCGTTAAAGTGTGCATGTCCTGTTTATACAACATAAGGGTGGGTGGGAGGGCCCAAGGACAATTCCATCTTGCACCTCTTTTTTCTTTCATTTTTCTTTGCATCATGTGCTGTTTGGGGAGTATTTTTTTGAAGGGCCATCCTGCCTGACACTGCAGTGTCACTCCTAGATGGGCCAGGTGTTTGTGTCGGCCACTTGGGTCGCTTAGCTTAGTCACACAGCTACCTCATTGCGCCTCTTTTTTTCTTTGCATCATGTGCTGTTTGGGGACTATTTTTTTCAAGTGCCATCCTGCCTGACACTGCAGTGCCACTCCTAGATGGGCCAGGTGTTTGTGTCGGCCACTTGTGTCGCTTAGCTTAGTCACACAGCGACCTTGGTGCGCCTCTTTTTTTCTTTGCATCATGTGCTGTTTGGGGACTATTTTTTTCAAGTGCCATCCTGTCTGACACTGCAGTGCCACTCCTAGATGGGCCAGGTGTTTGTGTCGGCCACTTGGGTCGCTTAGCTTAGTCACACACCTACCTCATTGCGCCTCTTTTTTTCTTTGCATCATGTGCTGTTTGGGGAGTATTTTTTTGAAGGGCCATCCTGCCTGACACTGCAGTGTCACTCCTAGATGGGCCAGGTGTTTGTGTCGGCCACTTGTGTCGCTTAGCTTAGTCACACAGCGACCTTGGTGCGCCTCTTTTTTTCTTTGCATCATGTGCTGTTTGGGGACTATTTTTTTCAAGTGCCATCCTGTCTTACACTGCAGTGCCACTCCTAGATGGGCCAGGTGTTTGTGTCGGCCACTTGGGTCGCTTAGCTTAGTCACACAGCTACCTCATTGCGCCTCTTTTTTTCTTTACATCATGTGCTGTTTTGGACTATTTTTTTGAAGTGCCATCCTGCCTGACACTGCAGTGTCACTCCTAGATTGGCCAGGTGTTTGTGTCGGCTTGTGTCGCTTAGCTTAGTCACACAGCGACCTTGGTGCGCCTCTTTTTTTCTTTGCATCATGTGCTGTTTGGGGACTATTTTTTTCAAGTGCCATCCTGTCTGACACTGCAGTGCCACTCCTAGATGGACCAGGTGTTTGTGTCGGCCACTTGTGTCGCTTAGCTTAGCCATCCAGCGACCTCGGTGCAAATTTTAGGACTAAAAATAATATTGTGAGGTGTTCAGAATAGACTGAAAATGAGTGGAAATTATGGTTAGTGAGGTTAATAATACTATGGGATCAAAATGACCCCCAAATTCTATGATTTAAGCTGTTTTTTAGGGTTTTTTTGAAAAAAACACCCGAATCCAAAACACACCCGAATCCGACAAAAAATTTTCGGTGAGATTTTGCCAAAACGCGTCCGAACCCAAAACACGGCCGCGGAACCGAATCCAAAACCAAAACACAAAACCCGAAAAATTTCCGGTGCTCATCACTACAATAAAACTGAACTTGGGATGCAATTTTCACAGTATCTGCAGTATAGCATGCTGGTAGTTGTAGTTTAACACCAACGAGAAAGTCATACGTAGCTTAAGTACTTAATGAATTTTATCTCCTATATTACCCTATTACCTTGCTGCTGGGGACGGAATGGGCGCACACATTTTTGGAAATAACAACATAAACACAAATATGGTACAGGTTGAGTATCCCATATCCAAATTTTCCGAAATACGGAATTTTGGAGTGAGATAGTGAAACCTTTGTTTTCTGATGGCTCAATGGTGGTCATTCCGAGTTGTTCGCTCGCTAGCTGCTTTTAGCAACATTGCAAATGCTAGGCCGCCGCCCTCTGGGAGTGTATCTTAGTTTAGCAGAATAGCGAACGAAAGATTAGCAGAACTGCTAATAAATAATTCCTTGCAGTTTCTGAGTAGCTCCAGACCTACTCCTAGATTGCGATCACCTCAGTCCGTTTAGTTCCTGGTTTGAGGTCACAAACACGCCCTGCGTTCGGCCAGCCACTCCCCCGTTTCTCCAGCCACTCCTGCATTTTTACCTGGCACGCCTGCGTTTTTTAGCACACTCCCTAAAAATGCAGAGTTGCCTCCCAGAAACACCCACTTCCTGTCAATCACACTACGATCACTCGAACAATGAAAAAATGTCGCTCAAGCGTGTGTAAATCTACTAAGTTTTGTGTTAAATTACTTAACGCATGCGTGCTGCGTACCATGCGCATTTTCCACCTAATCGCTCCGTTGCGAAAAACGGCAACGAGCGAACAACTCGGAATGACCACCAATGTACACAAAGTTTGTTTAACACACAAGTTTATTCAAAGTATTGTATTAAATGACCTTCGGTCTGTGTGTATAAGGTGTATATGAAACAAATTAATTGTGTGAATGTACACACACTTTGTTTAATGCACAAAGTTGTTAAAAATATTGGCTAAAATGACCTTCAGGCTGTGTGTATAAGGTGTATATGTAACATAAATGCATTCTGTGTTTAGACTTAGGTCCCATCGCCATGATATCTCATTATGGTATGTAATTATTCCAAAATACGGAAAAATCCGATATCCAAAATACCTCTGGTCCCAAGCATATTGCATATGGGATACTCAACCTGTATATCTAAATCCTGCCCTAGTATAGGGCCTAATTCAGTAAGGATTGCAAATTCTGCTAATTAGCAGAATTTGCAATCCTTTGGATCGCATGCTTGGGGACGCCCATCACTGCGCTAGGCCGCCCAACATGCTGACCGGCGCCTCCCTCAGTTCATCAAGCAGAAATTGCGAATGCATCACAATTTCTGCTTGTTAGCAGAAATTAAGGATGGCTCCTGCCGACGCAGCTTAGCTGCGCGCGCAGGAGTCCCGCTGCCACGTTCTTGATCACGGCGGCTACTTGTGATGTCACACAGCCGCCATGATCACGTCCCCATTTGTCCGCCTCCGCCCCCCGTTCGCACCGCCCCCGCAATGCTCTGTCTCCTCCCTGGAAATGGAGCGTTGCCCGCCCCGCAACCGCCTCTTCCTGATGGACAGGCAGAGGCGATTGCATTTTCTACCCCTCCCCCCGTAGAAAGTGCGGGTGCATGCGCAGGATGGGTGCTGCGCATGTGCCCGCGGGGTGTTGTAATAATTCTGGTTGGATCGCGATGTGCTTACGATTTTGACTATAGACCATAAGAAAAGTTAGCACATATCCCACTGTGTGTATTCAGCTTGCAGTAACGATGTGCGTTCCCGCGGGGTCGGTATCGCAAGAAAAAAATAGACTGTGCAGGCAAGGCAATTTTGACTATATTGTGTACAATCTAGTTTCTGGATTAGTCAAAATTGTATATAGTCAATATTGCACCGTGTGTACAGTCAACATCGTTGGTTCTGGGCACCGGGGTCTTCAAGGGAAATCGCAAAGTCAAAATCGGCATTTCACCAGAATGGCACCGTGTGTATGCACCTTAAGTGTCAAGGGCTGGCCACCTAGTGGTCATGGGTGGTACTACATATTTTTGTTTTAGTTGCAATCATAGAATCTTTTGGATATCTTGTCTTTCTAATAAGGCCCTTAGAAGACACTGTGGTGGAGATGTCTCAAACCTTCTAACATGTACAACTGGAGGTATTGCCCATAGCAACTAGTCAAACTATAGCGGTTATTATATATCTTGTACACCTCTATATAATCACTAGAAATTTGATAGGTTGCTATGGACAACACACATACCTGGTTTGATACACCTCCCTCGATGACTGATGAAAACTCTGTCTGTGTAAGGGGCATTAGATATAATATACTTATTATACAGCCAGCTATGACATATCGGTTTCTAAATAATGAATATAAGTCACATCCATTTCTTTGTCTGGTCAAAAGAAAATAATCCCTTCACACTTCCGTTTATATCATGAACAGTAGTTGCTCATGTGTCTAAATCCTGTCTAACAGGACATTCTTGTCCTTATATGGGCAAGCTAGCCATCAAATAGGAGAAGTAACAAAGAACCAGGGAGGTCATTCCGAGTTGTTCGCTCGCAAGCGGATTTTAGCAGATTTGCTCATGCTAAGCCGCCGCCTACTGGGAGTGAATCTTAGCATCTTAAAATTGCGAACGATGTATTCGCAATATTGCGATTACACACCTCGTAGCAGTTTCTGAGTAGCTCCAGACTTACTCGGCATCTGCGATCATTTCACTGCTTGTCGTTCCTGGTTTGACGTCACAAACACACCCAGCGTTCGCCCAGACACTCCTCCGTTTCTCCGGCCACTTTCCGGAAATGGTAGCGTTTTTTCCCACACGCCCATAAAACGTCCTGTTTCCGCCCAGTAACACCCATTTCCTGTCAATCACATTACGATCGCCAGAACGATGAAAATGCCGTAAGTAAAATTCCTAAGTGCATAGCAAATTTACTTGGCGCAGTCGCAGTGCGGACATTGCGCATTAAGCGGAAAATCGCTGCGATGCGAAGATTTTTACCGAGCGAACAACTCGGAATGACCTCCCAGGGACGGGGCTGTGAAACAGCCCAGCATGACAAGGGTGTGTGTCTTCATCTTATGGGGCGTGGCCTTGCAGCACGCCCCTGTCTCCCTAATTTCTGGCCAGTCGAGCAGAGCTCCAGGAGACTGAGCTACTTGGCCGTCCCGTCTCTATGTGTGTCTGGACCCATTAGGCCAGGGGTGGGGAACCTCCGGCCCGCGGGCCGTATAAGGCCCGCGAAGCCATTTGCTCCGGCCCACCCGCTTCTGTCAGTGAGACACGCCGCCGCTCAGTCCGGCGGCAGCGTGTCTCAGCTGTCAGGACAGGGAGAAGAGCGCGGCGATGTTGGATGACGGCGGCGGCGTGTAGGACTTCAAACTAGCCGCCGCTTCGTCATCCAATCAGAGCTCGCGGACCGGCAGCCAATCAGGAGCCGCGGCTGCCGGCCCGCGAGCTCTGATTGGCTCTCGCACCGGCGGCTGGTTTGAAGTCCTACACGCCGCCGCCGCCACCCGACATAGCCGCGCTCTCCTCCCTGTCAGCAAGCTGCGGTAAGCAGCACGGGGGGGGGGGGGGCATCTGTATAGCTGGCACTGTGGGGGCATCTGTATACCTGGCACTGTGGGGACATCTGTATAGCTGCCACTGTGGGGGCATCTATATAGCTGGCACTGTGGGGGCATCTGTATAGCTGGCACTGTGGGGACATCTGTGTACCTGGCACTGTGGGGGTATCTGTGTACCTGGCACTGTGGGGGCATCTGTATAGCTGGCACTGTGAGGGCATCTGTATACCTGGCACTGTGGGGACATCTGTATAGCTGGCACTGTAGGGGTATCTGTGTACCTGGCACTGTGGGGGCATCTGTATAGCTGGCACTGTGGGGGCATCTGTATACCTGGCACTGTGGGGGTATCTGTATACCTGGCACGGTGGGGGGCATATGTATACCTGGCACGGTGGGGGGCATATGTATACCTGGCACGGTGGGGGGCATATGTATACCTGGCGCGGTGAGGGACATTTGTATACTTGGCACTGTGAGGGGCATTTGTATACCTGGCACTGTGGGGGCAATTGTAGATCTGGCACTGCACTATTGGGGGCATATGTGTATCACGTCCCATTTTAACTGTCCATACCCATTTTTTTTGCCGCACGCGCGCCTCCAGCGCGCGCACACAGTACCTCTAAGGGGCAGACCTACTGGGGGGCAGGTTAATTTTTTTAAATTGAGAATTTTTGTATGGCCCCCGAAGGATTTTATAAATATCCAAATGGCCCTCGCTAGAAAAAAAGGTTCCACACCCCTGCATTAGGCTATTGCCCTTTCTGGCATTTGCCCATAGTGGCAGATGGCCAGTCCGTCCCTGCTAAGGATTGTAATACTGAGGCTCTTTACTTGTAATTTACCTGCCATAACTACCTACAGTATCTGTTTCCACTTCATACTCACAGCTGCACCGACAAAGGCCACCTGATAGCCAACATCAAAATAATTTCAGTCACTAGCATACCTGCCAACTTTTCACAATACAGGGGAGCGTGGCTTATGATGGGAGGGGCATGGCCTTGGCCGAGTGGGCGTGGTCAAGCATCACAGACCCATTTTCTGGCATTTTGGGGGCATGCATGCCCAGCGCTCCCTGAGCAGCTGGGCAGCCCCCTGCTCCCCTCCCGCAGTGAATACATGCCGTGCGCACAGCATGTATTCAAAGATCACTCGCTGCTTTGCAGAGCACCAGGGGATCAAAAATCCTCCCCCCAACTGCCACCCTCCCATGAGACAATGCAGCCTGCAGGTGGGACAGCGGGGCAGAGTCCAAATAGCGGGACTGTCCCGCTGGAATCGGGACAGTTGGGAGGTATGCACAAGGAGATGTAGGCTAGAGATATTGCTACTTCTTACAGTGGCAAAGGGTGATGTTAAGCGATGTCAACTATTACAAACTATCGTTTCTTAACCACTAAGATCGCAGCAGCAAATTTGTTAGCAGTTGGGCAAAACCATGTGCACTGCAGGTGGGGCAGATGTAACATGTGCAGAGAGAGTTAGATTTGGGTGGGATATTTTGTTACTGTGCAGGGTAAATACTGTCTGCTTTATTTTTACGCTGCAATTTAGATTTCAATTTGAATACAACCCACCCAAATCTAACTCTCTCTGCACGTGTTACATCTGCCCCCCCCCCCTGCAGTGCACATGGTTTTGCCCAACTGCTAACAAATTTGTTGCTGCGATCACCTCTGAATTAGACCCATAATGCACTGCTGTGCAGTAACTGAACGCAGTCAGTAGCCAAGTGCAGCCTTATACTGGTGTCTTTGAAGTGTGATATCTCTTTTATGGTGATCTAATTGACAGTGCTTAACACTGAGTAGTTCTTTAATACGGATCTGTCTCTATTATTGTTCGATCTTCGAAATGACTGTATTTATTGAACAATTCTCCTTTGTGTATGACTACAGTTAGTCTGTTTTAACCATTATTACCCTCCGCAGCCTGGGTTCAAGCAAAATAAAACAGCGTTTGCTGCTTAATAACCTTGTAGTATCACAGGGGAATTACCAATAGCAATCGGTCCTTTCATTATAAGCCAAACTCATTAGTCTGTCTATTGTGCAGGAGCTCACTGGCGTTTATACAATATACACATGTAAGAAAAGTAAATCCAAATGATATTGTTACTGTATGTTTGTTCTACCTTTTAAATGACTTTTGTTTTAAAACCTTGGATTCTAAGTTAAACATAAAACCCAGAATACAGTACTGTTACATCTCATTAAATGACAATTATAAAGCTGTCTATTTATAATGCCTCATGCCCCAGTCCCTAAGCTCAGGATTTTTTTTTTTCTATCAATACATCACATTGATTTCCTGTATGACTTTATCTACCTAATACAGAGTAGGGCTGAACAGTTATTTGTCTGGTTTTTCGCCATCCCTTATCAAACATTTATGATTTAGTGATTGCTGCAGCGGCTTCATGAAAGGTCTCTCTCATATTCATCTCTACAGTAGCTGGGCTATCATTGTGCCTGCAACTGTAATAAATCTACGTCTGGGAAAATCCATCACCATCCAGAAAGCAACAGTGTGTGAGTTGATGTTTGGAATGGAAGGGCCATAGTAGGAAATTTATGAATTGTTCCTAGTGCAGTGTTTTATTAACACTAGTGTAGCTCTGCAATGTGCAACACTGTAACCTAGGAGCAAACAGACGTTCCTGGCTATGAAACATGGCAAGCTAATGAATGAGTGTTTTACTTGTATGGGTATGAAAAAGAGCATTGCTGCTCTAGGATTGGTACAGATAAATACAGGGGGAGTCTGTGTGTGTGTGTGTGTGTGTGTGTGTGGGGGGGGGGGGGGTTCCAGTTGCCTGGAAACCCCCCTTCCCCACAGCCTGGCCGTCAGCCTCTACATGCAGTATGAGTATACAGGGCAAAATAGAGCTGCTGCACATGCCCACTGGAAGCAGATTTTCTTGCCAAAACTAATGTGTGGGTGTGCTCCGTCATCGCACCATGGAGAGACTCTGATAAGTGGGTTACCGTGATCATTGGGCCTACGTATGTCTGAAGTACTGTATTACATAAACTGCACCTTGTTTTGGGAAGACTGTAACTCGTTACATGCTAATTATGCATCCTTCATGGACTGGCAGCAATCACTCTAAAACCAAACATTTGTAAGCCCCCCTTCAGAAGGGGAGAAACAGGTACAGATTTCATGGACTGTGACCACTGTAGGGGCCCAGAAATTCAAAGAGGCATTACCATGCTACAGTCAAGCCCCAGATGAATGCGATGGCTATGGCACAGATGCCCAGAGACGAGAAGTTGGTGGGTGGCGATGAGGGTGGGCAGAGCTAATTACATAATTAGGCCCCACCCATTCACCGGGAAAAGTCCACGATTGGGCAATATTTGCCATGGGGTGGAGCTAAAATGACACAATTAGCATTTAATAGCATCATTAGGCTCCGCCTGTTCTGCAATTATGCCGTATTTTTCTCCCCATTCTTCCCACTTCACTAGGAAGTGGGGAGAATCCAGGAGAGTAGGTAAGTATGCTATGACTTCCTTAACCACATTCTCCAAAGTACCATGGGAAGTTTTGTTATGCCATTATTACTGAACATTGTAATATATTGTGTTATTGCTGTGCTATGATGCACAGATGTATTGGTCCCCCAATAATTTATTCAGGCCCTTAACCTGTATTTGTGGAAGCAAATGTGTTGATAAAGTTGTCAGGAATCTATTAATCCAATTGTAAAACGCTGGAATCCCAACAGCTGTCAGAATGGCGACGCCGGAATCCCGACAAGGCCAAGAGACTGACGCCGGAATCCCAACGGCATCCTGACCATAAGTATTGGGGGTTAGGTTTAGGCACCACCAGGGGTAGGATAGAGTTAAGCTCTAAGGGGGAGATTAGAGTTAGGCTGCGGAAAGGGAGAGTTAGAGGTAGGGGAGAGGGGCAAACATACTGACCTGGCCCCTGTCAAGACTGCAAACACTGTGATCCCGGCGTTGGTATTGTGACCACTGGCATCCTGGGTTCCGGTATGAATGGTCGACCATGTTATGGTCGACAGTCATTAGGTCGACCACTATTGGTCGACATTGACATGGTCGACATGGACACATGGTCGACACATGAAAATGGTCGACACATGAAAGGTCAACATATGAAAAGGTCGACAAGAGTTTTTTTTACTTTTTTTGGTGTCGTTTTTTGCGTAAAGTGACTGGGAACCCCAATTAGTGCACCGCGTTCGCTCGCCATGCTTCGGGCATGGTGCCTTCGCTCTGCTACCGCTTCGCTCGGCACACTTTACCGTTCCAGTTGTAGTCCATGTGGATCGTAAAGTATGGAAAAGTTCCCCAAAAGAAAAAAAAAAGTTAAAAACTCGCGTCGACCTTTTCATATGTCGACCTTTCATGTATCGACCATTTTAATGTGTCGACCATGTGTCCATGTCGGCCATGTCAATGTCGACCAATAGTGGTCGACCTAATGACTGTCGACCATAACATGGTCGACCATGTGAACGGATACCGGCATCCTGTCCGCCATTCAGTCATACTGAACCCCTCTGCACGAGAATGGAGACTGTTTAGCCAAAATCGCGATGTTTGGGAGGTATGGAAAGTGAGAAGGATTTTTTTTTATACAAATGAGGTTTAGAGACTATGGGGTCTATTTACTTAGTCCTCCATGGAGATAAAGTGGATGGAGATAAAGTCCCAGCCAATCAGCTCCTATCTTCCATGTCACAGGCTGTGTTTGAAAAATGACTGTTAGGAGCTGATTGGCTGGAACTTTATATCTGTCCACTTTATCTCCATCCAAGGCTTAGTAAATAGACCCCTTTGTGCATGTTAGCAGGATTATATTACAGGTTGAGTATCCCTTATCCAAAATGCTTGGGACCAGAGGTATTTTGGATATGGGATTTTTCCGTATTTTGGAATAATTGCATACCATAATGAGATATCATGGTGATGGGACCTAAGTCTAAGCACAGGATGCATTTATGTTACATATACACCTTATACCCACAGCCTGAAGGTCATTTAATACAATATTTTAATAACTTTGTGTATTAAACAAAGTGTGTGTACATTGAGCCATCAGAAAACAAAGGTTTCACTATCTCACTCTCATTCAAAAAAGTCCGTATTTCGGAATATTCCATATTTTGGAATATATGGATATGGGATACTCAACCTGTATTTTTATTCATACAATTCCACAGAATAGAATTTGGCTGCCCATGGTGTTTGGGTGGAGTGTGTATGTTAAGTTATCACGAATAGTCCTTTAAAGAGCATCAAGAATTGACCATGTCATGTATCACCCTGATAGCTCCAACACCGGTTCAATATAATGAAGTTGGAAAGGTTTCCTTAATGAAAGGACTGACGTTTTCTGTGCAGCACTTGCATTCATCAGGCTCCATGGTGTTCATTACAGTACAAAAGCCGCCACTTTCTGTTGTTAAAATAATTTATTAGCCAATGCTGATGGGAGGCAAGATAGCTGTAGAGGTGGCTGGAGGAAGTCTAACTGTATGTTAGAGTTCAGTTTCCATTGGACCTTCTAACATGTTGCCAGCTGGTAATCCTTAATTTGGAGTTAACGTAAAGATAATTCTGATGTTTTAATTAAACCACCTCTCTTAACCTAGTGTTGCATACAGTAGAATGGGGTTTCCATAGATTTAAGGCAGAATTAAGTTTCACACAGATCATTTAGCAAACCTACAAAGTTTTTTTTTTTTTGCAATCCCTCTCCAGTTCTGCTGTACACATGTGCAGCCGGATCTTTGCTCATACACAATTTACAGCCCGGTATCACTTTACAGATGTGTCCTCATACATCTAGCCTCAATACACCACACAGGGCTGGTTCTGGCCCTTGTGGCGCCGCGGGCGAAACATAGGGGCGTGGCCAGTTACGCCCCCTGTAGAGTTGTGCCCCCATTTGTGCCCCCTGTATAGTAGCGCCGCTTACAAAAAAAACAAACAAAAAACAAATAATGAATACTTACTATCCCCGCTCCTGATTCCCGACCGCTGCAGACCTCCGCCGGCGCCGCTGATCTCCTCGGATCTATGGGAGAGACGTCATGACGTCTCTCCCATATCACAGCATAGATAGACACTAGAGGTCAATTATGACCCCTAGCATCTGTGCCAGTCCCACAATGCTGTGCGGTGCGCGATGACGTCATCGCGCACCGCACAGTAAAGGTCCTTTCCATGAAGGGAAACTAGACGGGTAGCGTCTAGTTCCCTTCACAGCGGGGGGCACTGCCAAACAGTAGCGGATCTTGCCATGGTGCGGCGCCCTCCAGAAGGCGGCGCCCCAGGCAAAAGTCCTGCTTGCCCGTGGCAAGATCCGCTACTGACTCCACACAGTGTGAGATGCCTGGCGTGAGTGCCTGTAACTCCCCTAGCGTTGGGTGTCTTTTTTTTGTCGAAAATGAATCTTATTTGCAATACAATGCTAGGAGACATCAGGAGACGGCGCTGATTAATTTCATATTTGACACTTGTATATCTGTGTGCGACTGAGTCTGCATATGAAGCAAAATGGAACTTGACAGGGAAAAAAGCCACAGTCGCTACTTCTTATGCAGATTCAGAGATTCAGTCGCACACAGATTTACAAGTGTCACATATTACATTAATCAGCGCTGTCTCCTGGTGTGCGACCTATGATGCATTTTCGGTAAAAAAGACGCCCAATGCTAACAAAGTCTCATGGGACCTGGCGTGCCATAAGGGGCTGTTTGCCGTGACTGCTACAAAGATGTATGAGGACACATCTATACTTGTTACTAAGATTTTATCGGTACCCGTGTCACGGTGACTTCACATTGGTAAACAGCTCTGAAAAATTATTCCTTATTTTGGCAATAATGTATCTTTTGGGGACATTTCATTATGCTTACAGGATATGTTATGTGAAATCTGGTGAAAGCAATACAGTTCTGACATTTTTGTAGTGAAATCGCAGAGGACCTAGGAATAGAATGTAAATCGAGGCCCATTTATCAATAATTGCATTTGCAATGTGTTTTTGGCACATATTAGCGTCCAAAATAGCATTCCAGGGTGCAGTTACACCGCCGGCGTGTACGAAGCGGCACATGCAGGGACAGGGCATCCGAAAAAAGTGCCTGCCCTGTGATGCCTTGACTTCAGTGCCGGGACCCCTGTACATGCGCGGTGTTCTGATCACGTATGCATCGCACCCATTCCCGGTGCTGTCTGCAAATTGTTGCCCTTAGGCTACAATGGGCTAATGCCATCTTCAGATGATGTTAGCTGAAGGGACCAAGCTCGAGAATGCTTCACATTCCAAAACTTGGTAAATCTGTCAGCATTGCATCCCTCATACAAACCTATGGGGGTTGCAGCTGCAGTTGGAAATGTACAGTATAGTAGATGGGCCTAATTCAAGGTTGATTGCAAAACAACATTGGGGGTAATTCCAAGTTGATCGCAGCAGGATTTTTTTAGCAATTGGGCAAAACCATGTGCACTGCAGGGGAGGTAGATATAACATGTGCAGAGAGAGTTAGATTTGGGTGGGGTGTGTTCAATCTGCAATCTAATTTGCAGTGTAAAAATAAAGCAGCCAGTATTTACCCTGCACAATAATAAAATAACTCACCCAAATCTAACTCTCTCTGCACATGTTATATCTGCCTCCCCTGCAGTGCACATGGTTTTGCCCAATTGCTATCAAAAATCCTGCTGCGATCAACTTGGAATTACCCCCATTATCCACTAATGGGCAAAACCATGTGCACTGCAGGTAGGGTAGATGTAACATGTGCAGAGTTAGATTTGGGTGGGGTGTGTTCAAATTGAAATCTAAATTGCAGTGTAAAAATAAAGGAGCCAGTATTTACCCTGCACAGAAACAGTATAACCCACCCAAATCTAACTCTCTCTGCACATGTTACATCTGTCCCCCCTGCAGTGCACATGGTTTTGCTCATTAGAAGAAAATGTTGTTTTGCAATCAACCTTGAATTAGGCCAATATCTGAGATATCTGCTGCAATTTCTACTTAACACATGGATGGGGGTGATGCTAAATACTTGCAGTTACACCCTGAATCTTTAATGATACATGGCCTGCAATCTAATTAACAAAACCGTGAGGTCAGGCTGTTCAAAGCTTCTTGTTAATGTCCATTGTTTCATCATTCTGCAATGGCACCAGGTACCACATTTCAGACATACATTTTTAAAGGCGCTTGAAATCTTGAGCTTTAACAAGGAATGCCGTTTTATTGTTGTTCTCTTACAGCAGGATACAAAAAAATAGCTTCCTACAGTTCACTAAACTATTATGTGTATCTGTGTGTTTCTCTTTTATTGTCTCCAATTCATTGTTAAGTTAAAAAAAGGCAGCAACAGGAACATTGTTGAATTTTCCGGGGTTTAAACTCGACGTGTCTGCGCTTGTCATTTATACCGATTATGACATGACAGCTTTTGAGTCTACAATGATAACAGCCATCTGACTTGATCTGCGTTCAATGGATTTTCACTAAAATAAAATCATTGCCGTTAGTGATGGATAGAAAAGGTAGAGCAATACATCCTGATAAATGTTCCCTGTTTCCCAGTTCTTTCTCTCACACTGCCCTTGTGCAATCTATAAGTCAGCCAAGCAGGGCCCTGTACAGGGCTCGTAACGTGTCACAACTTAAAAAATTGAAGTAGCTTTTGAGGCCCGTCAGTGAGGGGAAGGGAGAATGGCCTGAGAAAGCCATGGATCATGGTTAAGAGAAATGCAGAGTCTCAAGGTCAGTGTCAGATAAGTCGCAGCACCCATTCATATCTCACGCCGTGCTCTCCTTGAGAACATCATCAGACTTAATGAAAGTTGTTGTCAAAATGGAGAACAGGTTTGAAAAATAAATGCTTTGTCGCTAACAGAAAGATGACTTTTCTAAATAATGTTTTGGTTTATTTTTAGTGGAGTCAAGTATTTTATTTACTATTGATGGAGCTCCTGTAATATCTCAGTGTCATTTAATAAGAGCATGAAAGCTACAATTGTAAATTCACAGGCATATTTATTAAAGGGTGAAAAAACGTATGTATTCACCAGCGATAGGTCTCTCCCCCCTCCCAATATAGCAGAAGGTTAACCCCAGAGCAGTAGCAGAACACTCCTGAGCCCTGTGCATGCCCCTTATCACCAGAACATATGATGTCACGCAGAGGGTAGGGGGCTGCCAGGTAGCTGATTACCAGGTGCATGCTAAGCGCCTCTGCAGGTTCCAGGCTGCAGTTTAAGGCACCCCGTAAGTCGGAATAAACTACCACTGGAGCAGCGACTGTGCTGACCCTTGGCCTTGTTTCCTGAGCAGTGGCACTGGTTGCACGCTCTTCCCTACATCCCTGAATTGCATCATCATAGTCCCACCCCCGCTATACACTGTATAGCAGGGGGAAAGCCACAATGATGCAATCATGCCACCTCGCTCCCTGAGCAGCCCACCTTCCCTCTGGCCACGCCCCCGGAGGAGGAGGCAGTAAAGTAGGTAAGTATGAGTTATAGTGGACCCACACGGTCAAGCGGTACTGCCAAATCCGTATGGAGTCATCAGCCACCACTAAACTATTTAACATGACTTAAGTCAACATGGACACAACCATTCATATGTCCAACACCAAAACACTGGGAGACCATCAAGGAAGAAGAAAAGAACTACAAACAAAACAAGGATGGGCGGAAGGGAAGGCCTCAGGACAAAGAAGTTGGGTAGGATGTTCCAACTACCAAACTAAGATAAAATGACAAGAATAAAAACACCTGCAGTAAACCACCAATCCAGTGGTGTGTGTGTATATGTATGTATGTATGTATGTATGTATATATATATATGTATATATATATATATATATATATATATATAAAGGGTGCAGTGTGTGCGGTGCTCCGTGTGGGTCCAGGGGGCCCACACTGCAGACCCTGCACACATTTATTCGTTAGTTACCTCTCCGGAGTCCAGCGTTGGTGGTAGTACTGATGTTGCTGTTGCCATTTTCTCAGCGTTTTGCCCATGCGCAGGAAAACACAGGAAAATGGCTGCCATGCTATTTTCCCAGAGGCATGCAGTTGACTGTAGCACAGCGCTTGGGTCTACTAACGGCCACAGCTCACACACACTATGCTTCTGGCTAGAGAAGACGGTGCCCGGATGGTGACTGCACAGGGGCCCCCTCCTCTCTTGATACACCCCTGCACCAATCACAAACCACTAAACACAAAACAGTCACATCACACTGGAATAAATTATAATCCTTTCCTAACCCCTCAGGTTATAAAGCCACTTGCCATGTCCCTCATTGGGTCAGTGGCCTCTGGGTTAAACAACTTTCAGGTTGAAATTATTATAATTTATTTATTACCAGTTATTTATATAGCACACATATATTCTGCAGCGCTTTACAGAGAATATTTGGCCATTCACATCAGTCCCTGCCCCAGTGGAGCTTACAATCTAGATTCCCCACCAAATACACACACACACACACACACACACACACACACACACACACATTCATTTTTGTTTGGAGCCAGTTAACCTACCAGTATATTTTTAGCTTGTGTTAGGAAACCGGAGAACCCGGAGGAAACCCACGCAAGTACGGAGAGAATACACAAACTCCACACGGTTACAGCCATGGTTAGAATCGAACCCATGACCTCAGTGCTATAAGTCAGTAGTGCTAACCATTACACCATCCATACTGCCCTCAGCTGGCCCACTACTTTAAACCATTCTGGTGCTAATCTATGAATCCCAGCGATAAATCCGCTCCTTGGCGTGGAGTTCTTCCCTGTCACTGGCTGCAAGGCACTGTTGGCGAATAGAGATGAGCTATGAGAGCCTACTGTCGAAGTATGCACATTTAGTGCTCTGATCCATGGGAGGGTGCTCCAGTGCCTCTCCGGAAATCCTGGATCCTATGATAAAGCAAGCAATGCCATCCTGAGATGATGACTCCTTGCGGCAAAAAGCAAAGCTCTTGAGAAATTGCCTTTATAGAGGTCTATGGGGATAGCAGTAAGCAATGGTTAAATGGGGTTAACTGGGATAAATCTTTGATCTTTGATACCCTTTAATAAATTGCATGGAGTCTTGCGATAGCCAATCTCATGGGTAACTGTCAATTTCTCCAGAGTTTTGCCTGGTTGCAGGATAATAAATAGACCCTGTGTGAATTAGTGCTAACAGAGATTATAACTACAAATGTTCATTCTTTGGAACAAGAATGCTGCGTGAGATGCTAGCATTTGCCTGTATCAATACGCTACTCTATCCTTTTCTGTTTGCTTATCTCCCTTTTTTTCTTTCTAGGTTCTTGTACCTTTTTTTTTTTTCTACACATAAGGCTTTCCTAACTGATTTGTAAATCATGTTTATCTCTTTTACGTCTCCTACATGCAGCCATTCAGGAGCTTGAACCTACAATAGCTTTCCCTAAAGCAAAGATAACCAGGCTCCACGGGAGATTTATTACCATTTTATGCAAATCCACTGTTACCGGTCTCCACTTCCTTAATTACCCATGTTAGTTCAACACGAGTCTGTCTTTGATGTCCCCATCCTGTTTTTATATCGCGTACGATCTCTATCGCATCCTCCCGTAGAGGGTTGCTCAAGAGAAGGAACATGCCAGGAGCAGCTATTATAAAGACTGTTGGGAAATATTTAATTGGTTAATCCCATCTGAGTTATGCGGACGTTTTCCCCGGCACAGAAAATCAGAAACATGCAGGAGACCAGCCAAAAGACGTTTGCTTAAAACTGTAAGGCTTCCCCTATAATATAACCCTCTAGACTTTTGTATATCTTGGCAGTTCCCACTGGAAATTAATTCAAAGGAAATCCCTCAAAGTTTAATGAAATCTGCAAAGTGATGAAATATTTGATGTATATTCTGGATAATAATCTAAACAACCTAAATTCTATTTTTGTGCTATTAGCTTTTTGCTGTTAAGAAAAAAAAAAACATTGGTGTTCTTGCTATAGGGATCTGTGTGCTAGAATGCAATGGGCTTTATCAATGATTAATTCCTAATTAACTTGTAAGAAGGATTACCGATTGATCATAGCAATCCTGCTACAATTAATACTCCTTTATACTAAAGCATTTCATGTTTTTGACCTCTAGGTTAAGCACCTGTATACTGCCGTTTGTCTGTTCCCCTTGCAAATTGTTGTTTATAGTTCGTTGAATTAAGTGTAGTGCTTATTGTGGCACCTTTTCTTTTGAAATAAATTATACTACATAATCATAATACCCCATTACCGGCCCAAATGATGTCCATTCGTGCTCACCAAATGGACATACAGTATAATACACAGTGGGGGTTAAGCAGAGCACAATCCGTTGCGGATATTTTGTGTATATTATCTAATAAAACAATAATTTCGGTTGTTCCCATTCGCAGTATTAGTACGCTAACAGAGACTTGGTAACCAGTTTGCAAATAAGCCTGGGTCATGGAAGGTGTAAGAGTCCTGATGTTCAGATAATACAAGTCCAATTGTCATCTACTCCAGAAGCCTGCTGTTGTTATGTAGTATTTGATATTCATGCCTGTTACCAGTTTAAAAGTCTTTTTTTTTAAATTAACATTTATTTATATAGCGCCAGCACTATAAGTCTTGCACAAATATGGCCACTATTTGTAGGTACTATATACGTTCCAAATACTTATGGCAGTGGTTCTCAAACTTTTCGGAATCACGGCGCCCTAGAGTATCAGAATTTTTTTCACGGCACCCCTAGGCCAAAAGTTTCTTATTGAGAAATTTATAAAGAGATATTAAATCAAATCAGTTGTGTTTATATGTCATCCTTGGGGTCAGTTGTGTGGCGAGGGACAAGATTTGCTTCTGTTTGGCCACATATGTTATGATTGGCAGCACCAGCACTGGTTTTGCCTATTGCATTGACCATAAATAATTTGAATTGGTCCTGGACCACCAATCCAAGGCACCCTTGCAAGTGTTACGGGGCACCCCAGGGTGCCACGAAACACAGTTTGAGAACCACTGACTTATGGAGATGCCTGAGGAGGAAAGGTACTTATGTGACAGAAGGTGGTTTGTGTAAAACCGGCTACCTACAGTAGAAACCCCAGTCAAAATAAGCTTGGAGCTACATTTCTGTCTTCCACACCTGGTTATTTTTTATTCAAATCTAGCAGAGTGCCCTCTCAGTTGTGGGTTAATTAATATTTTTTTTAATGGGCTACTGATGATAATTAGGGGTAAAAAGTAGAGATGGACATCGAAAAGCAACCATCAATGTTCCCGTTTCCATGGAAATGCTTTTCCCATTCAATATTGGTTTTGGGATGGTTACCACCATCATTTGCTAGTCTCTGTTGCCCACCCGATGGTACTGTAGCTGCGGATATCTAGAAGTGAAGGCTCTAGTTCAGTTCTACCCTCTTCCCACTGCATGTGTGCACAGTTAAAACATTGATGGTTAAACCACTGACTGCTTTCTATGCCATTGCAAGGCAAGTTGCCAAAGTGGCATCGCCAGCACTGTTTGACTATGATGGTCATCCATAGAGATAAGCAGAGGTGAGGTGATCATTCCCTTCTCCACTAAATGAGAAACTATCAGCTTTGTAAGATAGAGATCTCTATTTGTCTTACTGTCAACACATCATTGAGGTCACAGTGTGTGTTGTATACATTTCTTTCTAAGGTTTTTTTGTTTTTATACAAGTAATGCAATCTAGTACCCCTTTTCCATCTAATTACGCGTGTCGCAGACGGGAACCTGACACGGGTGCTAACCCATGTCAGCCCCCTTTCCATCTTCCGTTTCCAACCTGGCATATTGCCGGGTTGGTGACGTTGCCGGTGACGCAGCGGGGGCGGCGCTGGGAGATCACATGATCTCCCAGCACTGACTTCCCATACAGTGTGAACGGGAGCCGTGTCGCTTCCGTTTACACTGCACAGCTTACCGGGTTGAACCCTGCAAGCTACCCAAGTTGGAATACCTGCTCAATCGACCCGGATTATTCCAACTCAGCCCTTTTACACCAGCCAGCAACACGGGTTATGCGTGTTCATGTGCAATAACCCGTGGGTTATGCTGGCTGGTGGAAAAGGGGTATGGGAGATCAAGGAAGGACTGACACTCTTACCAGACTGCACTGGCAATGATGCACCAGTTAGGGAGAAGAAAAAATGTCCTGGTTTTTTTTTTATATATATATACTTATATACATTAAGTTCATTTTTGGGATCTACTGTCTCAGTGTCTGACTTTAGCTGCTTTACATTAAATATTAAGGCACTAAGCATCCTGACAAATGGCAACGAAAAGCAGCCAGCATCATACTGTAAGGTGAGCGTGTTCTGAGCAAATCAATACCTCCACACAGATGTACAATATAAATACAACAGCATAATGGCAGTGATATGTACTGTAGAATGGTTAAAGGCAAATAATTAGTGCCACCTAAATAATATGCGTTAGGGAAAAGAAAGCGCAATGGAGACAATGATGATATGTTTTTACTTGCTATGACCTAAGGCATTTTGAATGTGTACACATTTGTATTATTTTTGTTTTATATGACTGTGTAGCTATAGTAGAACAACAGGTTTATGCTTCCGTGAGGATGATGATAGTACACATTGTCATTCCTTATTCTCCATACATCATTGTATGATCTGTTATTAAGGGGGTCATTCCGAGTTGTTCACTCGCTAGCTGCTTTTAGCAGCAGTGCAAACGCTAGGCCGCCGCCCTCTGGGAGTGTATCTTAGCTTAGCAGAAGTGTGAACGAAAGGATCGCAGAACTGCTACAAAAAAAGATTGTGCAGTTTCAGAGTAGCTTGAGACTTACTCCTAGCTAGCGATTACTTCAGTCTGTTTAGTTCCTGTTTTGACGTCACAAACACGCCCTGCGTTCGCCCAGCCACTCCCCCGTTTCCCCAGGCACGCCTGCGTTTGTATCTGACACGCATGCGTTTTTCAGCACACTCCCGGAAAACGGTCAGTTACCTCCCAGATACGCCCCTTTCCTGTCAATCACTCACTGATCAGCAGTGCGACTGAAAAGCGTCGCTAGACCTTGTGTGAAACTGCATCGGCTTTTGTGAAAGTACGTTGCGCGTGCGCACTGCGCCCCATACGCATGCGCAGATGCCGATTTTTAGCCTGATCACTGCACTGCGAACAACGGCAGCTAGCGATCAACTCGGAATGACCCCCCAAGTTCTATTCAACTACTGATTTGCTCCATGTAAGTCAAAGTTGCCAAAATCTCATTACAAAATTGTTATTCTGTTACGTCAGCATTCCTTTATTGCATATAATAGCTAAAGCATACCTCGCAACATTTAGAAGTCCCAATACGGAACTTGCACCCAAAATGGGGGCGTGGCCTCAGGGAAAGAGGCGTAGTGTCACGGGAGTGCTGCTATCGCTAGCCACGCCCCCATTTTCATAACTGTGGGACATGCCCAGCTCTCTGTGAGCAGCTAGCCATGCCCCCAGCCTCTCATCTCCCGTTCACCACAGAGCAGCTACTGTACTGACAGGTGGCCTCCCAACTGTTCCCCACCCCCACACCACAGGACAATCCTAGAAAAACAAACAGGACTGGCTCATGAAAATCGGGGCAATTGGGAGGTAATAATTCACTGTATTTTAACATACAAATCCCTGTACAAACACTGGGGAGGTGGGTCCGGGGGGTGTAATAGATATTTTTCTGATGGGTGTTAACCGAGGTTTTACTCGTCTCTCTACTCCATTCTAATAGTCCTGAATGGAGGTTCTCTCTATGCTAAAAAAAAAGTGCAGTTAAAATTAAATACAGGAAAGCTTACATATAAAAGCAGGGTGCAGTACGGATGGTGTAATGGTTAGCATTACTGCCTCACAGCACTGAGGTCATGGGTACGATTCCCACCATGGCTCTAACTGAGTGGAGTTTGTATATTCTCCCCGGTTTCCTCCGGGTACTCCGGTTTCCTCCTACAATCCAAAAATATACTGGTAGGTTAGTTGGCTGTGAACAAAATTAACCCTAGTGTGAATGTATGCTCGTGTACATGTGGTAGGGAATATAGATTGTAAGCTCCACTGGGGCAGGGACTGATGTGAATGGGCAAATATTCTCTGTAAAGCGCTGCGGAATATGTGTGTGCTATATAAGTAACTGGTAATAAATAAATAAATAATATATGTGTAAGAGAATATCATTAAACATAGATATTAAGTGGTCTATTTCTTATCCTGTGATCAGCTAAAACTAATGAAAATATGGCAATTTTCTTCCAGAGATAGCTTGGCTGAAGACTTCATGCAGTTTATTGAGGGGGTAACGTCAAAAATATCACATTTCTCCAGCCTTAGCCTACTTACTCCTCCATGGGGTCAGTGGATTTAAGTGATTTATCAAGCAGCACAAAACAATGCCATCTCAGTATGATGTCACTTGCTTATGACACCCCAAAACTTCACTAGATCCCTGCTGGGTCACAATACAATGCGTATGTACCGGCGTTATCCACACATGTATACAGCACTTCCTCCTTCCCTGCTTTAGGCAGCAGGTGAAAGAGAAATACTAATCGCCAAGGAGTGCCGGCACCCAGAGCAGTCCAGACATACTGTAGTAGATTGCGTCTGTACTTCATTATGTATCTTTGCAATATGCAGAGACACACAGGGGTATATGTACTAAAGTGTGGGTTTTTAGAAGTGGAGATGTTGCCATAGCAACCAATCAGGTTCTACTTATCATTTATCTAGCACCTTCTAGAAGACAATAGCTAGAATCTGGTTGCTATGGGCAACATCTCCAGTTCTAAAAAAAAACCCACACTTTAATAAATATATCCCATAGTGACAGTTACTGCCACAGATGATATATAGATAGTTATATGTGACATATATATAATGGGTGCAGAGTGTGTGGTACTCCTGGGTCCAATAAGGTGCAGAAGCCATGTTTCCGGAGACCTGTGCATGAGCAGAAGACACAGTACCAGCGTCTACAGATCTGTAGCTACTGTCAGAGAGGAGGGAACCCACATGGAGCCTGAACATGGACCCTCTCCTCTCTTAGGGGTGTATTTATAAAAAATGTTTTTTACTAAAATAATGTGAAAAAAGGTGTTTTTACACCCTTTTCACATTATTTTAGTATCACCTGAATGTATTAAAGGGCTTTTGGAGCAGTTGCCGTGAAAAACCGCTTCAAACCATTTAATTCACTTTTTTTTTGTAACCCAGATCGCATTTCCCGTGCTTATAATGGAAAATGTGATCTGACCAAATTTACTAATAAAAAGAGAAATTTTTTTTTTACAAAAATTGAGCCCTGTGATTATTATGCCAGCTTCAGAGAAAACTGTGCAGGGGCCCGGCCAGTGTGATCAGCTATGTTTGTCCGATGGACAGACAAGCTCATCACTGTGTAAACAAAAAAATTATTAATTTTTTTTTTTTTTATATATATATACCGTATTTGCCGGCGTATAAGACGACTGGGCGTATAAGACGACCCCCCAACATTTCCACTCAAAATATAGAGTTTGTTATGTACTCGCCATATAAGACTACCCCCTCTTCCGCACACCTTCCACACACCAAATAAAACGTAAAAGAACATCAGATTTGATTTGATTTCTCAGGAACACAGGCAGGCAGCCCACAACCCAGAGGAACTCTGGCAACACACTGTATTTTGCTATGCTATACTGTACTGTACAATGGTGCAGTACTGTGGTTGGCTGTTGGCTGTATACAAAGCCTGATTGGATTGGTCCCTGCCGTCTCCCTGTCACTAGCAGCTGTCTAGTCCGCCCATGAATCCAAGGTACCTGTAGTACCAGTATTAGTACCAGTATTAACCCACCACATAAAGCTTCCCTGCAGTGCTGCCGCTGTCCCCCCTGCCTAAGCCGCTGTCCCCCCCCCCCCCCCCCCTTCTTATGCACCGCCTGTCACTGCTGAATGTCGGCTCCTGCTCAGTGACATGAGCCGGGTGCTGCACTGTAACAATACGTGCAGCACCTGGCTCCTGTCCCTGTGTAGGAGCCGGACTTCACACAGCTTCACCCGCCGGCAGCCGTACACTCACCGTACAGATAGAGGCACTTCACGGGGGAAGTGGGGTGGGCAGCCAACATCACCTTCTTAACCCCCTGGATTGCTGAAAACGGCGGTCCGACCTCGAGGCCACGCCCCCTTATGCTAGGCCACGCCCCCGTTTCGCGACTTCCCACAGCGCGACTTCCCGCCCGGCGTATAAGACGACCCCCGGCGTATAAGACGACCCCCCGTTTGGAGGCATGTTTTTCAGGGGTAAAAAGTCGTCTTATACGCCAGCAAATACGGTACTTACCCTGGTGATCGGTGCTCTCCTCTGGCTCCCCGGTCATGTTATCTCCAGCTTCTGCACTCTGACCCCGGTCATCTGTTGTAAACCGGCATTTCCACCCGTTTACAGCATTAGCTGACTGGGTCACAGTGCAGTAAGCCAGCGATCACATGTCCGGAGTCGGAGGAGTGCACCGATTACCGGGTAGCGACGGGGGTGGGCGCCCAGCGGCAGTAGCGGTGCTGTCGGTTGTGCATCCGCAGCAATTGTTTGGGGTATTTTTTGCAGCAGTTTCGCAGGGACAGAGCTTTCTCGCAAGCTCTGTCCCTGCATACGATAATTGTTATATCCATGGTATGTAAACAATTATCGCATTGCGGATTGGGCCAATGTTATCACCTTACATCCGCATCCTCAGATGCGGATGGTGAAATTAGGCCCCTTAATACGCCCCTGCTCTTTATCCTCAAAGTTCATGCTGGCATTTGTAGTTCCACAATAATTCCGCTTTCTGCTCATCCATCACCTGTTTACCATGTTGCATCTCATGACCTTGTGGCAGTCAGGCCCCTTCTCAGCTGCAGGAGCACTAGGTTACCTTGTTAGGAAGCCGCAGCCAGAGGTGCGGATTGCAGAATTTCATCATCGCGAAACACATTGTTCCAACTCAGAAATTATACAGTCCAAAATCATCATCATGTATTTCCATCAGGATGAAATATCGGGAGCCACGCTTAGTGCGAGGTTTTATTAATGATGTGCTGTCAGACTCTGGATGCTCTGCATATTTGCATATTAAACAGCTGAGTGAAGAAACATTCCTTTTATTGCTGCGGGAAATAAATCAGTTTAAAGCAAGTTTTCATCATTTATACTCCTTTCAGCTAAGTCTTCTTTTATTGAAATAAATTGTTGAAGTGCTTTAATCATTCCTTGAATACTGATGAATTTACCTTGATAGCGACTTTAAGAATGCATGTGTGTGTATATATATATTTACATATATTCCAGAAACTCAGTACCCCCCCTCTCCATATTCATATGTAAGGGGTGTTTTGCATATCAAAGTTCCACCATAGGACAACGAGCAATCAATTGGGGAAGTGAATCCGTCAGAATACTGGAGTAACCTCTGTCTGACCCCACACTGTCCCAGGCTGCTGGAGCTACATCTGGCGCCCCTCTTTCACTCCCACCCATCTGCAAACTAGTTATTACTGCGCTGTGTATATATATATATATATATATATATATATGTATATTTTCACACAGATGTAAAACGGATTTAACTCTTTCAGGTGAATTACTTTTTCTATGTAACAGCGGTGTTTTTTTTAAGTTCCTCAGTGTAGAAATGGGGAAACCCAAGTTGACTGGAAGATCCTTTTTTGATTTATAAGAATGAAAAGCAAGATGACGATGAAACACCCATCACTGTCTGGTCCTGGCTGAGTCTGATGATTCTCATAAGAATTATTACAGTCAGGAATGGCTCATCCAGTAGTTACGGTAAATGCTACACTTATGTTGTGAATCAGGGTAAGCATCCAATTTTATACTAATAGAGTTTACACTAATGCACTATGGAAACGATAGATAGTAATGTTAGGCATACTGCTTGCTGTCTCGGGCCACATATAATGGGCCACACCTGTATGTGAACTCAGTTGGTTACACACGGGCCTGACACCCACTGGAGTCCATATTGTGCATTTAACATAAAGAGAATGCATCTGGAAGTTTCCATCCAGTGACCCGCTGAGCCAAAAGGTGGGTACACACTGGAAAGATATATCTGCAGATCAATTGATCTGCAGATATATCTATGGACATATCGGGCAGTGTGCTGCCCGATCCATCGGGGACTGACGTCATGAACTGGGCGGGCGTGTACACCCGCCCGCCCAGATCAGCTGTTAATCACCGCCGGCCGCCGCAGCATGTGTACGGGCGGTCGGCCGACCGCCGTACACACACAGCGACGCGCCAATATATCGGTAGATATATTGGCCGTCGGCTGTGCTGCGGGGCTGACGCGATACGTCTGTGAACGGAGTTCACAGACGTATCGGCCGTACACACTGGCCGACGGACCCGCGATATATCGGCCGTTCAAGAGAACGGCCGATATATCGGCCAGTGTGTACGGGCCTTAAGTAACAATGCTTGTATCAACTGCATTGCAAACATGTTTCACTGTTATTTCAACTTGCATATTTTAAGTGGCCATTCAGCAGGTGAAACTTAGTCTCATTGGTGTCTGGTAATGTGGTTAGAAGAGGACCCGCCACATTTACCAACATGTCACTGACAACGATTTGGGTAATTCCTTTCTGTTTACTTACAGCCATTGTGGTCAGGTTATTGTAACACGTGCTGAAATATCAGACCAGTCACCCAGAATTGGCTGTGATATTGGGCAGGACGTCTGGAGTAATGGTTAGCATTACTGCCTCCCAGCACTGAGGTCATGGGTTCGATTCCCACCACGGCCCTAACTGTGTGGAGCTTGTATATTCTCCCTGGGCTTGTGTGGGTTTCCTCCAGGTGCTCCAGTTTCCCCACACTGGTAGGTTAATTGGTTTAAGACAAAAAAAAACACATATATATATATATATGTATATGTCTAGTGTGTTAAGTTTGTGCGGCAGACACTTATCTGCCGTCAATTTCTATGTTTATTTGCATTGTATAAAGTATTATTTGTATTCTTCAGAGGTTCCTTGTGAAAATCAGTGTATACAATATATTGATGTGATACAATACACAACTTTGCTTCTGTGTGCACCCTCCTTCTACTACTTAAGTATTGGAGCACTATACAGAGCATAATCCTGTATGGGTTGCTACCCCAGGAAGGTATATATACATGGCTTGAGTGCAGACCACTCATGATTTATATATATATATATATATATATATATATATCGGCACTCCGGTCAAAGATCACTCAATACAACAGGCTTGTTTGCAACGTTTCAGCGTTTATTGACACTTTTTTCAAGCAGTATACATCAATGCAATCGTCCATAAACGACGCTGAAACGTTGCAAACAAGTCTGTTGTATTGAGTTATCTTTGACCGGAGTGCCGCCGTTTTGTGAGTTACATTGGGACTGGTCCGTGCAGGATATCCGTCATGGAGGGCAGCTGGTAATATACTCTTATTATATGTGAACCCGAGGAGTGCCGGATTGTTGGAAGCTATATATATATATATATATATATATATATATATATATATATCGTAGTGAAGTTATGTTTATCGGGGTGGGGGAATATTTTTATTTTTAGAGAGAGGAGCCATTGTTATGCAGTGTATTAATACAGTGTATCTAACTAGAGACATACCAGGGGGATGGACTGCTCTCTGCATTGCAGCTGTAATATTTCAGTATACATTTATTTTTATTTAATAATAGTTTCTTATATAGCGCAGCAAAGTCTGTTACGCTTTACAATTGGACACAATGATACAACAAAACTGCGTAATAATAACAAAAAGTTGTGTTCATTTACTTATGTGACTTGTTAGATCAGATTATCAGCAGTTTTTATGGTGGGAAATTGTGGTTTGAACATAGATTATTATATTAATAACTAGCTGGAGTATCCGACGTTGCCCGGGATTTTAAGAATGTCTGTTTACAAAAATAAATGTAAATATTAAACACACAGTATCAATAACATTGTAGATAGCTGAATACCCATGTGTCGCTATGGGATGAGGATGGTAAATTAGAATGATAGTTGTTTGTTAATTTACATTGGTTGGAGATCTAGTATATAGGCATATCTTGCTTCCCTGACGCACTTTGTGTAGTGGGCGGACCCCTTTTTGGTCCCTCAAGGGACCCTGCTCTTTCCACTATACAACTCTGTGGCTTCCTGCTGCCTCCATTCCCCTCCTCACATCATGTCAGTGCCCCTGTGAAATTATCGATTTTTTTTACAGTTTGTTGTATAGCGCAGCACATTATGTATCTCCTGATATACTCTGTGCTGCTGGGCAACCGTGCTACTTCCACTGTATAACTGTGTGTGGGTTTGTGCTACCTGCATTCCCCTCCTCACATAATGTCACTGGCCCTGTCATCACTGACGTATCACATACCTCCCAACTTTTCGTCTCTCCAAAGAGGGACACACGCGCGGCTTTGCCGCGTGCGCTCCCAGAAAAGAGGCGTAGTCTAAGAAAGGGGGCGTGGCTTCGCGGAGGACCCGCGGCCGCGAGCCACGCCCCCATTTTCATCACTGAGGGGGCATGCCCAGCGCTCTGTGAGCCGCTGGCATGCCCCCTCTCCCTCTGACTCCAGTGAATAGACGCTGTGCACATGCGCACAGCGTCTATTCACCGCTGCTCTGCTAAGCAGGGCAGCGAGAGACAGAGCCTACCAACTGCCCCCGCCACCCACCGCGGGACACTGCGGCCCGCGGGAGGGACAGCGGGACAGTCCCCAAAAAACGGGACTGTCCCGCGAAAATCGGGACAGTTGGGAGGTATGGTATCATGCATGTCCTGATATAGTGTGTGCTGCTGGCCCACCCCTAGGGATACTAGCGGTGTGTTCAGAGGCGTAACTAGGGTAGGGCGAGTGGGGCACGTGCCCTGGGCGCCTTGGCAGGCCCAGGAGAGGGGGGCACCGCCGGCGGCCAGGGCGTCATGCCCCACTCGCCCCCGTCACGCCAAAATGTGAGGGGAGGGTAGCGCAGCGTCTCTCCCTCCCCTCACCGCAGCTGCCAGCACTAGCAGCGCTGCGTGTGTCCGGTCTCCGGCGTTAGCCAATCAGAGCTTGCGGACCAGCTCCTGATTGGCTGCCGGTCCGCGAGCTCTGATTGGCTGGCGAACCGGCGCCACACAGCCGCCGGAGACCTGGAGCGGTGAGGGGAAGGAGAGGCGCTGCGCTGCGCTCTCCTCCCCTCACATAGACACAACAGGCGGTAAGTGACCGGTAGGGGGGGGACTCGGGGGAGCACAGTGGGGCATGTATCTGGCACAGTGGGGCATGTAACTGGCACAGTGGGGCATGTATCTGGCACAGTGGGGCATGTATCTGGCACAGTGGGGCAATGTATCTGGCACAGTGGGGCATGTATCTGGCACAGTGGGGCATGTATCTGGCACAGTGGGGCATGTATCTGGCACAGTGGGGCAATGTAACTGGCACTGTGGGGCAATGTAACTGGCACTGTGGGGCAATGTAACTGGCACTGTGGGGCAATGTATCTGTCACAGTGGGGCATGTATCTGGCACAGTGGGGCAATGTATCTGGCACAGTGGGGCAATGTATCTGGCACAGTGGGGCAATGTATCTGGCACAGTGGGGCAATGTATCTGGCACAGTGGGGCAATGTATCTGGCACTGTGGGGCAATGTAACTGGCACTGTGAGGCATGTATCTGGCACTGTGGGGCAATGTATCTGGCAATGTAACTGGCACTGTGGGGCATGTATCTGGCACAGTGGGGCAATGTATCTGGCACAGTGGGGCAATGTATCTGGCACTGTGGGGCAATGTAACTGGCACTGTGAGGCAATGTAACTGGCACTGTGGGGCAATGTATCTGGCAATGTAACTGGCACTGTGGGGCATGTATCTGGCACAGTGGGGCAATGTATCTGGCACTGTGGGGCAATGTAACTGGCACTGTGGGGCAATGTAACTGGCACTGTGGGGCAATGTATCTGGCAATGTAACTGGCACTGTGGGGCAATGTATCTGGCACAGTGGGGCATGTATCTGGCACTGTGGGGCATGTATCTGGCACTGTGGGGCATGTATCCGGCACTGTGGGGCATGTATCCGGCACTGTGGGGCATTGTATCTGGCACTGTGGGGCAATGTAACTGGCACTGTGGGCCATTTTCAGTGGCCACACACCTTCTGGTGTGTGGTCACGCCCATTTTTTCGGCACGCTTCTTTTGGTGTGTGTTTTTTTTTTTGTGGGGGGCGCCATTTTCCATCTTGCCCTGGGCTCCAAAAACCCTAGCTACGCCTCTGGGTGTGTTACCCCCACAGTGTTTGTTCCCAGCTTGTAAGTCATATGTGTACCAAGTTTGTTGTAAATTGGTCAAGGCATCCGGGAGTTATGCTGTCAACTAAAATACTCTGTGCTGCTGTCCCACCCCTAAGGGTGCTAGGGGTGTCTGACCCCCACAGTGTTTGTTTCCAGAGTGAAAGTCATATGTGTACAAAGTTTGTTGTAAATTGCTGCAGGCAATCCAGAGTTATGCTGTCTGCTGAAATACTCAGTGCTACTACAGTGTTTGTTGCCAGATTGTAAGGCATATGTGTACCAATTTTTTAGTACATTGCTCCAGCAATTCCGGAGTTATGCTGTCTCCTGATATACTTTGTGCTGCTGTCTGCCCCCCTTGGGATGCAAGGGATTTCAAACATTTTTTAGTTCCCTCCGCCGTGTTTTAATACGCTCGTATGTAAAATTTCACGATCTTCGCTTGTAAACTGTGGATTTGTATAGAAAGACAGAAGGACACATTTTCATTTTTATATATTAGATTGCCCACCCCATTTATGACCCTACCAATGATTAGATTAAATAGACCTTTGCATAGAAAATATAGTAATTATTGTGCGAAATCAGAAATGGATAACTCCCCTTCTGTCCATTCTTGTGGCTTATAAAAACATGACAAACAGCTGCTACTTTTTGAAACAACAATGTAGTACAATAATGATAAATGGGGAGACAAAATAAATCGGGAGAACCAGAGGATGAAAATAGGGAAGAGTGATGGGAAGGAGGAAGGGTGTGGTATAGCTCATAGACAGTTAAAAGATAGACAGTCATTAGTTAGACACTATATGGTCGACAGTCAAAAGTCAGACAGGGTCATAAGTCAGACAGGGTCATAAGTCAGACACAAAAATTACTAATTTTTTTGTGTTTTTAAATATGTTTAACCCAAATTTGGTGAAATTCGTCCCCTCGCGGGCTCGCCACGCTTCGGGCTCGGTGTCTTGCTTTGCTCGCCACAACTTTACTAAAAGGTAATAGTTTGTGGCTTGGATAGTAAAAGGTAAGTGATGCAAAAGTTGTAAAAGACACAGAAAAACATTTTTTGTTTTGTGTCTGACTTTTGACCCTTTCTGACTTTTGTCCCTGTCTGACTTTTGACTTTCTGACTTTTGACCATGTCTGACTTTTGACTGTCTGACTTTTGACCCTGTCTGACATTTGACTGTCCATATAGTGTCTAACTAATGACTGTCTATCTTTTAACTGTCTGTCTATAAACAGGAACCCGGGAGGGAAATATAACAATTTTGCAGGCTCTAAACAAGTAGAGATATAAACATTACTCAGATATCTATTTAAGAATTTTCCTAAGAGCACCTTGAGAGGAGTCGACAACAGGGACACTCCTTATAAGGCAGTAAGATAGAATGGATGGGGTTATGGTCACCTAAATTGAGCATGCAAAAGAAGGCAATGCGAGTTAAATAGTAGATAACAGAAGTTGGAACTCATAATGATCAGTTCATGTAGACCAAGGGCCGGTGGTAATGAAGTCTGAGTTGGACAGGGTTTTGGGTTCAGACTTTTTTTTTAACGCGACGTTCATTTACATGGCATGGTTTTGCCTTGTACAAAATTTGCCGCTTTTAAAAAAATGTTTAAGTTCAGCTGGGAACCCGCACCTCCAGCCAACTCAGACTTCAGTACATCCGGCCCCAGATGCAGAGCCGGCCTTAGGCATAGGCAAACTAGGCAAATGCCTAGGGCATTTGGTATGCTTAGGGGCACCAGCAGCTTCTGCTGATTAAAATGATATGCGACATGCCTATATTCTGTGTGTGACTGCGGCTGTATCTGGATACGAAATGCTACGTTGCAGTGTATTCCTGTAAATCACTGTAATGTAGCATTTCATATGCAGATACAGACACAGCCGCACACAGAATATAGGCATGCTGCATATCATTTTAATCAGCAGAAGCTGCTTGTGCATCCTAGCCACATAGTAATGCAAATATTATGAAGCATTTTCATAAACAAAAGGCGACCGACGTTAGCAGAGCTGCCAGCTGACTCATGCCAGGCATCTCCTGCAGAACTAGCGGTGGTGCTAGGGGGCACCAGCCAAAATCTTGCCTAGGGCATCATATTGGTTAGGGGCGGCTCTGCCCAGATGGCTACAAAATTCTTGGAAGTAGCAGTGATATGTTCTGTGTTCCGTTAGCTACATTTTATATCTTAAAGCGCACACACAGTAAGGGATTTCATCAGTTTCCAGTGGGACAAAATTTGACACTTAACTGCAGTACATTTAAAATGTTTCTCAGGAGTTTTAAGTACGTCGAGAAGTGTTCAGTAGAGAGGGAACACAGGCTCTTGGTAACTGCTTTAGCTAAATTTGCATCTGTGCCCAAGACAATATTATTTTAGGCAATGGTGCAAGTAAAAATTTTTTTGTAGTGGTACTGTTTGCCAAAAAATGGGTGTGGCCAATTAAAATGGGCGGTGATACACACATGCCCCTACAGTGCCAGTTACACACATGCCCTCACAGTGCCAGGTACACACATGCCCCCACAGTGCCTACATACACACATGCCCCCACAGCGCCAGATACAGATAAGTCCCCATGGGTTGGGTATGGGTGACCGGCGCTTGGTGTCACGCCGGTCACCATACCGACGCGGGGATCCCATGGAGTAGAATCCTTGCGGGCTCACTGTACTTGCAACGCTGCGGGCACGGGGGCGAGCTGCACTCGCCAAAGGGTCTATTCCCACTCTATGGGTGTCGTGGACACCCACGAGTGGAAATAGTCCCTGTTAGTCGGCATGCCGTCTGTCTGGGTTTAAAGGGGTGGGAGGTAGCCACCTGTACTGTGACCGGCAGTCTCTTACATAACTACATACCGTTTTAACCACTGCATTCATCAACGTGTCTCATAATCGATTTCAGTCCAACAGTGAACACATTTTCCAGCCCCAAATAACATACATCGCCGCCCCTCGCCGGTTACCGCAGCGATGTTGATCGCATATGTACTAACATATGCGATCAACATCGCGATGCGGTGACGGAGGCCCCCCGCGATACCTGTTAGGTGGTCTGCGGGGGGTCTCCGTCACCTCCCCGGGGTCCCCACACTGGCTAGATGCCGGGAAGCAGCAGCAGGCTGCCCCCGGCACCTCCTCCTCCCCCCTGCAGCCGGAAGGACGTCCGGCTGCGTTGCTAGGGGGAGGAGGACACTACCTTCCGGGTCCAGGGCAGCCTGGAGGAAGGTAAGCCAGGGGGAAGGGGGGTCGGCGTCTGCGGCGGGGGTCGACGGTGTCGGCGGGTTGCGGCGGTCGGCGAAAAGAAGCCTATAGGCTTCTATAGGGTTTCGCCATCCAGAGATGGCGAAACCCTGGACGCCGAAAACGCTGCGGTAGGGTCTTAGTAAATATGAAAATGCGGTAAAACCCCCGTTTTCGGGGGTTTTACCGCATTTTTGCTTTAGTACATCCCGCCCACAGTGACATTGGGACAGTTTGTGATCAGTAGCCATTGACTCAATACAATTCTCTTCTTACCGGTCATCCCCTATTCAGACTTTCACACTTATTACAATCTCATTTGAATGCAGTGGATAAAACAATTGACATTGTAAAAATTTTTTTACAGCTGCCCCACTACATCATTTTCCTACACTGGTTGCCTGTAGTCTGCAGGATCCAGTATAAAAAAGTTCTAATAAACAAGTATAGAAACTCTCTTCCCTCGTTTCAAGATCGGTGCCTCTCATCCACACTCATTACTGCTCCCATTTCCTATTTATAGGACTTTTTTCAGGGTATCCACCCAGTGGAATTTCCTCCCTAACGAATCAAGACTTTAAATTAGGCTGGGTACACACTAGAATGATATATTGGTAGCGGGACAGTGGGTGTGTACTGGACGTCGCTCACAGAAATAATGCAGAAGAACTGATGCAATATATCTTGCACCAGCTGCTTTGATTAACTTTACAGAGGGGCGGGCAAATTCAAATGCTCGCCCAGTTGTGATGTCTGCACAGACATATCGATCGCCCGATTCGTAAGTTTGTATGCTTACCAAATCGGCCACTATTTCGCCGCATCTGCCAGCATAATGTGTACCAAGCCTTGGATTCAAACCTTCAAGCATTTCCTTAAAATTCCCCTTTTACAGCAAGCTTAGCAAATACCTGAGCCATCCTTCAATGTTCCTTAAATTCTTCTACCGGATAACCACCCCTGTATTCTATACTACCCAATTACCACCCCTCTACAAAGTTCATTCCATCGTACATTTATTCTTCTATACTTGAAGAATCTTCCTTTTGCCCATTACTGTACTAATACGCAGTATGTCGTACTTAACCTCATGTACCCAACTCCTGTTTTCCTATAGATTGTAAGCTCCTAATGATAACAAGTGCAAAGCCAATTATTTATTTGTCCACTTGTCACTGTGATAATAAATCTGTTATTGGGACAATTTGTTAATAAAATCTTGCCAATGCAATATGATAATTAACGGTTTCAGTAATATTGGCCTGGAGTGGTAAGGGTTAACATACTGATTGACCTGGCTTCTAACATGGGATCTGGGCTTGTGTGAAGAACTGGCTAGCTAGGTAACACATGCCCAGTTGACCTAAAAGTCCGGGCTTCCAGTTCCATTAAGAAAAAAAATAAAATAGAATATTAAAAATAAAAATAGATACAAATGAAAAATTTGCATTATATTGTGAATAAATAAAATTTCAGGATTTTTTTTTTTTTTTTTAATGATTTTCTTGTATTACCACCGCTGCGAGACTGTGACGGTACATGTGCTGCCTTGATGTTTAATAAATAAGCTTATCTCTAGTGAAACTCCCATTTTCGCCAGCCTTAGAGCACTTGGCCCTACGATAAATGGGATCCGGTCTGAAGATCGACAGTGTCTAGGTCGACCTTTAGACCTGTCGACCTAGCACATGTCGACCTAGAAACCCTGTCGACCTTCCATTCATGTCGACCTAGTGACTGTCGACCTATAGTGGTCGACCTAAACATTGTCGACCTAGACACTTTATAGGAGTTTTCGTATATTTGTCGAAGTAAGCAAGAAAGTGAGCATTCTGTGTTTACGACTAACACACTTTCGGGTGGTCCCAGAATATCTCACAAAGACACAAAGGAGGGGAATTCCTACATCCCATAGCCTCCTTGTATGATTTCTGTGACTTTCTAGAAATTACTACACATTGGAAAAAATCTTTTTCTGTCTTCCTTCCTCTATGTAATACCTGGTTGAAGAATAATTTCCTGGAGACTACGATCAGAGACTTTCAGCTATTTGAAAAAACCGGACTACATTATTTCTCTTTATCCAGTGTTGAAGCGCGATTTATATACAAATATTGCATCATAGTATTAACTGTCGATTTGATGAACCACACCCACGATAAATATGCCCCATAGTCTTGATTAATTACCATGTTTGTTCCCTATTGTAAAGTACTTCGTAGTGTGCTGGAACTTTATTAATGTATAAATAAAGTGTTGAATCAAAGTAATATAATACTTCTACAATGGCTGCCTGTGCAGATCAGTTTTTTTTTTTTTTTTTTTAGTTCTTTTGACACACAGGGCAGGCAGCCAGATTTCAGACATTATCGGGTATCAAGGTCGTTTTGGGCCATACACACTGCATTGTCAGGCCAGCTGCGGCTAGCGTAGAATTGTAGTGTACATTAAATACAATTGGACTAACTCACCCTAAGGGGGGAATTCCATTGGGGGCGAATCCTTTGCCTGGCTGAATCTGCATGGCACCTGTAGAATTGCGAGCGCTTTTGTGCGAGTCAGAAATTTGGCCAGCCTGGAGTGCCATTAATTGGCACGTCAACAGCAATTCGCACCCTTTGCTGGCAATTAAATTCCTCCTAAGTATCTGATACAGGATTTATTGGTCTTTTATTGGCTGGCACACATTGCAAATCTGGCTGTAAAGTACATGTAGTGATGGTTTCGGGAAATTACTGTATATGGTCTGCAAACCTTTAATTCATACTTGCCTACTTTTGGGCAACTACAGGGCCATAGGCAAACTCAGGGGGGGGGGGGGGGGGGGACTCTGGTTGCCCAGAAACCCCCCTCCTCTTGGCAGGTGGCTCAAATTATGACAACAATAGCAATGGTATATAATACAATTAATAGAGCTGCCGCCACATCATGCAGTTTAAGTGACAGAGCAGAGCTGCTGCACATGCCCAGTGGTAGCTGCTTCTTCTGCCAAGTTTACTGTGTGTGGATCTGAGTGCTCAATCCGTGCACTGGACCAGAGAGTAGCTAGCAGGAAGAAGAGACATGATCCATACCATGAGGTGGGAGAATGTGTGCTTAGAGAGTGCAGTACTGGTTCTATTATATCTGTGTATTTATTTATTATGGTATGTTTAACATTTTCCTGACCACTTATTTAGACTATTTAAATATGTTTGATACAGCTTATACTATAGACCATCTATAGTGTTAAATATTAATACTGTATTCCATTCAGTATACAGTGTTTAAAAAGACGAATGTTTACATTAATATCCAGGGTCATTACTGGGTTCTTTTACCGCTCCCCCAGACTCCTGCAGAGTAGGAGATTGTGGACTGTATTTGGAAACCCCCCTCTAGAAATCCTGCGTTTGCCACTGAGGGCCGTAGCAGTGTTAATTGCATAATCTTCACCCTTCCCTTCATTTTGCTTGTGCTGTGGATGACGGCATAGTGCAGATGAGGGCTGTGATGACATGTATTGCGCCATCAAGTTCTTGACCACATCACTGAGGAAGTGGGTGTGATCTGACTGACTCTCTTGGGAGTCTTAAGATCATCTTCAAATGTGTGAGTCACCTTGAAAACCTGGAAGATCAGGCAAGTACTGTATGCCCTTATAGTGTAGGTCACCATTCCCAGGTGTGGACTTAATTAAATTAGGTGGACCAGTACATCCATGGGAATTTAAAGCTCTCTACACAAACGGGATGTCGAATAGGACACACTGCATTGATCCAGTGGGAATCCTTTAGTGTGGTAGAGCACTGATTGGATACGTGAGAATAATCATCAGCAGACTGTGAATTGGCCAACATAATATCCAAAAGTCAACAATAACCAAAACAAGAGGAGCTCAGTAACAAAAGACACATGAGAAAAGTATAAAGACATGTTATTGAGTAGTGTAGTTGTTATTTTTATTAACTTTTAATTATTTGTAATATGTTTAACCAATGTTTTCTCATTTCCGTTAGTACCTCAGTGAAGCCACCCCTTCCCCTATAAATTCTTATGTGGTTCTCTTCTGGTTCCAATGTACCATTTGTGGTTCTTGTATGTACTGGTAAATGCAAGCCCTTTAATGACATTAACAGACATATTGTTAATCCCAAATGGATTAGATTACCCAGACTGTATTACCTACAAATGAGAAAGCCATGTAAACACAGACTGGTGCTATAGAATCCAGGCCAACATGTAATAAAAATTGTGTAGGAAATTTGATTTTCATAGTAAACTGTTTCTGCTGATGAAATGGCTTTTTATATTATATATATTTTGAAAAAAAGATACTTAAAAAGAAGTGAAAGTAACGATAAACCATGTGTCACGATCCGGGTATCTGGATGCCATTTCTTACCCATCAGATGCCTCCTAAGGCTGGCTCAGCGCTCCAGGACCGGATCCCATCTGTTATCCTGATGTGTACATTCCTGTATCCTCTCCTGTCACTCTGGGACGCTGTCACAGTAAACGCCATATTACACCTGGCATGGCGTCTCCCGCGGCCTCCGCCGCCGTCCCTGAACTTCTGCATGCAGAGTGTCTGAGTGGCGATTACGTCAGCCGCGGCCTCCGCTGTGTCCGCGTGGTTGGATGTGCATCTGTCAGCCTGGCGCCTCCTGTCTCCGGTGGCGGGCGCCGCCATTACTGTTTTCATTACCACATGGATTACAAACCAAACTTCCCTCCAAGTGTCTGCATGGGCGCAGCCATCTTGGATTCTGTCAGCTGATCATTTCCACCAATCTGTTGTCAGTATTGATAATCTGCATAATTGCCTAGCCAATCCCTTCCTTGCTGCAGGTATAAATACACTGTGCCTGAGCAAGGAAGGCGTCAGTGCTTTGGTTGTCAAACCTAGTTCCTGTTTGTCTCTCTCCTGTGATTGTCTTCCAGGTTCCAGCTCCTGTCTCAAGACTTCCACCATAGAGACCCGCACCAGCATTCCACCTGCGGTGTAGCCTGACTCTCCAATCCATTGTGGATTCATCTGTTTCCAGCTACAACATTACCTGCTTCCAGCTCAGCTTCCAGCAGAGTACAGCTTCCCTTAAAGGGCCGGTGTCCTTTCTACACTTTACCACTCTCCACCGGTATTATTATTTCTCCGCTCTCAAGTTCTACATTTCAGTTCATATTTCATCGCTCCCAAGTTCATTTATTATTTAACTGGTTCCAGCCAGTATCCACTCCGTGCTAACAACAGTCTGGTTCCAGCCAGTATCCACAGCAGCTGTTTTATCTTCAGCAACCCAGCTTTTCCTGGAACACCAGCTGGCACAATCCTGGGTTATCTCCATTGCTACAGTCGGGCCTGGTAAGGACTTTCCATCTAGAAGATCATAAGAACTATCTCACACTACCAGTGCCCTGTGGCTCCTGCCATCCTGTAGTACCCAGGAACTGTATTTATTCTTTGCTGACTTTTACGTTTTCTTTTACTGCTGCTGTGTTGCGGAGTTGTCATAATAAACATCATTGACTTTTATCCAAGTTGTCGTGGTCACGCCTTCGGGCAGTTATTATTCATGTTACTTACATGTCCAGGGGTCTGATACAACCTCCCAGGTTCCGGTACATCTCAGCCCCTACAACTGAGGCTGCCTCCCGTCAGCTCAGGCCCTCAGTTGTGACAGTAAGCACTGACCTAATGAATCCAGCCGGAGACCAGGATCAAGCGGCCAGGCCGATGCAAGAACTGGCAGCCCGACTAGAACATCAGGAGGCTGCACAGGGCCACATCATCCGCTGTCTCCAGGATCTCTCTACTCGGCTGGATGGGATTCAGACAACTCTCCGTGGATCAGGCGCGTCTGGTGCGTCAACCACAGTGACTCCAGCTATAACCCCACCCACCTTACCCATTTCTGCTCCACGTCTTCATCTTCCAACGCCAGCAAAATTTGACGGATCTCCAAGATTCTGCAGGGGATTTCTCAACCAGTGTGAGATTCAGTTTGAGCTACAACCTGGCAATTTTCCCAGTGACCGTACAAAAATTGCCTACATTATTTCTCTTCTCAGTGGCTCAGCCCTTGATTGGGCATCACCGTTATGGGAGAGGTCCGACACCCTGCTATCTTCCTACACTGCCTTCGTGTCAACATTCAGGCGCATCTTCGACGAGCCAGGCCGGGTAACCTCAGCTTCATCCGAGATTCTCCGTTTACGCCAGGGGTCACGTACTGTAGGACAATATCTGATACAGTTCCAGATCCTGGCATCCGAACTGGCATGGAACGACGAGGCCCTGTATGCTGCATTCTGGCATGGCTTATCTGAGCGTATTAAAGATGAGTTAGCTACCAGAGACTTACCTTCTAAGTTAGATGAGCTAATCTCACTCTGCACGAAAGTTGATTTACGTTTCAGAGAGAGAGCAACTGAGCGTGGAAGATCATTTGCTCCAAAATCTTCTGCTCCTCCTCCTCGTCAACTGTCACCATCTAAAGATGAGCCCATGCAACTTGGCCGTTCCCGTTTAACTCCTGCTGAGCGCCGAAGACGTCTCTCCGAGTCTCTCTGTCTCTATTGTGCAGCTCCGTCTCACACCATTAATGCCTGTCCCAAACGTCCGGGAAACTCCAAATCCTAGCTCGCCAAGGAGAGGGCCGGCTAGGAGTAATGATCTCCTCTCCATCTCCCCAAGATTGTAATCTCCCAGTCTCGCTTCAAGTTGCTCAACGTTATCGGAACGTCATTGCCCTCCTTGATTCCGGAGCGGCTGGGAACTTTATTACCGAAGCCTATGTTAAACGGTGGTCCCTACCCACCGAGAGACTTCCTTCGTCCATTTCTTTAACTGCCGTGGATGGCAGCAAAATTTTTGATGCAGTTATTTCTTTAAGGACTCTACCAATTCGTCTGAGAGTGGGAGTTCTTCATTCCGAACTTATTTCTTTTTTAGTGATTCCAAGAGCCACACATCCTGTGGTCCTGGGCCTTCCATGGCTCCGTCTTCACAATCCTACAATTGATTGGACGACTACGCAAATCCTGGCATGGGGTTCCTCCTGTGCTGAGACATGTTTGTTTAAAGTATTGCCTGTCTGTTCTTCCTCCCCCAGGTCGTCTGATGTTCCACCTCCTCCATATCAAGATTTCACGGATGTGTTCAGTAAAGCTTCTGCTGATATCCTTCCTCCTCATAGAGAATGGGACTGCCCGATTGATCTCGTTCCAGGGAAGGTTCCACCTCGAGGCCGAACTTATCCGTTGTCTCTGCCTGAGACGCATTCTATGGAGGAATATATTAAAGAGAACCTAGCAAAGGGGTTCATTCGACCTTCTTCTTCTCCAGCCGGCGCAGGCTTCTTTTTTGTAAAAAAGAAAGATGGTGGTCTGCGGCCGTGCATCGACTACAGAGGTTTGAACGACATTACCATCAAGAACCGTTATCCTTTACCCCTGATTACTGAGCTCTTTGACAGAGTTAGCGGAGCTACCATCTTTACAAAGCTGGACTTGAGAGGTGCATACAATCTCATCCGGATCCGTGAGGGTGACGAGTGGAAGACCGCCTTTAACACCCGTGACGGACATTATGAGTACCTCGTCATGCCCTTCGGATTGAGCAATGCTCCAGCTGTCTTCCAGCATTTTGTCAATGAGATCTTCAGAGACATTCTATACCGTCATGTCGTGGTCTATCTAGACGATATCCTCATTTTTGCCAACGATTTAGAGGAACATCGTTTTTGGGTTAAAGAGGTTCTGTCCCGTCTCCGTGTCAATCATCTCTATTGCAAATTAGAAAAATGCGTCTTTGAAGTCAAGTCCATTCCGTTTCTAGGGTACATTGTGTCCGGTTCCGGACTAGAGATGGATCCTGAGAAACTACAAGCAATCCAAAATTGGCCGGTACCCTTAACCCTCAAAGGGGTCCAGAGGTTCTTAGGGTTCGCCAACTATTACCGAAAGTTTATACGAGACTTTTCCACCATTGTGGCGCCTATTACTGCTTTCACTAAGAAGGGTGCTAACCCGTCCAAGTGGTCTGAAGAAGCCATGCAAGCATTTCATCTTTTAAAACAAAGGTTCATCTCTGCGCCTGTTCTGAAACAGCCTGACATCGACTCTCCTTTCATCTTAGAGGTGGATGCCTCCTCCGTTGGAGTAGGAGCGGTGTTATCTCAGAGGGCTAAAGATGGCCATTTACACCCTTGCAGTTTCTTCTCCCGGAAGTTCTCCCCAGCTGAGCGCAACTATGCCATTGGCGACCAGGAGTTGCTAGCCATCAAGCTCGCTCTAGAAGAGTGGAGGTATCTGTTGGAGGGAGCTTCTCATTCAATCACCATACTTACAGACCACAAGAACCTTTTATATCTGAAAGGCGCACAGTGTCTCAACCCTCGTCAGGCCAGATGGGCACTTTTCTTTTCCAGGTTCGACTTTAAACTCCAGTTCTGTCCGGGCTCTCAGAATCGCAAGGCCGATGCCCTTTCCCGCTCATGGGAGCAAGAAAATGAGTCAGAGTCTTCAGACAAGCATCCTATTATAAATCCGTTGGCATTCTCCACGGTAGGGATGGACTCTACGCCCCCATCAGGGAAAAGTTTTGTGAAACCGATGCTAAGGAAGAAGCTCATGCATTGGGCCCATGCTTCCCGTTTTGCCGGACATACAGGTATCCAAAAAACCCTGGAGTTTATCTTTAGGTCCTATTGGTGGCCAACTCTGAAAAAGGACGTCTTGGAGTTTATTGCATCTTGCCCAAAGTGTGCTCAACATAAGGTATCCCGCCAGTCGCCTGCGGGGCAACTGGTTCCACTATCTGTTCCCCGTCGACCTTGGACCCATTTGTCGATGGATTTTATTACAGATTTACCCATGTGCAACAAGTTCAATACCATCTGGGTGGTAGTTGACCGGTTCACCAAGATGGCACACTTCATTCCTCTCACCGGTCTTCCGTCAGCTTCCAAGTTGGCTCAAGTATTCATACAAGAGATCTTCCGACTCCACGGTCTTCCTGAAGAAATTATCTCAGATCGAGGAGTTCAATTCACAGCCAAATTCTGGCGAAGTTTATGTCAAGTCCTCCAAGTCAAGCTAAAGTTTTCCACGGCTTACCATCCTCAGACCAATGGTCAAACCGAGAGGGTGAATCAGGACTTGGAGGCCTTCCTCCGCATCTATGTGTCCTCCTCTCAAGATGACTGGGTTCAATTACTTCCCTGGGCCGAGTTCTGTCATAACAACCAGTATCATTCTTCATCTGCTTCAACACCATTCTTCACTAACTTTGGATTCCACCCTAAAGTCCCTGAGTTCCAACCGCTTCCAGCAACTTCTGTTCCCGCAGTGGATATCACCTTGCATCAGTTTGACAATATCTGGAAGAGCGTACGATCAGCTCTGCTCAAGGCATCGTTCAGGTACAAGAAGTTTGCGGATAAGAAGCGTCGAGCAGTTCCTGCTCTCAAGGTGGGTGATCGGGTATGGTTATCCACGAAGAATTTGAGGTTAAGAGTTCCCAGTATGAAGTTTGCACCTCGCTATATCGGTCCTTTCAAGATTGAACAAGTCATCAATCCTGTTGCTTACAGACTCCAGTTGCCTCCCTTCTTAAAAATACCCAGGACATTCCATGTTTCCCTGTTGAAACCGCTGATCTTGAATCGGTTTCATTCCTCACTTCCTCCAACTCCGAAAGTCCAAACTCAACGAGGCGTTGAGTATGAAGTGGCCAAGATCCTGGACTCACGTCACCGTTACGGTCAACTACAATATCTTATTGACTGGAAGGGTTATGGTCCTGAGGAACGTTCGTGGACCAATGCTTCTGATGTCCATGCTCCTGCCTTGGTCCGGAGATTCCATTCCAAGTTTCCTCAAAAGCCAAAGAAGTGTCCTGGGGCCACTCCTAAAGGGGGGGGTGCTGTCACGATCCGGGTATCTGGACGCCATTTCTTACCCATCAGATGCCTCCTAAGGCTGGCTCAGCGCTCCAGGACCGGATCCCATCTGTTATCCTGATGTGTACATTCCTGTATCCTCTCCTGTCACTCTGGGACGCTGTCACAGTAAACGCCATATTACACCTGGCATGGCGTCTCCCGCGGCCTCCGCCGCCGTCCCTGAACTTCTGCATGCAGAGTGTCTGAGTGGCGATTACGTCAGCCGCGGCCTCCGCTGTGTCCGCGTGGTTGGATGTGCATCTGTCAGCCTGGCGCCTCCTGTCTCCGGTGGCCGGCGCCGCCATTACTGTTTTCATTACCACATGGATTACAAACCAAACTTCCCTCCAAGTGTCTGCATGGGCGCAGCCATCTTGGATTCTGTCAGCTGATCATTTCCACCAATCTGTTGTCAGTATTGATAATCTGCATAATTGCCTAGCCAATCCCTTCCTTGCTGCAGGTATAAATACACTGTGCCTGAGCAAGGAAGGCGTCAGTGCTTTGGTTGTCAAACCTAGTTCCTGTTTGTCTCTCTCCTGTGATTGTCTTCCAGGTTCCAGCTCCTGTCTCAAGACTTCCACCATAGAGACCCGCACCAGCATTCCACCTGCGGTGTAGCCTGACTCTCCAATCCATTGTGGATTCATCTGTTTCCAGCTACAACATTACCTGCTTCCAGCTCAGCTTCCAGCAGAGTACAGCTTCCCTTAAAGGGCCGGTGTCCTTTCTACACTTTACCACTCTCCACCGGTATTATTATTTCTCCGCTCTCAAGTTCTACATTTCAGTTCATATTTCATCGCTCCCAAGTTCATTTATTATTTAACTGGTTCCAGCCAGTATCCACTCCGTGCTAACAACAGTCTGGTTCCAGCCAGTATCCACAGCAGCTGTTTTATCTTCAGCAACCCAGCTTTTCCTGGAACACCAGCTGGCACAATCCTGGGTTATCTCCATTGCTACAGTCGGGCCTGGTAAGGACTTTCCATCTAGAAGATCATAAGAACTATCTCACACTACCAGTGCTCTGTGGCTCCTGCCATCCTGTAGTACCCAGGAACTGTATTTATTCTTTGCTGACTTTTACGTTTTCTTTTACTGCTGCTGTGTTGCGGAGTTGTCATAATAAACATCATTGACTTTTATCCAAGTTGTCGTGGTCACGCCTTCGGGCAGTTATTATTCATGTTACTTACATGTCCAGGGGTCTGATACAACCTCCCAGGTTCCGGTACATCTCAGCCCCTACAACTGAGGCTGCCTCCCGTCAGCTCAGGCCCTCAGTTGTGACACCATGTAAAGAGCATGTGCCAGTGTTTCTAAAAGCAGCATGCTCTCAAGGCCGGACAGGATGGTATCCCAGGTGCCCACATTGCGGAAAACATGGCCCTGACTGCCGGCTCCCTGCACCAACACAGTTCATGTAGGCTGAGTTTTGTATTTTAGGAAGAAGACAGCTCTGTCTCTAGAGTTAGTGGGCGTGGCTGACCATTGTAGTTCCCTCCCTCATGGACATAATGCCACAATTCGAAGGTGTATCGGGGCCTAATTCCGTGAAGTGCCTGTCCCCATCAAAGACCTGCTGCTATAATAGTTAGTGCCCCCTCTCCATCCCTTAGACTCTCTCTACCACTCTCACTTTCCCTCTCTCTCTCTCTCACACAAACACACACACACACTGTCAGTCCCCCAGCATGTAAGCAGATGGACGCAGATATGGCTGAGTATTAATCGATCTGCGTCCATCTCTGAATGGGATGTAGTTATGTGACAGAGGTCAGGAGACTGGCGGTCATAATACCAACCCCTACATCCCGCCCGCTCCGAATCCTCGACATTCGGCATGTCGACTAGCAGGGACCATTCCCACTCAAGGGGTCCACGACACCCATAGAGTGGGAATAAAACCTGTGGCGCAGCAGCGTGGTGAGCGCAGCGTGGCGCTCGCCCCCCTTCCCCGACCAGGATCCCGGCCGCCGGTAAGCCCTCTACATAAGATCCTAAATCTGGGAAGTAATGGTAATTTTTGAAGGTTTTATGCATACAAAAAATTAATAATACCCTTTTCAGACAGAAAAGTCTGAAAGTCTCGGCAATTACCCAGCATTTCAGTGCCAGGTCGTTTTGCTGGGACCTACCTGACTCCCCCTTTCACACAGACATGCAAATTACCGGGTCAAGAATTTCGACCCGGAAATTTGCAGATCAACACGGGTATTTTCTCTGTGTGAAAGGGTCAACCCATGTCATAATTCCCGTGTCTGCAACCCTGGTAAATTCCAGGGTCGAAGTCCCGGGAATTACAACACGGATCGACCACAGAAAAAGGACTCGTGTGTTTCATGAAATTACCGGGTGGAACTGCTTTACCCGGTAATTTCATGTTCTGTCTGAAAGGGGTATAAATAGACTTTCTAAGGATGATCATTTTGACTTAAAACGGTTCTTCCCCTATATTATAGTACCCTGTCCAGTATCGTCTTTGCTCGTTACGCTTACCTATATGCCACAGGTGCTGCCTGGGAGGTAATATTTGTATTTTGGGTGGAGGATGGATGAGACGAGTGGCCAGAGATTGGTACCCTTGACTTGAGTGCCAAAGTACCTCCATCTACTGATTATAAGAATATAAACTCCAGGCATTTGTACATGTATTGCTCTTGTATTATACATCACTAAAGCATTTAACAATCTATTGCTGGAATGAGCTCCATTTAGTGCAGACATGACAGTGATTGCTGCTCAACTTCCTCCAGTTCTTTATTGCTCTGTCTTTGTGTCTGGTACAAGTGGTAAGAATCAGTCATGCATTCCTTGGCTTAGATTGCAAATTTTATTCTCGCTGAAGGAATGATCAAAAGAAGCAACAGACGTAGTTGGGTGCATTTTCCTCATGTAACATTTTATTGTTGCTAAATTGTATCATATATAAAATCTTGTATGTAACCTTCGCTGCGCATTGCCTTTTGTCTACAATTTACCTTTATTGGAAAGAATTTCAAACACAAAAATTGGTAGAGATTAGGTAAAACCTTTTATCCTAAAGCTTGAGTACAAGACAACAAGGCACCGGAGAATGATCCATATTCATGGTCATGCAGTGGGGATGCAGAACGCGCCTAATTGCATAATCATGCCTCCACCGTGCCCACTACATTGGGAGAATGGACAGGATCTGCGAGGGTGGTCTACTTTCTCTGGTGTATGGGGGAATGCCCCTAACTTTGGGAATCCCCGGGTATATATGTGATGACGTAAATGGACCCAAGGAGCAGAGGTAGGTCAGTACTGGGGGAATTACTCCAACTCAGAAGCAGAGGCTTTACTCCTCCTGCAATTAACCTTGGCAGGCAGGAGCTGGGGGCAGCAACCTGGATTACTCACGCCGTGTGTGTGCGCCACTGGATTGTGATATAACAGTTAAGGGGATTCGGTCTCTAGGTCGACAGTAACTAGGTCGACACTATCTAGGTCGACCACTATTGGTCGACAGTAACTAGGTTAACAGGGTTTCTAGGCCGACAGGTCAAAAGGTCGACATGCGTTTTTAAAAAAAATAAATCTTTTTTTTTAACCTTTTCATACTTAACGATCCACGTGAACTACGACTGGAACAGTAATCTGTGTCGAGCGAAGCGGTAACGGAGCGAGGCACCTTGCCCGAAGCATGGCGAGCGGACACGGTGCACTAATTGGGGTTCCCGGTCACTGTACGAAGAAAACGACACCACAAAAACTCATGTCTCCCTTTTGACCTGTCTACCTAGACCATGTCGACCTAGTTACTGTCAATCAATAGTGGTCGACCTAGTTACTATCTACCTTCCATACCACACCCACAGTTAAGCACCAGATCACACATTGACACTGAGGATCAGAAGCCAGCAGTCAGCTGATTCACCTTCATGTATGTTGCTGGCGTTCTATTTTGGGGGTACCTGTTTATTAAAGCCTCTGTATAACTTTCAGCAAAAGGGCAGAACTTTATTACATATAGAGGTTCAGTAAAATAAATATAAAACAAAACACAAAAGTAGAATTTTCAAAAAGTCCTGACTGTCTATAAGCCTATGGATCTGTGTGCTTGCCAACATCACCAATGCTTTGTACCTTTCTTCTTGGGTGATGGTGGCCCAATTGGACAAGTTTTGCCCATTTAGCACTTGGTCTTCATTAAAAATGACTTACGTTGGGGAAAAAACAACAACAACCCAGCATGATCTTCCTGCAACACTCTTCATCTTTATTCTGTGGCACCTCACTCGTTATTAGTTAGATCACATGTTGCTACTGTATATCAAGTCATGTGACATCTTAGAGATACCTCCCAAAATTTAAATTCACAAGGCATGGCCTTGTCACGATGGAGCTCCATAATGTCATATTCTGCCTCTTAGCCACTTCCCTTCCATCCTAAATGCCCATTTATTGCTGAGTGCTGCATTCGTTGCAGGGCAACATTAAATGGGACATACCGTCCGACTTACAACGACAGGACGTACTGTGCATCATATCATATCCTTGCATAATCGTGACTGATTGCTATTCTATACTTTTAACTACAGTATGTTTTGGATGAATCATGTACTAACCGAGACCAGCATCCATTCTATGTATTTGCGGAATTCCAATAGAGGGTTCTAACCCTTAATTCACTCTTTTAGTTGCCCAGTTTTAATCTTTTTTTCATTTTCTTTACTGGTTTTTAATAGAGAGTTTGTGGTCTGACTTCGGCCTACAGCTCCTCTGTACCCACTTGTCTCTTCTCAGTCACTTGGTGTGGGTGAAGCGCATTGCCTGGAGTCTCACTCATTCCTTGGATGACTGAGCTCATAAACGTTTATATTTCCCGTAAAAGCTTTCCTTTCTGTTTTTAACAATACCGAAACCAGGGCATGTGTTACGCAGGCAGCTCTTTGTGAGGAAATGTCCATCACTGTGCTGTCATGTCTTCTGATAATGTCCCTTACCCACTGGTCTCCCTGACCTTACTATGTATGTTATTGCTCCCTGTATGTTCCACATTCAGCTGTGCAGACACTGGCTGGTGGGGTTCTTATTTTCATGGGTACTTTTACTAAAGCACCTGACATAGCATTGTTACGGGTTGGTATTGGGACACCGGCGTTTGGGATCCCGGAGGTCACCATACAGACCCCGTGATCCCGGTCTCCAGAATGTCGGTAGTGGGGGGGGGGGGGGCACAACAAAGTCCCTTTGTGGCTCGCTGTGCTTGCCACAGGTTCTATACCCACTCTATGGGTGTTGTGGACATCCACGAGTGGGCATAGTCCCGGTTAGTCGGCATGCCGACTGTCTGGCTGTCCAGCGCTCGGGATTCTGGTGTCTCCCGACCGCCGGTAACATGACTACATCCCCATTGTTACATGTAACCGAAGATGTCATTAATCTCCCCCTTAATCCAGTAATACTGTATGTTCTGACTACCAGCCCGTCATATTAATGCAACAATTTAACAGTAATGTTATCTAGTGGTGTCGGCATGCAAAAAAAATTTAATTCCCCCCCCCCCCCCCCCTTCCATAGAGGTGAGGAGCAGCATTAGCCTTTTATTATATAGGATTATGCCATATTAGGAACGGTATGTATCAGTTTCTCCCTATGTTGAACTATAGTTTATTTGTAGCTTTATTAAAGAACAAGTTCGATGCACATTACTAATGTTATTGATGTGTAGAATATATTGCCAAGGGTGTAGCTACCATAGGTGCAGGGAGTGCAGCTGCTATGGGGCCCAGAGCTGAGAGGGGCCACCTTCCCTGTCACAGTTACATGTGTTATATACAAGGGTGTACCTACCATAGGTGCAGGGGGTGCAGCTGCCGTGGGGCCCAGAGCTGAGGGTGGCCCACTTTCCCTGTCACAGTTACATGTGTTATATACAGAGGTGTAGCTACCAAAGGTGCAGGCAGTGCAGCTGCTATGGGGCCCACAGCTGAGAGAGGCCCACCTTCTCTGTCACAGTTACATGTGTTATATACAGAGGTGTAGCTACCATTGGTGCAGGGGGTGCAGCTGCTATGGGGCCCAGAGCTGAGAGTGGCCCACCTTCCCTGTCACAGTTACATGTGTTATATACAGAGGTGTAGCTACCATAGGTGCAGGGAGTGCAGCTGCTATGGGGCCCACAGCTGAGAGAGGCCCACCTTCTCTGTCACAGTTACATGTGTTATATACAGAGGTGTAGCTACCATAGGTGCAGGGGGTGCAGCTGCTATGGGGCACAGAGCTGAGAGTGGCCCACCTTCCCTGTCACAGTTACATGTGTTATATACAGGGGTGTAGATACCATAGGTGCAGAAGGGTGCAGCTTCTATGGGGCCTAGAGCTGAGAGGGGCCACCTTCCCTGTCACAGTAACATGTGTTATATACAGGGATGTAGATACCATAGGTGCAGAAGGGTGCAGCTTCTATGGGGCCTAGAGCTGAGAGGGGCCACCTTCCCTGTCACAGTTGTAAGAGACAGCATTCAGGAAGAACAGCAGTGGACTGTTAGAGCTTTCGAGGAGAGAACAGTTAGATCAGGGAAACACAGCGCTACACTATGGGGGTGATTCCGAGTTGTTCGCTCGCTAGCTGCATTTAGCAGCATTGCACACGCTAAGCCGCCGCCTACTGGGAGTGTATCTTAGCTTAGCAGAATTGCTAACGAAAGCTTCGCTAATTTTCTCGTAACGATTACCCCGCAGTTTCTGAGTAGCTCCAGACTTACTCAGCCATTGCGACCAGCTCAGTCCTTTTCGTTCCTGGTTTGACGTCACAAACACACCCAGCGTTCGCCCAGCCACTCCCCCGTTTCTCCAGCCACTCCTGCGTTTTGCAACTCGAACGCCTGCGTTTTTCCGCACACTCCCATAAAACGACCAGTTTCCGCCCAGAAACACCCACTTCCTGTCAATCACACTACGATCAGCAGAGCGATGAAAAAACTTTGTTAGGCTGTGAGTAAATTACCAAACTTTTGTGCTAATTTACTTGGCGCAGGCGCACTGCGTACATTGCTCATGCGCAGTTTGCGACTAATCGCTCCGTAGCGGAAAAAAATAACGAGCGAACAACTCGGAATCACCCCCTATGTTAGGTCTGGGCATTGGGTACAAAATACCTCTAGTCTTTGAGGGTCTAAGGGTGGAATGAGGGCATTGCTCATGACCTGTACTGATACTTGTATACCACTCAGTCAGTGCATTGGGATATACTAATGGTGGCCTACATAAAGGCCGAGAACCGACCATTTGCTCTTTTTTAGGAAATATAATTTTTTGACATTTGTACATGTACAATCTCTATTTACACAGTCAGCATTCAGCTATTCCATGGCTTGACTCCTCTCTTGGCCTCAGCATGCTCACAATCTGCCCCAGTGATCGGCCAAAGTAAACGCCTGCATTCCACGAAATCAGGCAGGGGCCACAAATCTCTCTCCCCCAATTATTTCCTAATGAGTAGATGCGGAATCATTTCGATGCACTCTAGTTATTTCATATCAAAAGGTTTCAGAAAACCACAAAGCCCCTTTCTAACCAGGGAGGTTGTGTGTTCCTCCGAGCCTTTACTAATGAAATATAGACACAGCCAGCTCCCTATACCAGTCGCATAACTCTTGTAAAAAAAAAAAAAAAAATGTTTTATCTCATCCTGTTTTTTAACACTCTCCTTATGATGTCGTAGGGAGAGTTAATTAAATTAGAGAAAAAATGGAATGTACAACTTGCCCCGCTGAATGCAGAATCCGTTGTTGAAAAGACCTAGACCTCCTGTTAACACAATACTTTTATCTTGTAATCACAGCCTGCGGGAGACAAAATAACAATTCATCTGTAAAACGAGATTAACTCATTTAAGGTAGGCAGTGATCAGAGGGAACCACCGAGCTGTTATCTGTCTGAAGGAAAGCCTAGCACATCGCAAGGGCCATTCTGGTTCAGGGCGTCTATGTAGCAAGCCCCTTGTTGAAAGCAATTGGACCATGTCGGGGTATGTGTCTTTTGTGAGTTATGGAAATCACAATGGAATACTATTAATCTCTGATGAATCCCAACTCATCTGATGAAGACTTTATACCTCGTTTCTTCATTATAACACCTTGCTAACCACTTTCCAGTCTCTGCTCCTTATCCCTCCGCCGTTGCAACCTTACTATTGCTGAGAACAGGACGAGCATGTAAATGAGGAGATTCTGATAGGTTATAGCATACTGCGCTGTGGCATGTTAATCGCAGTGCAAGTCTGACAAACTGACCAGAAAAGTGCAAAGCAATGGTCACATTTCATAGCTGATCGTAGGGAGTTATGGAACGTGATCAAAAAAAATCATCATCATTTGAAGACCGTCTAATCTGCCACGGAATGTAATTTAACCTTTGCGAACAAACCTGTAATTATAATATGTTTGATGGATCTTTTTAGCATAAATATACTCTACTTACCAATGTTACTACTGTAGCAACACGCTGCATTGTAGTTTCCATATTAACATATTTGTTGGCCATGGTCACTTATGAGCCAATCAGTGTGACTGGTAATCCTATGTATGAGAGATTACCCTGGCTGTAAAATAATTAGGGCTCTTGCTAGCTGTATTGTTTTGACCTGTGCATCACCTCTCCGGCATACAGAAGACTGCTGTAACAAGCTGGGGGTCTGCCCTGCAGGGTGTAAGAGTTAAAGGTCTATGTCTAACGTCACTAGGATCATTTCTCTATGACATAGCTTTCTGCTAATAAGTAGCGGTGAGAAATGCCAGTGTCAATGTTACACCTGAGCTGCGGCCACCAGAGGAATGTGGGAGCTGTAGAGAGATGCTGCAGGTGTGACTCGTCCGGTTCTTGCCGTCTGTCGTACCTGTTGGTGTGGTACAGGGTAACGTAACCACTAAGTGATTGCAGGACGCCTATTTCCCTGCAGCTCCCACATTCATCTATTGGCCAAGCCTCAGATGTAAGGAGAGGCACCCACTGTGACATCACCAAGACTGTTACCCCATGGGTGTTATAAGGGAGACGTATGCACAACATGCAATATGGAAAAAGGCACCCTAAAGGAGACAAAGTACCTCGCCGATAATGCACCTGGCGGCAGTCCACACACGCAAGAGTTTATTAAGATTGTCTGGAGCAATATATCTCTTCGATTGTTCGATCGATGGACATTCATATTACATTAGACTTTCTTGCCTATCATTCACTTCATTCTTACACACATCTCCATTCTGTGAGACTATTTACTATTCCCTCACCTATTACTTTCACAAGACCATACAGAAACACTTATCAGAATCTACATTACAGTAGGTGAGCGCTGGACACATACCGCCCTTCTCTTTCCGCTTGCATTTACACAGGGCCGGTTCTAGCCCTTGTGGTGCCCCGGGCGGAAAATAGGGGTGTGGCTTCATACAGGGGGGTGGTCAGTTACGCCCCCTGTAGAGTTGTGCCCCTATTTGTGCTCCCTGTACAATAGTGCCGCTTACAAAAAAATAAATAGAAAAATCACCCAAAAAAATGAATACTTACTATCCCCGCTGCTGAGTCCCGACCGCTGCAGACCTCCGCTGGCGCCGCTCCTCTCCTCGGATCTATGGGAGAGACGTCATGACGTCTCTCCCATAGCACAGCATAGATAGACACTATCGTCTAGTTCCCTACACAGCGGGGGGCACTGCCAAACAGTAGCGGATCTTGCCATGGTGCGGCGCCCTCCGGAAGGCGGTGCCCTGGGCAAAAGTCCTGCTTGCCCGTGGCAAGATCCGCTACTGCATTTACCATTTCATTAAGTTATCTAGTAGAGGCCCTCATAGGAAGGAAGAAATACCTGTTGACTTTGTCTATTATATGAATGCAGAAATGGGGTCATTATAATATATGGTGCTATGTCCACTGGAATCGAACGTTTTGTTATGTCTGCTACTACCAGTGTTCTGCTGTCACTGAAACACTCCACTTGCTGATTACTTAGTGCTAATCCGGTGTTACCTTCTATCCTAGTGCATTTCTCTGCACCAGACAAGGATGAGAATCCTGACGGACAGCTACGTGAGATGGAGGAGGGAGTTGATTGTCAACATATACTTTTTATCTCCTTGATAAATTGCACCTTTCCGATTTGGAAATGCATTTGATGACAAGAAGCTTCTGTTCTTTTCGGAATGGGCTAATCCCTCCTGCCTTTCTCGGATGCGGGTTCAGACAGATAGAAGCAATATGCAGGGAAATGTTTAGCATCTCATCTGGTCTGACCATGCTATTCCTCTCCCTCCCGCTGAGACACAACACATGAAAGTCGTGTACAGGCGGCAATGTCGTCTTTTGCTATAAGTCATGATCTTTCTGTTCAGCGTGTTTGAACAAAGAGCAAAGCGCTTCCTTCTGTCTTTTTGGATTTGGGGAAAAAAAAAACGTAAGGTCCGGAGAATGTTTCTAGGTGCAGAGAGCACTAATAGCTTCTTTTGAGTCGGAGTTCCTTTAAGTCTACCCATTTACACAAGAAAGTCAATATTACGGGCTTTACAAACAGGGAATTCTGGAAATATGCTGACAAAATATATATATTTATATGAAACACAGTCTGTCATCTTTGAACTACAAGATGTCTTAATTTGACTTCATTTTGTTGGCATATTTCTCCCTTTTCCAGCTTATATATCAAAGACTTGTGTGTTTTTTTATTTTTATACAACTATTCTTTTGCTTAAATACGCAATGGGTAGGAAGTCAACTTTTTTTTTAATTTAGCACAGATGTGTCATCATTTTATTTTAGAAAGACCCTTTCTTTAGCCATGTTGTTTCAGTAAACGAGACGTATACGAAACAGAATTTGAGTAAACGGAGTTAAAGAGAAGTGTAAAAAAAAAAAACACTTTAAAGAAACTATTTAAACAAACTGATGAATGTAGAGAGATGTAAGGGCTTGTTTTAGGACAGTTTCTCAAAGTGCTTCTTTCCCGCAGTGGTTTAATTGTGTTCCCCTTGGAGAAGGCATATGGAGTGAAGGTAGTTGTTGGCTCCAGGCAGTGGCGTCACAACGTGGGTGCGGGGGGTCCGGCCCGAACCCGGGTGTCACCCGCCGAGTGACAGGAGTCGGGTGCTGCACTGTAGCATTATGTAGAGATGTGCACTTGAAATTTTTCGGGTTTTGGTTTTGGGTTCGGTTCCGCGGCCGTGTTTTGGGTTCGACCGCGTTTTGGCAAAACCTCACCGAATTTTTTTTGTCGGATTCGGGTGTGTTTTGGATTCGGGTGTTTTTTTAAAAAAACCCTAAAAAACAGCTTAAATCATAGAATTTGGGGGTCATTTTGATCCCAAAGTATTATTAACCTCAATAACCATTATTTCCACTCATTTTCAGTCTATTCTGAATACCTCACAATATTATTTTTAGTCCTAAAATTTGCACCGAGGTCGCTGGATGACTTAGCTAAGCGACCCTAGTGGCCGACACAAACACCAGGCCCATCTAGGAGTGGCACTGCAGTGTCACGCAGGATGGCCCTTCCAAAAAACACTCCCCAAACAGCACATGACGCAAAGAAAAAAAGAGGCGCAATGAGGTAGCTGTGTGAGTAAGATAAGCGACCCTAGTGGCCGACACAAACACCGGGCCCATCTAGGAGTGGCACTGCAGTGTCACGCAGGATGGCCCTTCCAAAAAACACTCCCCAAACAGCACATGACGCAAAGAAAAAAAGAGGCGCAATGAGGTAGCTGTGTGAGTAAGATAAGCGACCCTAGTGGCCGACACAAACACCGGGCCCATCTAGGAGTGGCACTGCAGTGTCACGCAGGATGGCCCTTCCAAAAAACACTCCCCAAACAGCACATGACGCAAAGAAAAATTAAAGAAAAAAGAGGTGCAAGATGGAATTGTCCTTGGGCCCTCCCACCCACCCTTATGTTGTATAAACAGGACATGCACACTTTAACCAACCCATCATTTCAGTGACAGGGTCTGCCACACGACTGTGACTGAAATGACGGGTTGGTTTGGACCCCCACCAAAAAAGAAGCAATTAATCTCTCCTTGCACAAACTGGCTCTACAGAGGCAAGATGTCCACCTCATCATCATCCTCCAATATATCACCGTGTACATCCCCCTCCTCACAGATTATCAATTCGTCCCCACTGGAATCCACCATCTTAGCTCCCTGTGTACTTTGTGGAGGCAATTGCTGCTGGTCAATGTCTCCACGGAGGAATTGATTATAATTCATTTTAATGAACATCATCTTCTCCACATTTTCTGGAAGTAACCTCGTACGCCGATTGCTGACAAGGTGAGCGGCGGCACTAAACACTCTTTCGGAGTACACACTTGTGGGAGGGCAACTTAGGTAGAATAAAGCCAGTTTGTGCAAGGGCCTCCAAATTGCCTCTTTTTCCTGCCAGTATAAGTACGGACTGTGTGACGTGCCTACTTGGATGCGGTCACTCATATAATCCTCCACCATTCTTTCAATGGGGAGAGAATCATATGCAGTGACAGTAGACGACATGTCCGTAATCGTTGACAGGTCCTTCAGTCCGGACCAGATGTCAGCATCAGCAGTCGCTCCAGACTGCCCTGCATCACCGCCAGCGGGTGGGCTCGGAATTCTGAGCCTTTTCCTCGCACCCCCAGTTGCGGGAGAATGTGAAGGAGGAGATGTTGACAGGTCGCGTTCCGCTTGACTTGACAATTTTCTCACCAGCAGGTCTTTGAACCCCAGCAGACTTGTGTCTGCCGGAAAGAGAGATCCAAGGTAGGTTTTAAATCTAGGATCGAGCACGGTGGCCAAAATGTAGTGCTCTGATTTCAACAGATTGACCACCCGTGAATCCTTGTTAAGCGAATTAAGGGCTCCATCCACAAGTCCCACATGCCTAGCGGAATCGCTCCGTGTTAGCTCCTCCTTCAATGTCTCCAGCTTCTTCTGCAAAAGCCTGATGAGGGGAATGACCTGACTCAGGCTGGCAGTGTCTGAACTGACTTCACGTGTGGCAAGTTCAAAGGGCAGCAGAACCTTGCACAACGTTGAAATCATTCTCCACTGCGCTTGAGACAGGTGCATTCCACCTCCTATATCGTGCTGAATTGTATAGGCTTGAATGGCCTTTTGCTGCTCCTCCAACCTCTGAAGCATATATAGGGTTGAATTCCACCTCGTTACCACTTCTTGCTTCAGATGATGGCAGGGCAGGTTCAGGCGTTTTTGGTGTTGCTCCAGTCTTCTGTACGTGGTGCCTGTACGCCGAAAGTGTCCCGCAATTCTTCTGGCCACCGACAGCATCTCTTGCACGCCTCTGTCGTTTTTAAAAAAAATTCTGCACCACCAAATTCAAGGTATGTGCAAAACATGGGACGTGCTGGAATTTGCCCATATTTAATGCGCACACAATATTGCTGGCGTTGTCCGATGCCACAAATCCACAGGAGAGTCCAATTGGGGTAAGCCATTCCGCGATGATCTTCCTCAGTTGCCGTAAGAGGTTTTCAGCTGTGTGCGTATTCTGGAAACCGGTGATACAAAGCGTAGCCTGCCTAGGAAAGAGTTGTGGTTTGCGAGATGCTGCTACTGGTGCCGCCGCTGCTGTTCTTGCGGCGGGAGTCCATACATCTACCCAGTGGGCTGTCACAGTCATATAGTCCTGACCCTGCCCTGCTCCACTTGTCCACATGTCCGTGGTTAAGTGGACATTGGGTACAGCTGCATTTTTTAGGACACTGGTGACTCTTTTTCTGAGGTCTGTGTACATTTTCGGTATCGCCTGCCTAGAGAAATGGAACCTAGATGGTATTTGGTACCGGGGACACAGTACCTCCAACAAGTCTCTAGTTGGCTCTGCAGTAATGATGGATACCGGAACCACGTTTCTCACCACCCAGGATGCCAAGGCCTCAGTTATCCGCTTTGCAGCAGGATGACTGCTGTGATATTTCATCTTCCTCGCAAGGGACTGTTGGACAGTCAATTGCTTGGTGGAAGTAGTAAAAGTGGGCTTACGAGTACGACTTTCCCTCTGGGATGACCATCGACTCCCAGCAGCAACAACAGCAGCGCCAGCAGCAGTAGGCGTTACACGCAAGGATGCATCGGAGGAATCCCAGGCAGGAGAGGACTCGTCAGAATTGCCAGTGACATGGCCTGCAGGACTATTGGCATTCCTGGGGAAGGAGGAAATTGACACTGAGGGAGTTGGTGGGGTGGTTTGCGTGAGCTTGGTTACAAGAGGAAGGGATTTACTGGTCAGTGGACTGCTTCCGCTGTCGCCCAAAGTTTATGAACTTGTCACTGACTTATTATGAATGCGCTGCAGGTGACGTATAAGGGAGGATGTTCCGAGGTGGTTAACGTCCTTACCCCTACTTATTACAGCTTGACAAAGGCAACAAACGGCTTGACAAATGTTGTCCGCATTTCTGTTGAAATACTTCCACACCGAAGAGCTGATTTTTTTGGTATTTTCACCAGGCATGTCAACGGCCATATTCCTCCCACGGACAACAGGTGTCTCCCCGGGTGCCTGACTTAAACAAACCACCTCACCATCAGAATCCTCCTTGTCAATTTCCTCCCCAGCGCCAGCAACACCCATATCCTCCTCATCCTGGTGTACTTCAACACTGACATCTTCAATCTGACTATCAGGAACTGGACTGCGGGTGCTCCTTCCAGCACTTGCAGGGGGCGTGCAAATGGTGGAAGGCGCATGCTCTTCACGTCCAGTGTTGGGAAGGTCAGGCATCGCAACCGACACAATTGGACTCTCTTTGTGGATTTGGGATTTCGAAGAACGCACAGTTCTTTGCGGTGCTTTTGCCAGCTTGAGTCTTTTCATTTTTCTAGCGAGAGGCTGAGTGCTTCCATCCTCATGTGAAGCTGAACCACTAGCCATGAACATAGGCCAGGGCCTCAGCCGTTCCTTGCCACTCCGTGTGGTAAATGGCATATTGGCAAGTTTACGCTTCTCCTCCGACAATTTTATTTTAGATTTTGGAGTCCTTTTTTTACTGATATTTGGTGTTTTGGATTTTACATGCTCTGTACTATGACATTGGGCATCGGCCTTGGCAGACGACGTTGCTGGCATTTCATCGTCTCGGCCATGACTAGTGGCAGCAGCTTCAGCACGAGGTGGAAGTGGATCTTGATCTTTCCCTAATTTTGGAACCTCAACATTTTTGTTCTCCATATTTTAATAGGCACAACTAAAAGGCACCTCAGGTAAACAATGGAGATGGATGGATACTAGTATACTTATGGATGGACGAGCGACTGCCGACACAGAGGTAGCTACAGCCGTGGACTACCGTACTGTGTCTGCTGCTAATATAGACTGGCTGATAATGAGATGAAATCAATATATATATATATATATATAATATCACTAGTACTGCAGCCGGACAGGTATATAATATATATTTATTATGTAATGACTGATGACGGACCTGCTGGACACTGTCAGCTCAGCAGCACCGCAGACTGCTACAGTAAGCTACTATAGTAGTATGTATAAAGAAGAAAGAAAAAAAAAAAAACACGGGTAGGTGGTATACAATTATGGATGGACCAGCGACTGCCGACACAGAGGTAGCTACAGCCGTGGACTACCGTACTGTGTCTGCTGCTAATATAGACTGGATGATAATGAGATGAAATCAATATATATATATAATATCACACTAGTACTGCAGCCGGACAGGTAGATATATTTATTATGTAATGACTGATGACGGACCTGCTGGACACTGTCAGCTCAGCAGCACCGCAGACTGCTACAGTAAGCTACTATAGTAGTATGTATAAAGAAGAAAGAAAAAAAAAACACGGGTAGGTGGTATACAATTATGGATGGACCAGCGACTGCCGACACAGAGGTAGCTACAGCCGTGGACTACCGTACTGTGTCTGCTGCTAATATAGACTGGATGATAATGAGATGAAATCAATATATATATATATATATATATATAATATCACTAGTACTGCAGCCGGACAGGTATATAATATATATTTATTATGTAATGACTGATGACGGACCTGCTGGACACTGTCAGCTCAGCAGCACCGCAGACTGTTACAGTAAGCTACTATAGTAGTATGTATAAAGAAGAAAAAAAAAACCACGGGTAGGTGGTATACAATTATGGATGGACCAGCGACTGCCGACACAGAGGTAGCTACAGCCGCGGACTACCGTAATGTGTCTGCTGCTAATATAGACTGGATGATAATGAGATGAAATCAATATATATATATATAATATCACACTAGTACTGCAGCCGGAGAGGTAGATATATTTATTATGTAATGACTGATGACGGACCTGCTGGACACTGTCAGCTCAGCAGCACCGCAGACTGCTACAGTAAGCTACTATAGTAGTATGTATAAAGAAGAAAGAAAAAAAAAAACCACGGGTAGGTGGTATACAATTATGGATGGACCAGCGACTGCCGACACAGAGGTAGCTACAGCCGTGGACTACCGTACTGTGTCTGCTGCTAATATAGACTGGATGATAATGAGATGAAATCAATATATATATATATATATATATATAATATCACTAGTACTGCAGCCGGACAGGTATATAATATATATTTATTATGTAATGACTGATGACGGACCTGCTGGACACTGTCAGCTCAGCAGCACCGCAGACTGCTACAGTAAGCTACTATAGTAGTATGTATAAAGAAGAAGAAAGAAAAAAAAAAAAAACGGGTAGGTGGTATACAATATTATATATATATTATATACAATTATATATATATTATATATATTAAACTGGTGGTGATTATTAAACTGGTGGTCAGGTCACTGGTCACACTATCAGCAACTTGCAAGTAGTACTCCTAAGCAGACAATCACAATATATATTATACTGGTGGTCAGTGTGGTCACAATGGCAGTGTGGCACTCTGGCAGCAAGTCCTGCTCTCAGACTCTAACTGCTCCCCACTGTCAGTGTCTCCCCCACAAGTCAGATATACATTATACAGTCACACTATCTATCTATCACTTCAGCAAGTAGTAGTACTCCTCCTAAAGTACTCCTCCTAATGCTCCCCAAAATTACTACTGTGTCTCTCTCTACTCTAGTCTCACTCTCTTCCCTATAAACGGAGAGGACGCCAGCCACGTCCTCTCCCTATGAATCTCAATGCACGTGTGAAAATGGCGGCGACGCGCGGCTCCTTATATAGAATCCGAGTCTCGCGATAGAATCCGAGCCTCGCGAGAATCCGACAGCGGGATGATGACGTTCGGGCGCGCTCGGGTTAACCGAGCAAGGCGGGAAGATCCGAGTCGCTCGGCCCCGTGTAAAAAAAAAAAACTGAAGTTCGGGCGGGTTCGGATTCCGAGGAACCGAACCCGCTCATCTCTAGCATTATGTGCAGCACTCTGCTTCTGTCGCTGTGTAGGAGCCGGCTGCTGCACTGTAGCATTATGTGCAGCACTCGGGTTCTGTCGCTGTATAGGAGCCGGCTTCTGCACTGTAGCATTATGTGCAGCACTCGGCTCCTGTCGCTGTGTAGGAGCCGGCTTCTGCACTGTAGCATTATGTGCAGCACTCGGCTCCTGTCGCTGTGTAGGAGCCGACTGCTGCACTAACATTCTGTGCAGCACTCGGCTTCTGTCGCTGTGTAGGAGCCGGCTTCTGCACTGTAGCATTATGTGCAGCACCCTGCTTCTGTCACTGTGTAGGAGCCGGCTGCTGCACTGTAACATTTTGTGCAGCACTCGGCTTCTGTCGCTGTATAGGAGCCGGCTTCTGCACTGTAGCATTCTGTGCAGCACTCGGCTTCTGTCGCTGTGTAGGAGCCGACTGCTGCACTAACATTCTGTGCAGCACTCTGCTTCTGTCGCTGTGTAGGAGTCGGCTTCTGCACTGTAACATTTTGTGCAGCACTCGGCTTCTGTCGCTGTATAGGAGCCGGCTTCTGCACTGTAGCATTATGTGCAGCACTCGGCTTCTGTCACTGTGTAGGAGCCGGCTGCTGCACTGTAACAATTTGTGCAGCACTCGGCTTCTGTCGCTGTATAGGAGCCGGCTTCTGCACTGTAACATTATGTGCAGCACTCGGCTCCTGTCGCTGTGTAGGAGCCGGCACAGCACTCCCTGGGAGTAGCTCGCATCTCCCAAATCCCCAGAGTGATGAAAATGGTGGTCAGGATGCAAAGCCCCACCCCCTCCTGTGAAGCCTGCCCCTTTCTCAGCAAGCCACACACCCTTCTTGCGCCGCCGCATCGGATTTCACTGCTGTAAGTGATGCCTCTGGCTCCAGGATGCTGATGACCACTGTGCTGGAAGCCAGCTGATCTTCGTAGGGCCGTAGCTAGGCACAGGGCTGTGTGGGCAGCACAATTGCTGCCCCCCACGGTTCCTGTATCTGGCTAGTGTGGTGCCTCCAATGGGATGTTTCAGGCATGCACCTGTAGTCTGTGCAGCCCCCACCTTCCCTGAGCATCCTCAGGACACTCCGGGCAGAGCTGCACTTACCTACTCCGTTGACCCTACCTGGAGGCGAAGTTGGGTACTGGCTCTTCGTTCATGACCTATGTACAGTAAACAGAAATTATTGCTAATATTATGCAGTCTATTAACGTTTCTACAATGGGTGCAATGATTGCAGTGCACACTGGGCCCTGGGTCCTGGGGGGCCCACACCGCACACACTGCACCCATGTTTTATTGCTTACCTTCCAGAGTCTCGCTTTGGCGCTCCACTCACAGTTAAAATATTGCCGGAAAAATGGCCGCTGCACAAGTGCAGTAGGGTTTTAGTCTCCAGAGTATGGCAGGCACCATGTTTCCTGAGGTCTACACATGCGTAGTAGACTCTGGCACAATGCCGGAGCTTACTGCGCCGTGGAGAGAAGGGAGCCCACCCGGAGTCTACACACGGGCTCCCTCCTCTGTTAAAACATCACTGATGTAATCTAAATAACTTAATAAGGAATACATAATGAAAACTGTAAAGGTTTATATAGAAATACTGTAGTAATTAAACAACTGTCTCTCAAAGTACACACATGTCCACATACACCTATGCCCAAATCAGTGCTATGTGGTGCACAACAAACATTGTGACTTAACCGCACCATGAGACGTTTTCACATCTTATTGGCATATGCAATAGAAGTACAATGCAGGGGTACTCTGAGAACCCACTATAGCATTTTATGTTGCATCTATGTGTAACTGAGTCGCTAAACTGTGTGAAAGAGCAAACGACAGGTTCGATACCAGTGACCCGCACCCTGTTCATGCTAAATCTGCAACTTTGTACCAGTTCCTTTGCGACAAAAAGACCAATCCTAAGTACCTGGGACACTGTAGCGTATATGTCATACTTACCTACTCTCCCAGAATGGCTGGGAAGGTCCTGAAAATTGGGTGGTGCTCCTGGCCCCCCCGAAAGAGAGGGCAAGTCTCCTGGCCAACGGCACCTGCCTGCATCTCCTCCACAGCCGCACACAAGCTCCTGCAGATGGGGGCCGATGACGTGAGTTGCAGTAAATTGCGTCATCGTGGCCCCGCCCCCTGCCTCACAATGCCTGTAATCTCGGCATTGTGTCATTGGGGCAGGTCCACGACAATGCAGTTTAACGGACATGCCCCTGCTCTGCCTCTGCCCAGCATCACCCCCCACTCCGTCACTCCCCCAGTGTGCTAAGCCACGCCCGCTGCCATGTTGCTGTTATACCAGCAAATAAAGTTGTTGAAAAAAACATGACACATGTTTTGATAAAATGCAGACGGAAAAAAGCAAAACGTTAATAGGAAACACAACACACTTTATCTTCCTACTGACAATATGATGTTTTGCAATGCATAGCCTTTTCTATTGTAAGCCTACAGGAGACAGATACTGGGTTGGGCGCAACGGAAAAGAAAACAAGTAACCTTCATAACTCCTAACCGTCCCGATTTTAGCAGGACAGTCCCACTATTCGAGGACTGTCCCGCTGTCCCACCCGTGGGCGGCAATATATATTTATTTGTTTTTTTTTATTTTATTTTTTGCATGCAGGGTAAATACTGGCTGCTTTTGCATGTAGCCCACAAGTTCAGGACAGCTTTAATTTTTGCATTGCAAATTACACCTCTTACTAAATATATAAATCTTTTGCACTTTTTACAACTGCCCCACCTACAGCACAATATGGTTTTACCAAGTTGCAAAGTTACTTGCTCATTTTTGCTTTGCTCCCAACTCAGAATCACACCTATTGTACAGTAAGCATGTGTAAGAAGTGTGTGCAGTACATGTGAATTGGGGATTTAAAATTATTTTTTAAAAGTAATTTATGCAAGCAGTCGATTTCCTCTCCCTTACGGATTTGTGAAAATGACATGTAGGTCTGGAAGAGTTGGGTTATAAAGCATTGCAGTGATGAAGAGCGTTGTGTGTGTGTGTGTGTGTGTGTGTGTGTGTGTGTGTCACAACAAATCACTGGTGTATTTATAATGGGTGCAGTGTGTGCAGTGCACACGGGCCACCACTGCACCCATTTTTTCAGCACTTACCCTCCAGTATCACGTGTTGACAGCAGCAGCAGTGTAGAAATCACCAGGAAAATGGTGCCTACACCATTTCCCAGCTTTTCGCGCATGCCCAGTAAAAAAAAATCACTGGGAGAATGGCTGCTGCACCATTTTTCCGTAGACCTACACATGTGCAGTAGACGTTGGGACTGCACCATTGTCCCCTAATGGCCCTACTGCCCAGAGTCTACGGCGATGCCGGCAAGCGAGTAGAGGGGTCAACATCCTCCTCCAAATACAGCATGTGGGAGTCAAATAAATAAAATCCAGACCTAGCCTCCTTACCCATTTACTTTACAAAGCAGCTTATCAGGCAGTCAAAAAGATGCCTGGTCTCTTTCTGTACGTGAGCCAAGTTCCTCCTGGTTCACTGGAGCTCTTAACTGCAGCCATTAGCTGTGATTAAGAACATTAACCCTGTAGCTTCCAGTCCATGTAGGGTTTGCGTCAGTGGCCATCTAAGTTTTGAACGTTGGCTATACCTATCAGATCATCAGAGGGGTTAATGAGCATAATATTGCATCATTGTATAGGAAGACAAGGTAATTTGCTTGCAAGAGCAGTCAAGTTATCAATACCTTGAGTGCAATATGCAGCGGCTTGTTCTAAATGCCTTAACAACAGAAGCACACAAGCCTGAAATCATTCTGCTCCAGACAAAATTTATCACATTTCAACGGGCTGAGTGCTTAGGCACACTCCATGCCCACTGAGGCAGACGGCATTGAGCACCATGCAAAAGTAAACAGAAGACCACTCAAGTATGAAACTATTACTGAGTAGGTTGTGTTACACAACATAAATATTTCCACCACTCGTTCCGGCCTCGGTACAAGTGGGCGCAGGGAACGAGGCTCCTTGTGGCTCTTATTTTGTTTGTAAACTTACACGTTCCCGAAGTCTCAGGGAATATCTCGGCCACAAAGTGCTTAGCATGGTGTAAAAATGAAAAAGCAATAAAAGAAAATGGATGTTATTTGCTTTCTTGACTTAATCCCTCAAGATAAAATGCTCCGGAAAGCAGAATTAAATATGAACTTAGAAGACAGATGTCTTTAATGAGGTCCTCTGTTACATTACCACCTGTAAAACAAGGAGTAAATAGGCACTAGATCAGCAGAATAATAGAAAAAAAAATGACACAAAATAAATTGTAAAATTGTCTTGAAACAATGAGAAATCTGTGACCAAATGGAGGTTTTTCATTTTCTTATTTTATGTCCAAATTAAATGCTAATAGTCTACATTACACTGATAGGAATTTGCTACAGCATGAAATGACCGTGAACTGCATAGTTTTTGTAATAGTGTATTGGTTAGCCTTACAGCCCTGAAGTGGTTGGGTATCCCAATGGTCAAATACTGTCAGAATTCCTGCAGCGGGATCCTGATGGTGGAAATGCTGGCAATGTTAATAAGTATTTTACAGCTAACCCCAACCCTGACCCTATCTCACCCCTCCTGTAGCCCAACCCCCCCCCCCCCCTCCCCATAGCCTAACCCAGGGATGGAGAACCTTTAGCCCTCCAGCTGTTGCTGAACTACACATACCAGCATGCCTTGCAACAGTTTTGCAATTTGACCATGCTAAAACTGTTGCAGGGCATGCTGGGATGTGTAGTTCAACAACAGCTGGAGGGCCAAAGGTTCCCCATCCCTGGCCTAACCTAACCGTTCCCTTGGGCAGCCTAAACCTAATCCGTCCCTCGCACAGCCTAACAGTCCCTTCCCGCAGCCTAACCCCAACCTTAACCCACCCCTCCAGCAGCCCCACCCTAAATGCCCACCCTCTGTAGCCTAACCCTAATCATCTCCTTCAACAGCCTAAACCTAACCCTTCCCTCCTACAGCCTAGCCGTCCACTCCCGAAGCCTAACCCTATTCCCCCCGCACCCAACACTATCCCTCATACTGTTTACAGATGTCTGCATTTTGATTCGTCGGGATGCCAACTGCATCCCCTCAGAAGGCTTGGGTTCGATTCCCACCTCAGCTCTTACCGTGTGAAGTTTGTACATTCCTCCTGCATTTGTGTGGGGGTGCTCTGGTCTTCTCTCAAGTTCTACCTACCTAACTGGTAGGTTACACACATAAATTAGCTGGAATGTGTGTGTACGTGTGTGCATGTGGTAGGGATTTTAGATTGTAAGCTTCACTGGCGCAGGGACAAATACAATAACTGGCTATAAATGAATTAAAATTAAAAAGCACCAATTTTTTGAGAGAAAAATTGCTCCATGACAGATAAGGTTGAATTAGGAAAGACAAAACACCCCTCTATAAGAAATGAATGTAATACGTGGTACTTTTCTTGTAGATATTGTATATTCCCATATATATTTCACAGATTGTTAAAGAACACCTAGCAGAAGTGGGGGCTGGAGACAGTCGAAAACTTTCTCCCAAAATAACCTTGCCCTTCCCTCCACTAATAACCTGGGAGAGTGCCTGGTATGTAGTCATCCCGGCATGTCTATCTTTAGCTGGGCAGTACTCGCTTTCTCCTCTGCCAGGTCTCTGCTCTAGCTCAGCATTCTCAATGCTCCTCTCTGTGTTTGGGCGCTGACAGCGGAGAGACATAGTGCTGCTGCCCAGTTGACCAATTAACATACTGGATGGTATGATTGAAATGCAGGTTGTGCAACCCTCTCCCGTGTAAATAGGCCGGGGAAGGATAATTTTTCTTATAGAAAAGTCATTAACCCTCTATGTTGACAGGACCTCAAAACAATATTCTGTTCTGCATGCTGACATGTTTGATCCTTTGTAATTGCAAATCAAGACAGATGCCAAATTCTGCATATATACCAACAAATTCAGGGTCTTCTGTTTCTTTTCAAAGTTGGTGACATCTGTTGGTTGTCTTAATGTAAAACAGCCAAAACAAGTGCCCGATACATCCTCCAACATCACCATCTGCCTGTGAAGCAGAGGCAAGTGCTCCAGACTGGACACACTCAAGTACGGAGATGACATTCATATAATCACTGTAAGGGTTTGTGGTTTTCCTGCTTGAAATAAGCCCAGTTTGGCCTGGGATCATCCCCCTCATGGTCCAGCATTCCATCTGTCAGTGATAGTCTATCTGCAGGTGCCTTGGTGCAAATATTAATGTGTTTTCCTTATTCTGTGCTTTCTTCTTTTGGTTTCTGAAATGATACTTTCTTACATACAGTATGTGTTACTAACCTCACTGCTTTGGGGGTTTGGGGCTGTAAGACCGGCGGTGGGATCCCGGAGGTCAGCATGCTGAACCCGGGATGTTGACCGCAGAATGCCAGGGGGGATGAGAGCGCAGAAGAGCCCCTTGCGGGCTCACTGAACTCGCCATGCTTCGGGCTCAGTGGCTCGCTGCGCAAGCCACAGGTTCTATTCCCACTCTGTGGGTGTCATGGACACCCACAAGTGGGAATAATCCCTGTTAGTTGGCATGCTGATGTCGGACGTTTGATTGCTCAGGAGGCCGGATTCGGCATGTGACCGCCGTGGATCCCGACCGGCGGCCACATGACCGCATCCCGCTTTGGGTGAGTGTTACTGGGTGGCAAATGAGTGCCTGCACATAGATTAAGAAGCAGATGTACTAAAGCCTTGGAGAGTGATAAAGTGGAGAGCGATAAACTAACAACCAATCAGCTCCTATAATTTTTCAAACAGTGGATGGTACTTTACCTCTCTCCAAAGCTTAGTACATATGCTCCTACGTGTTTTCCAAGGGCATGTAAACAGTATTGCTGGCTGTTGTACATGCTCAAAGATCTGCTGAATTGGATCCCATTTGGTTCTGACAAGCTATTTGTATACAGCAATCTGCTGTGAATGATTTGTGGCACTGAAGTGTATTGTATTTACTTTGTTTTTTCCACACTACAATTTGTTAAACAACTTTTACATGCCATGATTTGTTGAAGTTCTTACATTGACCTTCTATTGGAAAATAACTATACCCGATTAGTGTCCAATTAATGATCAAACATGGAACCTCTAACTGTGTATTGATATAAGACCCCGGAAGAAGTCCTATGGACGAAATGCGTTGGGTATATATGCTGAATTGAATTGTATTCGGAATCTTCATATTACGCATTTATATATCTACACTGTTACTGGTTTTGATGCCAAGAATCTCTATTATTGTACATTGTGGACTTTAAACATCAATGGGGGTCATTCCGAGTTGTTCGCTCGTTATTTTTTTCTCGCAACGGAGGGATTAGTCGCTAATGCGCATGCACAATGTCCGCAGTGCGACTGCGCCAAGTAAATTTGCTATGCAGTTAGGTATTTTACTCACGGCATTACGAGGTTTTTTCTTCGTTCTGGTGATCGTAATGTGATTGACAGGAAGTGGGTGTTTCTAGGCGGAAACTGGCCGTTTTATGGGTGTGTGTGAAAAAACGCTACCGTTTCTGGGAAAAACGCGGGAGTGGCTGGAGAAACGGAGGAGTGTCTGGGCGAACGCTGGGTGTGTTTGTGACGTCAAACCAGGAACGAAACTGACTGAACTGATCGCAGATGCCGAGTAAGTCTGGAGCTACTCAGAAACTGCTAAGAAGTGTCTATTCGCAATTCTGCTAATCTTTCGTTCGCAATTTTGATAATCTAAGATACACTCCCAGTAGGCGGCGGCTTAGCGTGTGCAAAGCTGCTAAAAGCAGCTTGCGAGCGAACAACTCGGAATGACCCCCATTGTCAAAACAGAGACTATTAGTCATTTTATGTCAAATCTGCAAATTGTCTATGAATAAATTTGTATTATTTTAACTGTTGTGAACATATGTTGGAATATTATTGGTGGCAAAAGGACAAGTTTCGTTTTTATTAGCTCCCTTAGGAACCCTCGTTTATGTATTTTTATCCCACTGTACCCTGCCTAACGGGGAAGTTCCTAGAGGTGAAGCTTAGTTTTATCAGTGCAAAGTAAGGTCATATTCCTTTTTTCTATGGTCAAAGATCTGTCTGATTTTAGAGGGGACTTTTGCATCAAGGTGTGTTAATCAGAGCTGTAACTACCTGTGTGCCAGGTGTGCCTGGCACACAGCGCAGTTGCCCTGAGGGCGCACGGCCAGCGGCTTGTAATGAGTCAAATTGACTCATTACAAGCCGCCTGTTCTGTGCCGTCCGCCACGCTGGAGGAGAGTAGCAGCGCCGGAAGCAGGGGAGAAAGAGGAGGAGGGAGGGGGACTGGAGCCGCAGCAGCGCTATGTAATTGGTAGTAGCGCCGCTGCAGCAGCAGTCCCCTCTCCTTCTGCATTGGCTGCCCGGCGCTGCTGTGAATGCTGGGATGCGCTTCCCTCATCCCAGCATTCACAGCGCCAGGCAGCCAATGCGGAAGGAGAGGGGACTGCTCCAGCGGCGCCACTACCAATTACAGAGCGCTGCTGCGGCTCCAGTCCCCCTCCCTCCTCCTCATTCTCCCCAGCATCCGGAGCTGCCAGCACGAGGAGCCTGACTGCCAGCGGGGAGAGATGGTAAGTCTCTCTCTCTATTCTGTCTGCCGTAATGTGTAAAAAGGGGGACGCTGTCTACCGTAATGTGTAATAAGGGGGACGCTGTCTGCTGTAATGTGTAAAAAGGGGGATGCTGTCTGCCGTAATGTGTAAAAAGGGGGACTGTCTGCTGTAATGTGTAAAAAGGGGGACTGTCTGCCGTAATGTGTAAAAAGGGGACGCTGCCTGCCGTAATGTGTAAAAAGGCACGCTGTCTGCCGTAATGTGTAAAAAGGGGGACGCTGTCTGCCGTAATGTGTAAAAAGGGGGACACTGTCTGCCGTAATGTGTAAAAAGGGGGACTGGCTGCCGTAATGCATAAAAGGGGCTCTACCTGGTGTAGTGGCGCTACTGTGCAGCGTAATTTGAATAATAGAGACTATGAATTGGTATTATTTTGTGGCCACGCCCCTTCCCCATGAAGCCACGCCCCTATATATTTTCCGCGCGCCTGCGCCATGCACTGCCTCTATCTTGCATGGGGGGGCGCCAATGCCGTTTCTTGCACACAGCGCTAAAATGCCTAGTTATGGCACTGTTGTTAATAATGCAGTAGTGTTAATAGGAGGGCAGTAGCTGTAGCTGTACATCACATCTAAAATGTTGCCTTTCAGAATGAAACTATGACCTCCTCACTGTTCAGCTCCCTGCACCTAGAGGAGTGAACACTGGTGGATAGGTCTGGTGCATATGAGGACTGATTGTGATAAAAGCTACTTACAAAACAGATGGATAGGGTCGGGGTGGGACGTAAAAAGTGGGCGTGGTCTCTCAACAAGGATGTGGCCTCACAAGAAGGGGTGTGACCTCAAAGGAAATTCTGAGTCCATATGATGGGCAAAGGGTGATGCCCTGGAGAGGCAGAGGGTGACAGAAGAGAGAGAGAGAGAGAGAGAGAGGGTGATGGCTAGATAGTGACACAGGGGAGGCAGCTGTGTGCCCCTCAGCCAGGGGCAGTTTTGGAGCGGGGGCTATCAGTGTGGCAGCAGTCTCCCTGCATGCACCGCAGCCCTGCACAAAGCAGCATGTGCCAGGGACACAGGTTGCTGTGCTGCCGCTGACAGTGTGTGTGTGTGGGGGAGGTAATTACCACCTGATACTGCCCCCACTTTAGTACCCGCTTCTACCCCCTCACCTGATGCCCCTGGTCCCTTTATGTCCCATTGCTCTGTGCCTTCCTCTCTGTGCCCCCTCTTATCTTCCTTCCCTGCAATCACGTGTCCAGCGGTGGCCTGGTTCCCAGTGACATCACAGGGAGTCTGGGATGCAGGGAGGACAGAATACTCGCTTTTGAGGGGGTTGGGGTTTTGCGGACTCAGGTGCCTGTTACTTAAATAAAAAAATAAGTCCATAAATGACAGGAGGAGCACGTGGCTTGGTGCCCCCCCCCCCCCTTAAATCTGCCACTGAGTAAAGATCTGCATTTATTTCCAATTACCCGATACAGCCACAGCCATCATGTGTACAACACTGAGTCATCCAATTTATCTTTTTGCTGTTTAAGGAGCTGAGGAGTGCAATGGCAAAAGTTACTGTACTATAGTCTCTTATCAGCACTGACCGTGTGCAGTGAAATGCGTGGGACCAGTGACACAGTGTTACAGCTCTGCTCTTTTTTGACTATCCCACTCTGATAACGTCTATGCTTGTCACTCCACTGTCTTGTTCATCCATACTAGCCTCTAATTTGCATCTGTGCATGTCCTATGAGCAGCTGAGCGTTGATGTGTATTGTGAGCTGTAAGGGAAACGGGCTACTGAGGGTAACAGCCATACATCTGCCATGTTCACAAACCGTTGTGGGCGGAGACCTGACAACCCTGCCCCAAGGGCTAACACATACCTAAAATAAATGTAAATATTCAAAAAATCTTTGGTTAAGGTGGGAAACCTATCTAAAGTCCTGGTGCAAATATAATCACTATACAACAAAGTCAGATGAACATCAGCTGCATATAATTTGGGCTTTGCAAGGCCCCAGTATTTGACAACAAAAATAAATTACTGCGCTTAATGTACTGACATTAATAGTAATAAATATATAAATAGTATAATTGTGTTTGGTTTCACTCAATTAATACACGGGGAAACTTGCTTATAATAATAACAACAATGTTTACTGTATTTCAGTTAAAAATTATACATTTCTTTAAAAATGAATTAATAATTAGAATATTACGTATCAAACAATAGAGCTGGCCAGAGAATGAAGATTTTAGGCCGCAGCCAGATGAATAATATTGGAGTCTCCACACACTGTTTAGTTAGCAGCAACAATGTGTTTCTTTCAATAAAGAGCAAACAAGTTCCAATTGCTAGTATATAGCAACAGTAGCACCACAAATATGTTTCCAAATACTTGCCAATAGGTGCACAATAGGTATAACAATAGAATAATCCTGGGGTATAATTTAGTGTAGTTCCAGTCCACCTGCCACCGGTGTCCCAGTGCAGGGCATAAAGCTCTGTATTATAATTACCCGATCCAGGGTAGCGCTCCGATGACTAGATGGAGACAGCCGCGGATAGTGGAAGCGTCTATGCTGCGGTCCGTCGCTCCTACAAAGACCAGACTCAATTGGAGTGGGTGACGTCAACACGTTTTGTCCCGTACAAAACCGGGACTTTCTCAAGACTGCTGGGCTAGTCAATCTTGGCCCTTTATAAATTATACTGTTTATATATTTATTACTATTAATGTCAGTACATTAAGTGCAGTAATTTTTTTTTTTTTTTTTGGTCAAATATTCAAAAAAGTCAAGATAAATATATTTAGTAAGATTTCCAGGAACTTCATTTGTACCCAATTATAATTTTCTGTTAAAAAAAGCAAAGTGCAGAACTGCTATCTATGACTTTGAGTGTGTCTCCAGATTTTATTTTCCTTTTGCTTTCTGGAACCTGTAGAAGAATGGGGCATCCTTTTTATGTAGTTTTTAATAGACATGTCCATTCAGCAAGTGATATATCTATAGCTGTCTACTAAGGAGCCAGGTGTTCCACGGGATATTAATCTGGCCTTGACTGGAATAATAGAAGCCCTTTCCAGCCTCTTGACCTTCATGAATCCAGAAGCATGGCTGAGCATGTTATTTTTTAGCATTATTAACTGCCAGAAAGAAAGGACATGCAGGTTTTGGCTATTAACCTGTTCTTTGTGGTATTATTTCTCACTGGGCTAGTGTGGCCATTGTGATGCTTCAATGACTCTTCCTTCCAGGCTGGCGCTAGGTCATCAGAACTTGTTTTTTTTCTAAGATCACTTCTCCATGTTCTATTCAATCCTACTAACTTTAATAAAAATCAATAATTTCAATGAATACATTGATGCCAAATAACATTTACCCCTGCAAAAATAAGGACGTGACATGCCCTTCTGCTGAAACGAAAACCAGCAAATTAAGAGACTCTTAACTCCCTTAGATAGAGCTCTTGACCATTCATTTGCTATAATTGAAAGACTCTCTCATTACTCAGCTCTGTCTGGGTTATAGTCCTGGGTGCTGTTGTTTTTTTCCACTAATGTGACACATGGGAGACGTTGATGAATTGCTGCTCTCTTGTTCAAATCCCCAAATTATAGGGCAACGCCATCTACTGGGGAGGTTACACCCTCTGCCCTGCTCCTTTGCTCTGAGCTGTGACGGTTCACATGGTGATCCGTAATGGGCTCCAAGTTCGGAAGAAACAATCGTCAATTCTGAAAACATAGTATAGAAGGACTTTGAACATTTTTGAAGGTGTACAATTACTACCCAATATCTTTGCTGCAGACAGTCATTTTGGAAAATGGTCATCTGTACTTTTTCCGTATATACTTTATAAATTCCATCATTTACAACTTGCCGAAAAGAACCTAAAGGTTTTGGGTGGAATGTAATAGCATGCGAGTCTTCCCGATGTTTTAAAGGTGGAATAATTTAACAGGAAAAACGAACCTGGTTTTGCCTTTTAAATGAATTCCTGTTTAAAAAATTGGGCAGACTTACCAGAATATTGCAGATGCCCATATCATGTAGGCTATTACATTTACCCCTTGGTCGTAGAATCTTTAGGTCAGAGGCCTAAAAGCACCCTAAGGCAGTCCTCAAAGCACCCTAACGTTCCAGGTTTTAAGTATATCCAAGCAATATTTTACGTGTTTGTGTTAGATGACTCCTTTATCCCCTTCCCTTCCCTTTTCTTTCTTTTGTATCCCCCCCACTTCCGTGACCAACGGAACAAAAATTTCATAATTTACAATATTTACATTTTTTAAAAAGTATATCCATGCTTGGCCACAGATAACTTAATTAGTAACTCAGTCAATTTGATTTAAACATCTGTGCTGAGCCATGGCTATACTTAAAACCTTGACTGTTGGGGTACCTTGAGGACTGCGTTTGAGAACCTCTGGTTTAGGTGAAGTAATATTATGACTCAATAGTTTATTGAAAGTAGAAGATGTGGTCACAGATGAAGCTATGGGCTTAGGACCCAAAAGTAATGTGAAATGTTCTTGCCCGGAGGCTTTAGCTGCCCTTTTTGTTTATTTTTTTGTCCCAAAGTATTTTTCTTGTGTATCTTGAATGTATATCAGATGGATATATGGTGCAGGTAGGTTTAGAACCCCCATGTGACCAGTTCAGCTTGCATGATTACGTTGCGGCTCAGGCCATTTAGATGTGGTGCATGGAGGTTATTTATAGCTGTTGTTCATAATTGCTTTGACAGGAGACCATGGAATCATTTCAAGCTGTGGAGCAAGGTTTTCTTGTTTGATTTACATATTTTTACATCTCTTTCAAGGTGAAAAAGTATTTGTATTGGCTGAAGGACTGTGAAGTGACTTCTATTAAAGTAGTAAAATCAGGGCCGGCCTTTGCAAATGTGATGCAGTGGGCTTACCCCCTATCCTTCTGTTTCCTTTAACAACCCTGCATCCTCATTCATTAACCCCTCACCCTTCATTAATCATTAACCCCTTGCCCTCCAAAATGAATTCCCTTTTGTGAATTTTCTCCAATAAACCCCTTTAATCATCATCATCATCATCATCCAACCTCCCCCCCAGTAATGTGAGCTTCTCTACTGCTGCCTACACTGAACCTTCTGGTCCGAGCACAGCGTGACACCTCCACCGGTCATGAAGAAATGATGACACCACCCAAAAGCCAACCCTGACCTAATACACAGAGGGACAGATGTATCAAAGCTTCTGAAGAGTGGAGAAGTTTCCTATATAAACCAGTCAGCTTCTAGCTAGCATTTCTCAAGTACATTTTCTAAGATGATAGGTAAAGTGAAGGACTATCGACTGATTAGCAGAGCTTTTACTTGCCCTATTAGTTTGATAATTGCCAAAGTTTATGGACCTGTGTTGGACACAGTGGGACATTTACAGTGTTAAATCAATTTTCCTGGAGGACAGGTTTGATCTTCCTTTGATACTTGGATCAAAATGGACCTAAGTTTTTGCCCGAGTCATCCGTTCCTGACACTGTTATATCAGGTCTGCCAACTTTGTACAAGTGGGAGGTGCAGGTGGTGTGGTGCCATGAATAGTGTGATCATAGCCCCTCCCCCCTCTGTATACTATCGTGATTCATGGCATTGTACTATCAGTGGTGGGGTGATGAAGGCAGAAATGTGTATTTCATCAATAACCACCAGCCCTGGATTCCGGTCAATCCTCCCAGGAGTGCGAGGGAACCCTATAAAAAAATTCAAAAGTCTTCTGGACTTCCAGAAGAATAGGTATGCATTATACACATTTTAGATTGAAATGCTGGGTCGCACCCAGGTTTTGGTAGATGGCTCCAACCCTGATGCAACCTGGCTGAGACCCATTTCAGACTTGCATGCTGGATCATCTGCTAGCGCCAGATCTTCCTATGCTGTAAATGATACTGGGTTGGATCCACACGGGTCACTGATTTACACTAAGCCTTACCAGGTTCCTTCCAGGGAAAAACCCTGCTCGCTAGCATGTTGGATTCCCGGGTCACTGGACCCGGGATGAGCCATTTCCACTGACAAAAATCCAGAGTTCACGAGCATTAGACTCGAGCTGCTGCAGATTGGTCCATTAAGGTAGCTGATTTCTCCTCGCACCACTGTAGGCTGCAAGCATCAATCAGCAGCAAGACATCGCGAAAAGCTGCCAATAGCTATTGAGCCGGCTGCTTGAAGCAAACTGAATTCAGCCCATAGAGCAGGCATTCCCAACCACGGTCCTCAAAGCACACCAACAGTGCAGGTTTTAGAGATATCCAGGCTTGAACACAGGTGACTTAATAAGTTCCTCAGTTATTTTTATTTAACCATCTGTGCTGCAGCCTGGATATCACTAAAACCTGCACTGTTGGTGTGCCTTGAGGACCGTGGTTGGAAATGCCTGCCATAGAGTTACAGGTCATCACAAATATAGTGCAACATGTGACAAATATGAATGTTATTAGTGACTTTATTTGTATAAAGAGATTGTAATCTTACCTCTTTGTCTGTCCTTTATCATCTAGTCTTGTTTTAATACTGTTTTGTTCCCAGTTGTAAAGCGCAATAGAAAATGCTGGTGCCACCTTACAATATATTAAGTAACTTAAATAATTACAGCAAAACCGAATACCGTTTCTATACATCAGGGGTGGAGAACCTCCGGCCCGCGGGCCGTATAAGGCCCGCGAAGCCGTTTTGTCCGGCCCACCCGCTCCTCTCAGTGAGAAGCGCCGCCGCACAGCCTGGCGGCAGCGTGTCTCAGCTGTCACCACACGGAGGAGAGCGCGGCTATTGTCGGGCGGCGGCGGTGTGTAGGACTTGAAATCAGCCGCCAGTTCGTGAGCCAATCAGAGCTCGCGGACCGGCAGCCAATCAGGAGCCGCGGCTGCCGGTCCGCGAGCCCTGATTGGCTCTCGAACCGGCGGCTGGTTTCAAGTCGTACACACCGCCGCCGCCCGACAATAGCCGCCCAACATAGCCGCGCTCTCCTCCGTGTACCCGCAGAGAGGAGCGGTAAGCGGGACGGGGGGGGGGGGGGGCATCTGTATACCTGGCACTGTGGGGGTCATCTGTATACCTGGCACTGTGGGGGCATCTGTATACCTTGCACTGTGGGGACATCTGTATACCTGGCACTGTGGGGACATCTGTATACCTGGCACTGTGAGGGGCATCTGTATACCTGGCACTGTGAGGGGCATTTGTATACCTGGCACTGTGGGTACATCTTTATACCTGGCACTGTGAGGGGCATTTGTATACCTGGCACTGTGGGGGCATCTGTATACCTGGCACTGTGGGGACATCTGTATACCTGGCACTGTGAGGGGCATTTGTATACCTGGCACTGTGGGGGCATCTGTATACCTGGCACTGTGAGGGGCATTTGTATAACTGGCACTGTGGGGACATCTGTATACATGGCACTGAGGGGCATTTGTATACCTGGCACTGTGGGGGCATTTGTATACCTGGCACTGTGGGGGCATCTGTATACCTGGGACTGTGGGGACATCTGTATACCTGGCACTGTGGGGGCATCTGTATACCTGGCACTGTGAGGGGCATTTGTATACCTGGCACTGTGGGGGCATCTGTATACCTGGCACTGTGGGGACATCTGTATACCTAGCACTGTGAGGGGCATTTGTATACCTGGCACTGTGGGGACATCTGTATACCTGGTACTGTGAGGGGCATTTGTATACCTGGCACTGTGGGGGCATTTGTATACCTGGCACTGTGGGGGCATCTGTATACCTGGCACTGTGAGGGGCATTTGTATACCTGGCACTGTGGGGGCATTTGTATACCTGGCACTGTGAGGGGCATTTGTATGCCTGGCACTGTGAGGGGCATTTGTATACCTGGCACTGTGGGGGCATTTGTATACCTGGCACTGTGGGGGCATCTGTATACCTGGCACTGTGAGGGGCATTTGTATACCTGGCACTGTGGGGGCATTTGTATACCTGGCACTGTGAGGGGCATTTGTATGCCTGGCACTGTGAGGGGCATTTGTATGCCTGGCACTGTGAGGGGCATTTGTATACCTGGCACTGTGGGGGCAATTGTGGATCTGGCACTGCACTATTGGGGGCATATGTGTATCACGTCCCATTTTAACTGGCCACACCCATTTTTTGGCACGCACGGGGGCAGACTTGTATGGCCCCCGAAGGATTTTATAAATATCCAAATGGCCCTCGGTAGAAAGAAGGTTCCCCACCCCTGCTATACATGACATCAGTTGTTGACCAAATCTACACTCTGGTCACTTGATATTATCTTTAGGGTTTGTATTAACTTGTTTAAGTTGAAAAAAAGTTAAGATATTGTGTTATGGGAAAGTATAGATTGAATCTAGATCATGATATAGTCACATATTTTATTTAATAACATTGTTATTTTGGTTCCTCCCCCCCTCTCCTGATCTTAGATATAGTTAATTAGCTTCCAATATTTAATTACAGTGTCATATTACTATGTAGAGTTATTGCTGCATATCAAGCAAAATGTGCAAGTAACTGAAAAACGCAAGTGGTACTGTGCTTTTGCTCAGGGTCAAAAAACCCTGAATGTCTTGTAGCCATAACACTTCCACAAATGGATGCTGTAAGTAACTAAGTAACTTTCTAGGCCGTATTAGCTTTAGAAAGCCTATGTTTTGTTAATTCTACTGTTCTTTCCCTCAGTTTCCCTGATCCCTGACGGTCAGGATCCCTGATGGTCATAAGACTGTCGCCAGGCTCTCTGCATTCGCCACGCTTCGGGGCGAGTTGTGCTCGCCACACTAATTTATTTCCCCTCGGGGGGTGGCGTGGACCACCCCCCGAGTCGGGTTTCCAGACCCCGGATGGGATTCTGACCACCGGGTTTCCCTTGGCTGTCGGGATTCTGGCGTCGCAATCCTGACTGCCAGGATCCCAACAGCTTGAAACTAACTGCTTCCTGCCATGGACTACTTATTTTTAATACGTAAATAAATATTTTCATTGTTTCCTACACAACCAGAATATTAAAAATAATAATTGTTTCATTACAATACCACCTTGCCCTGTATTTTGAATTGTAGGATTTTATTTGTTTTATATATATATATATATATATATATATCTTGCTAGAAAAATATATAGATAGTAAGATATGTACTCTTTTGCCAGCAATGGAGAACTCACAGCTGCCAAAGAACCTATTGGACAGTGCCTTATGACAAGTTTGTGTAGTTAGAGGTACAGTAAGAATAGAACAGTGAGGACGCTGCTGCAGACAGAGTGCGACACGCTGCATATATTCTAGTGTCACTGCTGCAAAGTCATCTCTGACATCCTATTGTAAGAAACACAATTATGACTGACAGCTCTGCCTCTTCAGATTATCTGCAGCAGATGAAGACTTTCTGCACAGATCTTACGCTCTTATTCAGTTTTCTTAGGATAGAGGGCAAATTATTGTCAGTGCTGCTAATACTTGCCCTCTAATGCTACTTGTGTGCCAGTTGTGATGCCAAAATTACAGCACTTTATAGATCCAAACTTTTTGAAACTGGTTTACATAATTGTTGAACACTACAAGATCGCTCACTTTGCCACTCTTTAAAAGTAATTCCATTTGAGTATTAATGCAAAGCAAAAGGAGTCTCTCAGCTATGGAGAATCCTGCGCATATAAATCCAACAAAGACACTGGAGGCATACTTACCTACTCTCCCGGAAGCTGCGGGAGGCTCCCGTTTGTTGGGGTAGCCCCCCGCACCCCCGGAAGAGTGGGCATGTCTCCCGCATCCTGCTCGCACCCTAGTGATGCGAGCAGGATGGAGAGATAACCTTCCGCAATCGCAGGTCCGTCGGGTGTAGAAGGGGTTAAAATGACGCAAATCGCGTCATTTTAGCCCCGCCCCCTTCCCGCGGACCCATGAATCACGGCATTTCCCAATGTGGGGGCGGGGCTTAGTGATGTCACAGTCCGTCCCCGCCCCCCGAAGACACTGCAGCGTCTCCTCTCCGGAGAGGAGAAATAAAATGTAGGTAAGTATGACTGGAGGGCAGAAGTATTAAGCCTGGAGAAGTGATAAAGCAGTGATAAGTGGAAGGTGATAATGCACCAGCCAATCATTACGGGTTTGAATAATGACAGTTAGGAGCTGATTGGCTGGTGCGTTATCACCTTGCACTTATCACTTCTTCATCACTGCTTTATCACTTCTCCAGGCTTAATACATCTGCCCCGGAGAGATCTCAGTTCAGCTCCTATTGTTAATTGGATGTGACCTTAGACATGGCCCAGGCACCGAGAAGCATGAGTATGCCTAATGTTTATTAATCTAGCCTGAATCAGTGCTTTTTGAAAAGTAGGGGAGCAAGGTTTATGCATCACTCAGGAGTAAGAAAAAAAGAGATACAGTTCACAATAAGCCCATAGCTCCGTACTGCTGTTTGATTGGCTTGCAGCTTTATAGGTAACAGTACAAATGAATGCTTTACTACAGATGTAGCCACGCTCAACCAGCCTGCAGCTCGGCGTATTTGTGGCAGCGTAGGCGCGGCAAGTGTGCCCACGACTAGGATGCGCACATGCATGTAAGTACGCCCACCCATTGGAATACATGGGTATCGTATTGTATTTAGGTGCAGCTCAGCATGCTTAGGCTGGCTCACGCCTAGGTGCGGCATGTGTGCCCGTGCGGCTGAGTCGCAGGCTGGATGAGTGTGGATAGATCTGTAATTGGGTTTTTGACTCACCTTGAACCAGTGCTGCAAGTATGGTGGTACTGCGTAACGGTAAGAAATTGCCAGCCGGTATGCAGTACCGCCATACTTGCAGCCGCTGCTATGTGAGGGGAGGAGAACGCAGCACGCCTCTCCTGTCCCTTAATGCTCGGTGAAGACCGGTCTGCGGCGGCTTGAAGCTCAAATGAGGTGCTGGTTCGTTGGTCAATCAGAGCTCGTGGACTAGGAGCAATGCTCGGTGAAGACCGGTCTGCGGCGGCTTGAAGCTCAAATGAGGTGCTGGTTCGTTGGTCAATCAGAGCTCGTGGACTAGGAGCCGCGGTTTCTGATTGGCTGCCAGTCCGCAAGCTCTGGTTGGCTAACAAACCGGCGCCTCATTTGAGATACACACTGTGGGGGCATATTAGGCACTATAGGAGCATATCTGGCACTGCTGGGGGCATATGTGTATCTGGCACTGTGGCTGCATATGTGTATCTGGCACTGTGGGGGCATATGTGTATCTGGCACTATTGGGGTCATATGTGTATCTGGCCCCCCATATGTGTATCACGCCATCATTTTCATTGGCCACGCCTCGTGTGGCATGTGCCCACACCCATTTTTTGTTGTACGCGCCTTCAGCATGTGTACACAGTACCACTAATAATGTTTTTCTACTTTGTTTAAATACATGCTTCATATGCTAAAAGTTTTTTTGTTAATGAAAATTATTTTCACTTACGGGAAAGTTATCCTCACTCAGCCACACATACTGGGAATACTCTGTCAGTGCTCAGGGTTTAAAGTGATAATTTTGCTATTCATTTATATTTATACTCCTTTCCAGTAGTTTCTATTTTTATGCTTTTATTAGTATTCAAAAAGGCCCTGATAAAAAAAATCTGAGTTTAAATGGTACTGGCTAACTGCATTAGCGACAGGCCAGTCACTGACTAATCCAGAGATGGTGGTACAAAGCACATAGCTACTAAACAACTTTTACAGACATCACGTGTTTGGCGGGTTTGGGCATTGAGTGCACATGTATCACCTTGTGGAACACGGCTGAACAAGTGATGTTTGTAAGATAGAATGATACATTTTATACTTTTGATCACTGGCTGTCCAAGTACCTAGTATTGATGATTTGACCCACTCTCATCCAATCAATCAATATATATCCAATATATGAATATATCTCATCCAATACACACACACACACACACACACACACACACACACACACACACACACACACACACACACACTAGACTTGATAGCTTATTAAAAATTTAAGTCAGTGACTCGGAGGGGGTGGGCTTTCTCAACGATAAGGCGCCATCTAGTGTTCAGGGAAAGTGCCTTTCTTTAAACCGTGATCACAGCATGTATTCAAATTGTTTGTAACCTACAGTTTTTGTAAATTTGCACTTTGCAGAATTTGTATTCTTTGAAAAGAGCCAAGACTAGGATATCAGGCTGACAATACTGCTGTGTGTGGTGTGGTTGTGCTAGAACTGGGAACACCAAACTTGCTAGCAAATTGTGAAGTTATTTTGGCATATGGCAGCAGTTTTGAGACCCTGCTGAACTGTGGTTTACAGGGGAATGTTTATACTTTATGCTGAGTGACCAATGGGCCTACTGAGCCACTGATTTAGCAGGTGGTAATGGGGAGTGTCTGCAAAAACACATGCATGTTGTGACCATTTTTGGGGCATGTCTCAACGTGCGATTGATGGCGCATATCTGATTGCAGCAGCAAATTTGTTAGCTAATGGGCAAAACCATGTGCACTGCAGGGGTGCGCGCAGATATAACATGTGCAGAGAGAGTTAGATTTGGGTGGGGTGTGTTCAAACCGAAATCTAAATTGCTGTGTATAATTAAGTAGCCAGTATTTACCCTGCACAGACACAATATAAACCACCCAAATCTAACTCTCTCTGTACATGTTATATCTGCCCCCCTGCAGTGCATAGCCAGATTAAGGGGGGGTCGCAGGGCATACAGTACCCCGGGCCCCCCTATGTTTGGTGGCCCCCCAGCCAGAGCACATCGACATCGCTAGCTTTCCCTCTTACGCAGTAGCAGAACCAGACAGCCAGAATGCGAGCAGGGCAGTATTGAATGCGATTATCAGGTTTCATAAGATACCGATGGAGCTTTCTGACCAGAGGAGAGATAGGAGGGTGGAGAGAGCTGTAAGTGACGGGTGTGGTTCATCAAATCGACAGTATCTAGGTCGACAATGTTTAGGTCGACCACTATAGGTCGACAGTCACTAGGTCGACATGGATGGAAGGTCGACAGGGTTTCTAGGTCGACGTGTGCTAGGTCGACAGGTCTAAAGGTCGACATTAGGTTTATTATTTTTTGGGTGTTGTTTTCTTCGTAGAGTGACCGGGATCCCCAATTAGTGCACCGCGTCCCCTCGCATGGCTCGCTTTGCTCGCCATGCTTCGGGCATGGTGCCTTCGCTTCGCTCGGCACAGATTACCGTTCCAGTCGTAGTCCACGTGGATCGTTAAGTCTGAAAAATTTTTAAAAAAGAAAAAAAATGTGAAAAACTCATGTCGACCTTTAGACCTGTCGACCTAGCACATGTCGACCTAGAAACCCTGTCGACCTTCCATCCATGTCGACCTAGTGACTGTCGACCTATAGTGGTCGACCTAAACATTGTCGACCTAGACAGTGTCGACCTTCAGACCGGATCTCGTAAGTGACACAGGGATCCCAGCTTCTCCTCCTCCCTGCCTGGGTGTCTGGGTCCTATGTAACCTGGCATTATTCAACTACAGGTTGAGTCTCCCTTATCCAAAATGCTTGGGACCAGAGGTATTTTGGATATGGGATTTTTCCGTATTTTGGAATAATTGCATACCATAATGAGATATCATGGTGATGGGACCTAAATCTAAGCACAGAATGCATTTATGTTACATATACACCTTATACACACAGCCTGAAGGTAATTTTAGCCAATATTTTTTATAACTTTGTGCATTAAACAAAGTGTGTGTACATTCACACAATTCATTTATGTTTCATATACACCTTATACACACAGCCTGAAAGTCATTTAATACAATATTTTTAATAACTTTGTGTATTAAACAAAGTTTGTATACATTGAGCCATCAAAAAACAAAGGTTTCACTATCTCACTCTCACTCAAAAAAGTCTGTATTTCAGAATATTCCGTATTTCGGAATATTTAGATATGGGATACTCAACCTGTATTAGTTTAAATCTAATATACCCTATTGGATTAAATGTAATATACACAATCCATACATCCTAACATGACCCAGTCCTGGAGGGATAACATGCTATATTAAGTTATGATTGCAATCACCTGTGTTGAGCCACCTTTCTTATTATTAAATAGATCAACACAGGTGACACCAATCATATTTTAAGAAGGAGGTCCTGATAGAGAGCATTTTGTCCCTCCTGGAAATGGTCATGTTGGCGGGTATGCACAATATAAAATACACTCGCCGCCTTCCACCGGGGGCCCCCTTGTCTTAAGTGTCCCGGGCACCCACAAGGCTTAATCCAGCCCTGCTGCAGTTGCCATGGTTTTGCCCAACTGCAAACAAATTTGCTGCTACGATCAGATCTGAATTAGGCCCTTTGTTGCAAAATTGTAGAGTAGAAAAGGTGAAGACAAAGGTAGCAGTACAGTAGATGGTGAGCTGAAATGTTTTTCAACAAAAAGTTGGCAGAAAATTAATTCAAATGTTAATGCAGAGTATGTTGTTTTATTTAGTAGATGAATATCTGTAAACAAAAAAGTAGCGCACATGTTCCTGAAGCTATTTATACAACGTACAAGTTTGACAGAAGCTGCTAATGCACAACGCACTACAACTAAAAGGTACACAGGTACTCGGAGATGTTATTTTTCAGGTCTTTGTGTTTTGTACATTTACTATGGTTTATTTCCAGCCAGCTCTAATCGTAGTTTGTTGGACTGCCCTCCTCGTTAGTTTAAAGCCCACAAAGCTTGCAGTGTATGCGGAATAGACAGCAATTACTATCCCATAAATTCAAAGTCCATTGGGACTTGGCAGAGCTCTGGAACTGCATGGCTAAGTTTAGCGATAAAACATGCTCAGATATAAAAATGACCCGGTCAGAGTTATATTGAAAATAATATGTTTGGCTCCTCCAGCGGCCATTCTGGCTACATTTCTGTAATGCCAAAGCATTGTGTGTTTTATTGCTTGGATTGTAATCATTTGGGCTTTTTATAGGGCTCAGGAGCCGGAGTATTTTACAGTTGTAATGTCAGATGGCTTTTGCAGCATTTTGTTTTCTGTATGGATGATTTTGACATTTATCAATATCAACCTACTTCATCTACACATAGTAGAAATTTAGAAGTAAAACTATAATGAGTGGTCTATTTAACATTGATAGGTGGCATCTCTCATTGGGGTCTATTTACTAAGCCGTGGAGAGAGAACAGTAGTAATTAGAATTACCCCTACTAAGAGAGCCAGCTCTAGGCATAATAATTGTAGGTAAATGCCTTGGGGCATCTGGAATGCCAAGCAGCGGAGAGGTGTGCTGTGCTGGGAGAGGGGTGCTGACATGCAGGGTGATGAGTGCTTCCGCTGTGATCTATGCTGTGCTGCTGGGTGAGGGGTGCTGTGCTGGGCAATGGGTGCTCTGTGAGGGGTGCTGACATGCTATGCTTGGAGAGGGGTGGTGGGGTAGGGTAACTGCTGGGAGAGGGGTGCTGTCCTGGGTGAGGAGAGAGGGGTGCTGTGAGAGGGAGAATCTGAATTGCTGTGCTGGGAGTGGGTGCTGGCAGAGGGGTGCTGACATGCTGTGCTGGGACAGTGGTGCTGTCAGGAGCGGTTCTTGGAGCAGGCAATCTGGGCAGGTGGCCTCAGGGCACGACCGTAGTTACCACGCAGTTGCCCTCTCCCCCCCCCCCCCCCGTACTCTGCACCCCCCGCTGCTGCAGGCGCCGTGGACTTCGTGTGCACCCACTGCTGATGATAGTATTGAGAGAAACACTTAGACGCTAGAGGTCCTACTTGACCTCTAGCGCCTGGGGGAGAGAAGGGAGACAGATGCTAGAGGTCGAGTAGGACCTCTAGCATCTGAGTGTTTCTCTCAATGGCATTGGCTGCTTGGGAGCATATAAACCCCTTGGCAACGAGCATGAACCCCGTGGAAATGAGAATGAGACCCCTGCCAGTTAACATTGTGTTGGGCATTATGGTGTGTGGCATAACGTGTAATATGCATTACGGTGTGACGTAATGTGTAATAGGCATTACGGTGTGTGGCCTAACGTGTAATGGGCATTACGGTGTGTGGCCTAACATGTAATGGGCATTACGGTCTGTGGCATAACGTGTAATAGGCATTACGGTGTGGAACATAAATTGTAAAAAGCATTACAGTGTGGGGCATAATGTGTAATGGACGTTAGGGTGTGTGGCATAACGTGAAATGGGCATTATGGTGTGTGAAATAATGCCTATTGGGCAGCACCCGGCAGTGTTACAATGTAGCGCCTATGCGCTCCATTGTAACCAATGGTGGGAACTTTGTGGTCAGCGGTTAACCGAAAGTAACCTCACCGCTGACCACAAAGTTCCCACCATTGGTTACAATGGAGCGCATAGGCGCTACATTGTAACACTGCCGTGTGCTGCCTGTCATACAGTACAGGAGCACACAGCCAATCAGGAGGATGCCACAATGTGGCGTTCCCTGATTGGCTGATGGAACCGTCTTAGACATAAGTCAGAGGGGGTTCCTGGCATTCGGGGAAAGGGGTCCCATGTGAAAACATGGGGCCCCTTTCAGTGCGAGGTCGGGTGTCCGTTTTTTTATTTTGCAAAGTACCTGGATTACAAATGGATTAAAAGAGGAGCCTTCTACACTGGATTTTGTGAGTATAATTTTTTCAACAGGTACCCCATGGATTCTACATGGAGAAGAGGACCGACCCTCATGTGAACATAGGTAAGTATGTGTATATGGAGGTGTGGATGTATGTTTTAAAGTTATACTTTCAAGGTGTGTGTCTTATGTTTTTATTGGGGTATTTTTTTAGTAGTAGTACTAGAGGTACCAGCGGGCCCGGTTTTCCGCCGCATGCTGGTACTTGTGGTTCTCCAAGTACCAGCTTGCGGGGGAGGCTTGCTGGGACTTGTAGTACTGCTACTAAAAACAATATTCATTTTTTGACAAAAAGGCTATCAGCCTCCCATCCGCAGCCCTTGGATGGGGGGGGGGACAGCCTCGGGCTTCACCCCTGGTCCTTTGGTGGCTGGAGGGGGGGGGACCCCTTGATTGAAGGGGTCCCCACTCCTCCAGGGTACTCCGGCCAGGGGTGACTAGTTGGCTATGTAATGCCAGGGCCGCAGGGACCTAGATAAAAGTGTCCCCCGGCTGTGGCATTATGTATCTGGCTAGTGGAGCCCGGTGCTGGTTTCAGAAATACGGGGGACCCCTACGCTTTTTGTCCCCCGTATTTTTGGAACCAGGACCAGGCGCAGAGCCCGGTGCTGGTTGTTTAAATATGGGGGAACCCCTATCATTTTTTTCCCCATACTTTTTCAACCAGGGCCGCCTCAAAGAGCTTGAGGCTGGTTTGGCTTAGGAGGGGGGACCCCACGCAATTTTTTTTTGGAATTTAACACTGATTTCATTTTTTACAAAGGTGCACAATGAAGCCCAGCACGGATCTCTCAGATCCGTCTGAGATTCATTGTATTAAAGTCGGCAGTGTTTTACAAGTCACTCACGTAAAACACTGCCAAAAAAAACGAATGACATCGACATCGGTAAAACGGAAAATGCAGAATACGACAGCTTAGTAAATTAGCCGTAATAAATTCAAAAAGTTGCAACTTTACACTTTCGATGTCATACGTGATTGAACTTTGACCTCAAACGGGAAAATACGAATTTTAGTAAATATACCCCAGCGTCCCCTTTTTACACATTACGGCAGACAGTCCCCCTTTTTACACTTTTACGGCAGACATCGTCTTCTTTTTTACACATTACGGCAGACAACGTCCCCTTTTTACACATTACGGCAGACAGCGTCCCCTTTTTACACATTACGGCAGACAGCGTCCCCTTTTTACACATTACAGAAGACAGAATAGATAGACAGACAGAAAGAACAGATGATACTTACTGTCCCAGCTGGCTCAGGCAGTTAGGCTCCTCGGTGCAGCTTCTGGCAGGTCCTGGGCAGGGGAGAAGGAGGAGGAGGGAGGGGGACTCGGGAGCCGCAGCAGCGCAATGTAATTGGTGGAGGCGCCGCTGCATCTGTCCCTCTCCTTCCACATAAGCTGGCCACCGCCGCCGCTGTGATGAGGGAAGCGCATCCCAGCATTCACAGCGGTGGTGGCGGCCAGCCTATGTGGAAGGAGAGGGACAGCTGCAGCATCGCCTCCACCAATTACATTGCACTGTTGCGGCTCCCGAGCCCCCCTGCCTCCTCCTCCTTCCCCTCGTGGCTGCGTCCCTGTGCTCTGCTCCTCTCCTCTTCGGCAGCCTGCGGCATGTAATGAGTCAGTTTGACTCATTACATGCCGCTGGCTTTGGGCCCCTTTACAGCGGCGGGCCCCAGTACAAGGCACCGCTTGCACTGGTGGTAGTTCCGCCACTGAACCTAAATAATTCACTTTATTAATCTCTCAGCCTTCTCCAACACTTCAACCTTCTTCATACAGGGTGATATGGTATAACTACTACAGAAGCCATATGATTTTTGTTCTGTTACACCAGAACTTAGGCTGGGTACACACCTATCCACCTGTTGATTGGTAAGGTGTATGCACAAATATTCTCGTGCATAGACACTTGCCAATCCATCACCAGATATATCTGACAGCATAGCCATTTGAAAATGTCCACCCACAAGTGATGTCATATTCAGTGACTGCTACAGGTGACCGATGGTGCGGTCTGTGCGTCAGCCGTACATCCAGCCAGATGTATCGATATATCTTCATGATATATCAACATATGCTGTGATGCAGGGCCGACCCGATATGTCTGTGAACTACGTCGTTCCCACACACCCCGATCCGCTAGCGATATATCATTTATTGATCAAAAAGTATATGGAAAAAGTGTGTGGCCAGCCTGCATTGGAAACAATTTTACCAAAGCTGGCTGGGCATATGGAAGACTGTTCCATATCATATGCATTCACTATGGAAATAAAAAGCTCTAGCTGATGATCGAAACACACTAAAAATAAAAAAATAAAAAAAGTTGTGCAATACAGTAAAAGTTGAAAGTGGACACTACTAAGCTAATAAAGTAATCTCAAGGTAACTTTTGTAAAACTTGCAATGTCTTAAAATGTTGCTATTTTAGAAGTAGACATGAGTAAAACCTTCCCTTAGCCATTCTCAGGAATAGTTTATGAAGGCTACAAGAAGTTGTGTTTACCGGTGGACGTCCGTGTTATTACAGCTTTATAGACTCCCTAATGCACTCCGCTAACATGAACTCTGCAAGACATGTTTTTATCCAACTTTTTACACAGTACTGAGAATTCATAGCAGGGAATCCAGGTGTGTTTCATCTTCTCCTGCCTCTAGCCACGGCTCCATCTGGAAGTATTTAGTTATTGGGCTTTCTGTTATTTGGGGTGGGGGGGTGCAGTACTTGACTGGTTCCCTTAGGTGCCGCTCTTCACAGGAGATTCATCCTGTTCCATCATCTTACCTGAAGGTCCTGGCAGGCCCGGAAACAAGGATGTACAAAGGGTACACTTGTGCCGTGCCCCGAGGTTTATTGGGGGCCCTGAGTCAGATAGGCCCTGGTGCGAATCGTCTGATTTTTAATTACAGATTGTGCCAGCCAGTTCAGTTATACCAAGCAAAACAAATGCTGCCTATGTACATACGCCATAGAAATCAATGACATTGCACGTTGGCGGCGTTACTTGTGCCACTGCGCCTCGGTGCACTGTCTTGTCACTGCCTGCCTGCCGTTGCAAACTTGCAGCCACATCAGAGGAACAGAAAGAGGAGAGCCGGGTGGGAGCAAGCGCACGGCTCGAGCTGTGGCTAATCAGCAAGTACCACCATCGCTGCAGACATCCTCCCTACTCCTGAGACAGCCGCAGCACTGCAACTCCATGGACCCTGTGAGCACTGGCGTATTTATAATGGGTGCAGTGTGTGCGGTGCACACGGGCCCCTGGGTCCAGAGGGGGCCCACACCGCTCACACCACCCATTTCTTCTATACTTACCTTTCCGACGTACATCGGCAACTGTGTGTGGGTCCCCTCCTCTCCTGTAGCCGTCACCGCCGCTGCTAGTGCTCTCAGCACTGAGACTCTGGCACAGTGCCAGAGTCTACAGCGCATGCGCAGCAGCCATTTTTTTGAGTCCTGCGCATGCGCTGTAGACTCTGGCACTGTGCGCTAGCAGCAGCGGTGATGACTACAGGAGAGGAGGGGGCCCACACACGGAGTCTGCACACGGGTCCCCTCCTCTCTAGAAACGCAGCTGCCTGTGAGTCTTGTGACGTGTCTATTGTCAGACTACAATAAGAAGTACACAGTGACTCAGGCAGCCTACATCTTCATCAGTGACACAGTGTGTGGTTTTTATTTTGTTCAATTGCCATTCTAAACAAGTTCTCTCCCCCCCCCCCCCTCCCATTCTGTCTCCCCCTCTCTCATTCGCTCCTTCCCTTTTTGTCTCCCCCTCTCTCGTTCTCTCCTTCCCTTTTTGTCTCCCCCTCTCTCTCTCCCCACCTACCTCTCTCTGTCTCCCCCCCCCCCCCATGGCGGATTTACCACTAGGCAACATAAGCAGTTGCCTAGGGCCTGGCGGGCCCCAAGGGGCCGTGGAAGCTACACCACACAGCAGCTGGCAGCTGTCATCACCGGACGAGGAGCCTGACAGGATCAATAGCTGCACTCAGAGCCGGATTAAGAGGGGGGGGGGGGGGGTCCGGGGGTAAATTACTTAGTTACCCCCGGGCCCCTCAGTCTGAGAGGACCCCCTTGCCACCAGCCACAGATCGGATCTCTGTTACAGATCCGATCCGCAGCTGTGAGTTTCCCCGCAGGCACCGAGTGCCGTCGCTGCCGCCCTTTGCTGGGTTGCTGGGCAATGGCTCAGCTAACCAATGGGGTGTGCAGCTGCAGCCTGCGGCTCCGTTATTGGCTGGAGCACAGGCTGAAGGGGAAAATGGAGCAGTCTGTGGAGCAAGGTGGATGTGCTCCGACGAGAGCAGGGAATCTCTCCCTCTGCTCCTGTATTGTGTCTCTCACAGCCTGTCTTTATCAGCAGCAAGACACGTAGAACAGGCTGCGTTGAACTTTTTCTTTGATGTTAAGAATTAAATTTGAGTTAAGGCTCTGGGTCGTGTGTATATATATATATATATATATATACACTGTATATGTAAATGTATGTATATATAATTTGTATTATGGTCTTAATTTTAGACCTGAGGGGCCCTCTTAAGTACCCCGGGCCCTCCGAAGTCTTAATCCATCTCTGGCTACACTGTGCCCAATGCACCTGTCAGCGTGTCCGATAAAAAGCCCCACTGGCCAGCTGCACTATCCAACCGCTCAGTGGGTAAGTGGGGTCCAGGGCAGCCTCACTTGCCCATCCGTTTGAAAGTCACCTCATTGTGCCCACGAGACAATAAATTATGCTGTAATACAAATTGTTAAATCACAAGAGGAAAATTAAAAAATATTAATAAATACTATACATATATTGATAGATAAAGGTTTTGCTTAATGCATAAGCAATATGAAGTCCAGCACAATATGAAGTTAAATTTCAAGTTTGAAAAAAATGGTATTCCGTCCTTGGTCTGATGTTGTATGGGTAGGTGTCAGGGGGGTCGAATGGAGCAAGGTGGTAAATGGACTGCAGCCGTTTCGCTAGTCTATAACAATTTTTTTGTGCACTGAGTTGCAACTGTTTATTGACAGTACCTTCAAAGTGTTTTTTTCCCGGGTATCGAGACAGCAGTGGGACTAATGGTTGGCATTTGGGGGCTAGCAGGATTTACTGCGGAAGGGGGTTCTATAAATAAATGAATATATATATATATATATATATATATTTATATATTGTAACACTGTAAGGGAACAAGGTGCCGTTTCGTGGGGTAAATGTTAGCAAGCAGCAGCTGAGGAATCACACAAGTCCAGTGTGTGGTGCAACTGGCCACGACCAGTTTTATTAGGCAGAAAACAAAACAAACATCAAAAGAAAATACCTTGCCTGTCCGGCACTAACTAAACACAAGACGTTCCTAACTGTCTCTAAACAAAAAAACACAGAGTTTTCCAGTCAACACTGTGTGGCTCACATGTATAAGGAAGCGTACTTCTCTCACAGAGATCCTGCAGTCTTCCCAGGCAGTCTCACACACTAATCAGGCTAGCAGCCCTATAACGCACTTACACAGCTGAAACCCTGATTAGCCCTCTGTGAGATCAAAGACCCGAACTGGGCCCAACGTCTAGAACTTGCCCTATCTTTCTTTCAGGGCCCTTATCCAGTTTTTCCAATAAACTGAAAAGGTTCTGAACTTCTGACAAAACAAAACATTTTCCTAATACAGGTAAGACAAGAACCTGGGACAAACATACCTGCCCTCAAACACTATTCCAGTGTTCTTGTCACAATATATATATATATATACACATACACTGCACAAACATACATAAAATATCAATCACATACTGTACATTTAAACAAATACACACATACCCAAGACTGCAGAGGAGGGACACTGTCAGGCACAGCACAGGGATGACATACAGTATGGATTTGCTGCTGCTCTTCCAGCGCAGCTGATGCCACTTGCTGCCGACACTCTACAGTATGTAGGCAGAAAACTATAGGAAAGAGCTCCCTGCAGCTGTCTCTGTCTCTAAAAAAAAGGAGTTTAGTGCATCAGGGGTTTCTGTGGTGTGCCTTTTTACAGACTCGCCGCACCGCCCCCCTCCCGACTCCAGCCCATGTGGTGGCCGGACTCTGCAAAGATGGATTTAGTCCTCACGGGGCTCTAAGCAAGACACCGATGTGGGGCCCCCTTTTCTCAAACAATCTACAAACAAATATGTAAATGAATTCCCCCAGGCCATCAGCTGCTTACCTCCCTTCCCCACCACCACACCCGACTGTCCACCATCGCTACCCCTGACCATCCGCCACAATCCCCCACACCGTGCTGTCCATATTCTACTGCTAGCCGCCGGCCCCTGACCATCCACCTCTGGGGAAAACTATAAGCTGTTATACAGGAATAGCCATCACAGGTAAAGGGTAACACTATACATAATAAAGTAGCATACAAGTATAGCCATCAGAGGTAATGTGAAGAGAATGTGCAGGGTTTAGAGTACCTAAACCAAGATGGTGGAATGCACATAACTTCTGGTTTTAATGTAACTGATCTACAAAAACCATTAAGGTAGAAAAACACTGTATAAACTTCTGTTAAAGTTGCAGTGCTCCCAGAAATGGACAGACATTTAAAACAATGGCTAGAAACCTACATGGTATTATATGGAAGCAATATATGTACATGACATGGGAGAAAAAGGAACATTATACATATATATATATATATCTATATATATATATAGTGTGTATTAAAAAAAAAAAATATATATATATATATATATATATATATACATACACACACACGCACACACTGCTCCCATATCATACTATATATGTTTGTGATTAATGCATGTCTATTTTGGAGAACACATAGGATGGGATTGGATATCATACCTGTTATGAGCAGTTGTTCTTCTCAATGTTCTGGTTCTTACTTCTACCTCAGTGAAATCACACCTTCGGGGAAAGCAGGTGTAAGGGTAACTCAATCGGAGGTCACAGTGCAGATGTGTCCTCAACTAAAGTGTGCTGTGTGCAAAACACACTTCACACATAGGTAATTACAGGCATGTGGAGAAAACATATGTGACCTGTGTATTAGGAGGGGAGAGGTCAGTGTGTCCCCTGATGTCTGTGTGTTAGGAGGAGGGGAGAAGTCAGTGTCCCCTGAGGTTTCCATTGCACCCATCACAGCGGTCATCACCCACAATGTGCCTGAGGAAAACCCCCACCAGCCGACGGCACAGGAAGGGGGCCCCAAATCGGTGTCTTGCTTAGGGACCCATGAGGCCTAACTCTGCATCTGCCTCCTCTTTCTTTTTCTCCCCCTTCTCCTACATCCCTCTCTCTTTCCCTCATAGGGGTTGAGGGTGGTGTTGTAAAGGAGGATCATGGTGGGGGAAGGGGGGGCTAAAGAAATCGGTGTACAGGGTCCCTAGATTTCTGTTGCCGGCCCAGGGTATTGGCAGTAGTTGTATCGGTCAGATCTAGGAACCAACCTAAACCTATACAACTACTGTCTGATTTACAAGCACATGCCTTTATTGTGTGTTATTCCCAATGTCCATTACATGGGCGAGAGTTTGTGTCTGTTTCTAGAAGGAACGTTTTATATTGTAAGTTATTTGCTTACACTATGGGAATGTTTGAATCCTGGGAGAGTAGGCCGCCCCAGAATCCCACTTTCCTTCTGGTAAAGATGGTGCGACCTGATGTTGCAATTTGCATCATAGTTGCCAATACCCTGGCTGATCTCTGCGGGAGAGAGCAGCCAGGTCAGCTCAGCAGGGTTCTGGGGAGGGGCAGAGATATGACGTGGTAAGGGGGCGGAGAGGAGGCAGAATGGGGGTATGGTTACTGCGATCACGTCTTTGTAGCCATGCCCCCGCTCTGTAATGCTGATATTACCGGCATTATATTGCAGGGGGCATGTCTATGATGACGCGATTCAGTGAGAATCGCGTCATCGACTGCCCAGACCGCCCACTTTACTCACTAAGTGAGTGGCCGAGTAGGGGGAACTTCCAAAACGGTAGTCTTACCTGTTCTTCCGGGGGGCTGGGAAGACCACCTGATTGTCAAGAGCCTCCCGGCCATTCTGGGAGAGTAGGCAAGTATGATTTGCATTACTGTAACCCCCCTCCGCCATGCTGCACTATGATGCAAACCAGGTGATTGTATAGCAGGGGTGGGGCCATGATGTTGCAAATGAGGGAATGTGCATGAACTCGTTTATCGCCTTAGTAAATACGCTGCACATCTATGTTTTATATGTGGGGTGTAAATGACAATAGTTACTTTGTTAGATTAACCCCACACCATAAACTTTTGGCCTATTATATCTATTTTTGGGCCACAATTGTAGCCTTTGTATATGAGGGGGTACCCAAAATAAACAGAAATTAATGATTTATTCATTATTTATTCAAAGGACTCTCCACTTGAATCAATACATTTGTCCAAACATTTTTTCCATTGCTTAAAACTTTTTTTAAACTCATCTTCGTTGATGCCTTTTTGTACTTTTGCCGTTTTTTGTTTCACCTCTCCAATATCCGCAAAATGTTTTCCATTAAGGTCTCTTTTTATCCGAGGAAATTTAAAGAAAGATGCACAAGGCGAAATTGGGTGAATACGGTGGATGCAGAAAAGGTGTCATGCCATTTTTGGTTTAAAATTGCTTAACACTCAGCTCTGTGTAGGCAGGTGCGTTATATCATGCTGGAAAAACCAGTCACCTGTTCGCCACAAATCAGGATGTTTTTTCCTCAAATCATGATGCAACCTTTTCAAAACTTCCAAATAAAAACTCGGGTTGTCAGTTTGACCCTTGGGTACAAATTCTGAGTGCACAATCCCTCTCACATCAAAGAAACAAATTTTCACATTTGACTTCACTAAAAATAGGTGAAAGAGTTAATTACTCGGAAAAAAAAATCACTGTAGTCAAATGCGACCTTCCCCCGTACTATCAGCGGGGATACTGGCTCGAAAGGGTTCTGCAAACATTCACCTAGCTGCGGAAGTCTGTACTACAATCGCCCTGCCCTCTAGAACACGATTCCTGTTTCTTTTGTGTACCTCCATATTAAGCTTTTTGATCTGTTCTCCCCATGCAGTTAAACTTAATGAAGCAGGTAACAGCATTTTGCAGCAATGGCAGCTAAATGCAAATCATGAAAACAGTCTACCATTATTTCCTAAAAGTTGTTTTCTTTCCGTTTGGTGTTTTTTGTTTTTTTCCCTTTTTTAAATAATGAATCTGTAGTAGTGTCAAATTACACAAGTCCCAAGTCAGGTCCGATTTCATTTAGTCATACAGTGCACCAGTTTACCCCCTTCCCCCTGGCTCATAACAAAGTGAGTGGCTGTCCTCTTTCACTCCACAAAATAGATGCTCCCAATGGGTGTAGGTGACAGGTCTACTGTGAGCAGACTTCACCTCCCAACTGTCTAGATTTGGGCAGGACAGTCCTGACTTGATTGCTCTTTCCCACATGCACACGTTTGTCCTGTGGTTAGGAAGTTGCAGTCAATGTTTGGAGGGTGGGGAAGGTGACTAAGGGGCAGCCTAGCACTTCAAGAGTGCTAGACCAGACGTCCATCGTGATGCAGCCAGAACCCTATTGTAACACCACCACATTTCTGCCCCAATTCATGGGTCTGGAATGTTGGGAGTTACAATGTTTGAGATGTGGATGGATATTTTTTTTGTTTTTGTTTTAATTCACTTGATAAATGTAGAGTTCTTGCTGCAGAGCACAGACAGGTTTAAGCAGCACATATGTGCTCCTGTGAAGCAGCAAATATATCTTCATTTGTGGACATTAATGAAGAAGATGGGGGACTGGAAGGCTTAATGCTTATAGACTTGTTCTGGCGCTACATTTTAGGGACGTCTTTTGAACCTGACAAATCTGGTGCCTTTATAGATTTAAATGAAACACTTGCCTGACATTGGGAAGAGGGGGGTGTTTAATTATTTAAATGAGCTAAAGTGTGCCCAGGGCATGTGTCGCTGTACTATGGTGTCTCCCTCCATGCTTGCCGCTGGCATCTACTACACACAAAGTTCGAAGCATAACGTACCTCCCAACTACCTTAAAGTCCAGAATAGGGGTCATGGCCTCTTGGGAAGTGCCAGTCCCACTGCCATGCACCCCATTCTCACCTTTCTGGAGACATGCCCACCGCTCCAGTAACTGCTGGGCATATCCCCAGCCACTCCCTCCGGTGAATAGATTCTGAATGCATGCCCATGACATCTATTAACCTCTTGCTTGCTAAGCAGAGCAGCAAGCGAGTGGGGGCCTCCCTACCATCCTCACCACCACTGCCCTCTGCAGGACACTGTGCGCACTGCAGGTTGGACAGTGCCCGGAAAGCTGGACTGTTCCACCAAAATTGGGATGGTTGGGGGTATGGCATAGGGTTAACGGGGGTGCATATCTCTGTGGCGGGTGACACATAGTAACCATTCACTTGTTCAGCTACCCTAACATGAGAACTTACTGTAAGGGGGTAAAAGAGGGCATGATGGACAAATGTAGACATAGAGAACCATTTCTGTTATTTATATTATTTAGTTCGAATATACACATGCTTTTCTATATCTCTTGAGTAAATCCCAGTTCTGAAAATGTCTCACACATGTCTGCTGCTGCTCAGCCCGTTTTCCATATGATATCCATGCACAAAGTAAAGGCTGCATACAGTCAGTAGGGGCAAAGCAATATGTGCGTCAGAAATTGCATCATAGTCTATCTTTTTTTTTTTTCGGTCAAGCACTGAATCCACTGACAGCCTCATCAAGCTAAGCACTGGCCATCACTTAAGGCACAGGTTCTCAAACTCGGTCCTCAGGACCCCGCACAGTGCATGTTTTGCAGGTCTCCTCACAGAAACGCAAGTGAAATAATTAGCTCCACCTGTGGACCTTTTAAAATGTGTCCGTGAGTAATTAATACACCTGTGCACCTGCTGGGTTAGCTGCAAAACATGCACTGTGTGGGGTCCTGAGGACCGAGTTTAAGAACCCCTGACTTAAGGCATCGGACTCCCAGGTCCTTACAGGACCACGTTCTACTTAAGATATTCCATTCAAAATTTGCTTGCCAACGGTCACTAATAAAATTATAATTGGCTAACAAATGTTTACTACGTATGCCAGTGTTAACACGTAATTTGTCAGAAGCAAATATTTTCTGCCTCTACAGTGTGTGATAACTGAGCCTTTAAGCGTTAACTGCCAGCTCTCTAAACAATTTGGTTTGTAAATGGAATAATTTTCTTGTATAGATTTCTGTTAGCCAGTGCGTTGCATTTGACTTCATCGACTGAACAGGACGGATCTTTCAGGGAAGAAGGCACCTTGGGAGAGACCTCTAGTGTGTGGTCTAAACTGCAAAACGTTCTAGCCATCTATTATTTTTCAGCCCATAAAACTGGCGGTGATCTGTATCGCCGAAACCTAGCCCCTGACTTCAAAACAAAGGCAAGCCCCCCTCCCCCCCCCAAAAAAAAAACACTGTATGACCCCCAACATACAGCAATATATCATAATTATAATTCCCTGTCTTTTGTATCAAGATCTCTCTCCACTTCTCTCTGATTACTGTATGACTTTTTTCTATCTCACTTTTTAAATCTCAGAGCACCATCTGGTTGGTGTCAAATAAAAGGACACATCTAGTCATGTGATTATCGGATGCAGCCCACCTCGATCTATTGCAGCTGGGGAAAGCTGAACTTTTTAGAGGTTAAATACTGATTTTCTTTACCATGTCATTTTCCCTGCTCTCTGAGAAAATAAAATATCTATATCTTGCTTAATCGCCCATGTTGCTACTTAAATGCAACTGTCTTTTTCATTTATTTATTTTTTATTTTGCTCTTTCATCATTTTTTTCCCCTTTGTTTTTCAAATTGATATTGAAATTGATTGTTTATGTAGCCGTGCATTTAAACCAGTTTTCCTGTACCCCGCCCCCCCCACCCCCTCCCCGGTGCCCCCCCCCTTCCTTCGATCATTTCAGGAGCAAATAAATATATTCCAATAAGCGGCGAGATGTATGGTACAATATAACAATGATAAATGGTGTTGTGTGTAATTTTTCTACCATTAACATAAAGTAATATAAACTGAAGGACACTAGACTATTGAGAACGTTAGTAACTAATGTTCCGTATCAGATGTGGACAATGTCAGGACTGAATACAGATTAGGCTGTGTCCTTTTTCTCCCTGGGGGAATTAAACTTTGAGACACCAGTAGCCGCCAATGGTTTTACTGCATTTTGTTGGTGTCTTGTAATGCTTCTTTTTCTGTAATGCTTTATTTTATTTTATTTTTTCCTGCGCTATTAATTCCGAAGCCTTAAATGACAATGTGAGTAAAACGCACTTCCATTGGGACGCATTCCTGCTTATGTCTTCTCGGACGTACAATACCCATTCAGCCCCTTTTGTCACACTAACTGTTTAAAAATCGTCTAGATTGCCTGTATTTCGTAATTGACCAGAGCGTGTTCTCGTTACAGAAGATTAGATGAGCAGTTAAGGAGAGGAGAGCAGGGAGTCTAACTCGCTGTGGCTTTCAGGCTTCAGCGGGTATGTTGGAAGCGTCTGGCACTACTTTCCAAAATGCAAGAAATTGCTCTGCACGCACAGTACATTGACAACTGTCCGCTTTCAACAGCACACCCCAAAATGTCTTAATTTGTTGTTTTTTGTGATTAGATTTTAAATGTTTAAAGCAAATCCAGACTTGCCAGTCTTTACATTTTCTGAGAACTTTCCTGAAGGGAAAATGCAGATGAACTCTATGGGGAGGGGAGGGAAGGGGAAGGGCTTGGTGCTTATCATTAGGCCCCAACCCCGCGGTATAATGCCTTGACTGGTCACCCCTGTAAGAGGTGTTGGAGAAAAAATGACCAAGTTGCCTGAGAATAATTTCACTAAGCTCTCGTCCCAACTATTTCACTACGAAGAGGACGGAATGGGGGATGGTGACCTAGTCTTCCCGGGAGTCTTTGTGACTCTCCATTAAGGGTCTGATCCAGAGATGGACGGAAATGATGCAAGCAGCATTGTAGTTCCGTATGATCTGAAGGAAGGACATGCAGGAGACGTCTCAGTACAAGAGATGCCTCTTGCAAGTTGCTTCGATACCAGCACTGCTGCTGACTTTGCAAGTTGGGATCCAACAACGCGACCATCAGTCACGGTATTCCATGCAGATGGTCAGCTGATTAAGCTCCAGCTTACTCTGCTGGCCCATGGAAGCGGGGGGGGGGGGGGGGGGGGGGGTGAGACCGGGAAGTCTGCATGGTAACCGGGAAACACATACCTGCGGTCAGGTCATGAAGTCCTGTTCATTCCGTTATTCATTTGCTTTTTGGAAGATTGGTTGTAATTCACTAACTTGATACTACAATACTATACAAACTTGGCTACTGTCCCAGGAATGGCAGGAATTTAGAGGAGTTCTCCTGCACTCTCAAGGGAGAAGACCACATCCCGGATCAACTTCACTAGGGAAGCCATTTAAACCATATCATCATGTCGCCACCTCAGCTGCCTGGTCACGCACTTATTCCTGACATCTCTGTTCCTTGATCTCCCAGAGGGGATATCCAGAAAGTAGGCAAGTTATGGGAGTTACTATTACATGTTCAGGAGGGATCAGTATGTATAACCGGCAGCAGGGATCCCGGACGTCAGTATACGGACATCGGGATCCCGGCCACCGGCATTCCAGCAGCGGGGCGAGTGCTAGCAAGCCCCCTATGGGCTGGCTTCGCTAACCACGATGCGTGCATGGTGGCTCTCTGCGCTTGCCACAGGATTTATTCTTCCTCTGTGGGTGTCGTGGACATAGAGGGAGAAAAGCCTGTGGCGTCAGGATTCTGGCGGCAGTATTTCACCGCTAGTTGGGATTCCGGCGTCGGCATTGTGACGTCCGTGATCCCCACTAGCGGTGTGGTAACCGCTTCCCTTTAGGATAGGGTAAACCATAAAATGTTTGATATATTAAGACATCAATACTGAAATCTAAAGTACAAAGTTGAACTGGATGTTTTAAAGCCTAAGTCAGAGGTACACAATCAATTGTTGGCATTTGTGGAACTATAAGTCACAGCATAGCAAGTAAGTCTGCAACAGCTGTTGGAGGCCAGAGTCTGGTCTGGATAATGAGTTCTATTGTGGGGCATCAACTGCCACCTCTTTAATTGGAGTGTATTGAAAAGATCAGTGGTATTGTTATATCAGTTATTCCAATAAGAAAGACATTAATTAGGTATGCACAGGACCTGCCTACAGATCTTTACTGAAGCAGTTTTATAGATTGGTTTAAGGGACCGCAAAGATTATTCCTTTAAGGATTTTTGCTTCTAGCCTATGTGTTCTAAAAGGTAAAAGGGAAACAGAATTGTTGACACGGTGCCTTTAGGGATAAATACAGTTTCTTCTCCCTTCATTCTGTACTTGTGAATTCTTAGGTAAAATGTATTATGTATGTAGTATTATTATCCGCATACAGCTGTGTCCTCATACACTATTGCCATAGTCACGCCAAACAGCCCCTCTCGGTGTGCCAGGTCCCGTGTGACTCGGATTGCGCCCAGAATCTCGTTGTCTGGAATGTGCGTCTTACACACATTAAGAAATCGGATGTGTCAAAACTTCTTAACGAAACTGCACTGATTCATTTAATATGTGACATTCGTACATCTGTGTGTGAATAAGTCTATATACCAAGGGCTACAATGCAGCGAGTGCAGCCTTTTGACACCCCAAGTTCCCTTGTGCTTCACCTGTACGTGTTTAAAATGAATTCCTGCGCAGTTAAAGTCGTAGTACACTCTGAGTGGTGTTTCGCTGTGGCTGTGATGTGAATAAGACGCAAATTGTAAAGAGTAAGAAATGCTACACCGCTCGGCGCAGCTCATTCATGCAGGGTGTCTCTTGCTGCATAGCATATTGAGGCTTGATGTACAGATGTAGCCATGCTCATCTTTGCTGCAATACGGCAGGCTGCGTGGCATGTTGGGCGGAAACTATTCGCAGGCGGCTATCACTCCATTAATTACTAAAGCAAATAGTTGCAGCCTTTCCCGCCAGGCAGCATGCCGCATCGCAGTAAGATGAGCACGCTACATCTGTATTAGGACTAGAGATGAGCGGGTTCGGTTCTCCGAGATCCGAACCCCCCCGAACTTCACCTATTTTACACGGTTCAGAGGCAGCCTCGAATCTTCCCGCCTTGCTCAGTTAACCCGAAAGCGCCCGAACGTCATCATCCCGCTGTCGGATTCTCGCGAGATTCGTATTCTATATAAAGAGCCGAGCGTCGCCGCCATTTTCACTCGTGCATTGGAGATTGAACGGAGTGGACGTGGCTGTGTTCTCTTCCTGAAAAACTCCGTAATCTGTGCTCAGTGTGCTGCAAATATCTGTGCTCAGTGTGCTGCATTTTGGTGACCAGCAGTATACATATATAGTACAGTACAGTAGGCCATTGCTGTATCTTGCAGCTCTGTGTCAAGTATACCATCTCTGTGCTGCATTATTGTGAGCAGTATATAGTAGGACAGTGCAGCATTTTGGTGACCAGCAGTATATATATAGTACAGTACAGTAGGCCATTGTTGTATCTTGCAGCTCTGTGTCAAGTATACTATCTCTGTGCTGCATTATTGTGAGCAGTATATAGTAGGACAGTGCAGCATTTTGGTGACCAGCAGTAAACATATATAGTACAGTACAGTAGGCCATTGCTGTATCTTGCAGATCTGAGTCACTTCTAGTATCCTGATCAGTGCTCAATATCTGCTGCATTGTTGTGACCAGTATGTATACTGTACTGTGCGACGTGTGTTATACACCTGGTGATTTTATACATCCTGTAATCTGTACTGTGTGATGTGTGAGATACACCTGGGGATTGTACACCCTATATATTGTACTGAGCGATGTGTGAGATACACCTGGGGATTATACACCCTATATACTGTACTGTGCGATGTGTGTTACACACCTGGTGATTATACATCCTGTAATCTGTACTGAGCGATGTGTGAGATAAACCTGGGGATTATACACCATATATTATTATTATTATCCTTTATTTATATGGCGCCACAAGGGTTCCGCAGCGCCCAATTACAGAGTACATAAATAATCAAACAGGAAAACAGCAACTTACAGTTGATGACAGTATAGGACAAGTACAGGGTAAATAAACATAGTTACATCAGCAGATGACACTGGAATAAGTATCAGGTGGCAGAAGACTGCTGGATGTGTTACAGTTGAAGATTATTAAAGTAAGACAAAGGATAAGCACATGAGGGAAGAGGGCCCTGCTCGTGAGAGTTTACAATCTAAAGGGGAGGGGTAGACAGACATGGGTGACACAGATGGGGTACATAGAGAACGTGGAACAGAGGGTTAGGATGAGATTTGGCTGGGTTTGGTGAAGAAGTGGACCCCCAGAAGGCACAAGTCAATACTTAACATTGCAACATTTTACTGGGCTGTGCAGGAGAAAATTAAAAATAGGGGAAAACAAAAATAGAAAAAAAGAATCGATAACTTCTACCGCTTTCAAAAAGGTCAATGGAAGCTGAAATAATGGACATCTACCTCATAGAAGCCAGATACAGTATACCAAACAGTACTTAGCAGAGTTAGGAATGAGTGCTTATGAAATACAGTAACATGTTGTCATAATATTTCAGAAACTGCTGCATGATGGCTGGTCTCTTGCTCTCTTTTGCTCTAATACACCACCTGCTTTAGGATTTATATTCAAAAACATTATGTCTCCATAATCCCAAAATCGTCAGTCTTCTTGGAAAGTGGTTTGTTCCTTTGTAAGGGAAAGAGAACAAACATTCTCAAACAACGGTTTCTCAATTTCATTTTCCTCTGGGAAGGGATTGTGGATTCGCAGGAATATCTGAGCATTTCTGTAATCGGAAAGCGGCGACTTTCTACAAATGTTTACGAATAATTCCAGTGATTTTTGTCATTTTCTTCCAGTGATTTGGACCAATAATACCATTGATTAGAACAAATAATTCCAGTGATTTTGTCATTTTCTTCCAGTGATTTGGACCAATAATACCATTGATTAGAACGAATAATTCCAGTGATTTTGTCATTTTCTTCCAGTGATTTTGTCATTTTCTTCCAGTGATTTGGACCAATAACCATTGATTAGAACAAATAATTCCAGTGATTTTGTCATTTTTCGTCCAGTGATTTGGACCAATAATACCATTGATTAGAACGAATAATTCCAGTGATATTGAGGTGTTTGTGTCGCTTAGCTTAGCCGTCCAGCGACCACAGTGCACCTCATTTTCTCTTTTCTTTGCATCATGTGCTGTTTGGGGCCAATTTTTTTAAGTGCTATCCTGTCTGACACTGCAGTGCCACTCCTAGATGGGCCAGGTGTTTGTGCCGCCCTCTTGGGTCGCTTTGCTTAGTCACCCAGCGACCTCAGTGCAAATTTTAGGACTAAAAATAGTGGTGTGAGGTGTTCAGAATAGACTGGAAATGAGTGGAAATTGTGGTTACTGAGGTTAATAATACTATAGGATCAAAATTACCCCCAAATTCTATGATTTAAGCTGTTTTTGAGGGGTTTTTGAAAAAAAAACACCCGAATCCAACAAAATATTTTCAGGGAGATTTTGCCAAAACGCGTCCGAATCCAAAACACGTCCGCGGAACCGAATCCAAAACCAAAACACAAAACCCGAAAAATTTCCGGTGCACATCTCTAATTAGGACATATCTGTGGACCTGTATTTTCTGTTTCTATGCATTTTTAATGATTGTTGGTGTCACTAAGATAACTCCCCCCCCCCCCCCCTCCACACACACAAACACACACACACACACACACACACACACACACACACACACACACACACACACACCACTGAAAAATGTAGAAGGTATAGTCAGTGTTCAACAACATATTGCGGTGTTCAATCCATCACTGTGATGACTCTTATGGCTGGTATATGTACAGTTTGGCTAGATATACCGATGTGCATATTTTCCGACAGTACACTGTACGCCTCCTTTTAGGAAATCCCAGGTGGTGGGTCAAAGTGGGGAGTGTATGGGGCATAGTGCAATATTCATCATTGCTGTCTTACTCCATGCTGCCACCCAAATGAAGCCAATCATGGCATCCAATGGCATAACTACCATGGGTTCAGCTGCTATGGGGCCCGGGTTTCTTCCAGGGCCCGCTGTTCCCCCTGCACCCAGTCACGGGCTGCCTCCAAGGTGCATGGCTCCACCTTCACCCCTGTATACAGGTAGAATGACTGCCACTGCACAGAGGATGTAGCAGTGGTGGGCCCGTCCTGGCCATCTCCAACTCCCGGTAGCAGAGCAATGCAGTGCCGCGATTTGCAGGTATTTAGGACTCAGTTCCTAATGCTGAGAAGTGCCTGCCCCCATCAGAGACCTCTGTTGTAGTCGGGTAATGTATCTCCTGCTCGCTCCCTCTCCCTCTCTGACACTTTCTCTTTTTCTTCTCTCTTTCTCACTCACTGACACCATCTCTATCTCTCCCTCTCTCCTCCTGACACTGTCCCTCCCTCTCTCTCTCTCCCTGACACTCACTGTCTCTATCTCTCCCTCTCTCCTCCTGACACTGTCCCTCCCTCTCTCTCTCTCTGACACTGTCCCTCCCTCTCTCTGTCCCTGACATTGTCTCTCTCTGACACTGTGTCTCTCTCTCTCTCTCTGTGACACTGTCCATCTCTCCCTCCCTGGCACTGTCTCTCTCTCTGCCTCTCTCCCTGACACTCTGTAAGGAAACATATAGTATAACTAGAGAGAGAGAGAAAGGTATTCCTTGCTTAGGGCACACTCAGAAACGGATACACTAATATTCACTTAAAGTCAACGCCACACAGGGGAGATGACCAATAGTAGATTAAAATATAACTTTTATTGATATACATTAAAGCTTACGAAATATGTGCAAATGAAAAAATCATAATAACAAAATGAAAAATATATAACAAAGTGTACTAAATAAAGGTGATATTAAAAAGCTAAACCACTGTATTAATGTGCAGTGGCGCACCCAGGGGGGGTTTCCGAGCACCCAGAAACCCCCCTCCACTAAATTTTTTTTTTTTTTAGCTGCATGAGTATTATTAATGGCTGTCTAGCGTCCTCTGCAGCCTGCTGTCTTCCTGGTGGCACTTGTAAGTGCAATAAAAGTTTACTTTATTTTAAGTATAGTACATATATATCCATGTGCATACATATATACACACATGTATATACTGTACATACATACATACATATAAACACACACACACACACATGATATATATATATATACATGTGTATATATATATATATATATATATATGTGTACTGTATGTGTGTGTGTACATATATAAGTATGTGTGTGTATGTATATATATATATATATATATGTGTGTAGATATATATATATATATATATGTGTGTAGATATGTGTATATATATATATATATATACACATACACACACACACACACACACGCATAGACACACTAGTCTTACGGACCCAGCATATACTGGGTCACCTCAGTCCGCACCCCCGTGATTGGCTCCGCCCAGTTCTGGAAACCCCCCCATGCAAATCCTGCGTTTGCCACTGATGTCTGTAGTGTTTATTCTTCCAATGGAAGGTGTGTATCACTTATTTCTGTGATTCCATAAAGTACTGCTACAATTACTACAATACTGTAGCAACGTTTGTTTAAGAGGGGATGTGTTTGTATCAATTTAATGTAATAACCTCATTCTTATATGCCTAATTTTCCTCACAAAATGACATGGAATGTATGTGGCATATATATATCATTGAGGCATAGCACACATCCATCTCCTAACATAATAAATATTCTGAGATACACACATAGAGAATAAAAAATAAATGAGCTAGAAAATTCAATCAATTGATAGTGAATAGTGAGACTTCACCTATTGTACACAATAGTACTTTGTATATATAGTGTTAGACGACCCCATCAGTGTCAATGATTGGATACTATGGATCCCAAGTCCAATATGTATTTTAAATATTTATATAGGGGGCACATGAAAGAATAACCCTATGTATTCGCTATTTTTTGGGGCTAGACTAGACTTAAGCAACTAAGGTGACATATATTATATCAGGCCTTTGTTGGAATAATATGTTCAGACGGCGGACAGCAATGGTCTCACTATGCTCGACAGATATTTGTCCTGCACCCACGTTTTAAGAATAAACTGAATTAATGTGCACTGACAGTGACGATCTAATTATGGAGCGACATTAACCAGCACCCACTGTCTAAAATTGTGTAATGTACCCTAACGACGGGCATTTTACTGGTTGCAGACGGCGTTTCCCAGCACTGACAGTTTAAATATATAAATATAAATAGTGCCCTGACACCATGATCTTATAAGTTGCAGCCGGCGTCTCCTGGCTATAACTATTGGAAATATGTGTAGAAAGATGGGTTGTATACTAATAACAATGAACTGACTGACCGCGGCCGGCGTCTCCCGGCTCACGCGGTCAGAACAGATGTGTCCGGACTTAAGTGTTCTCAATGGGTGCAGCCCGCGATCTCACAGATCCTGTTCTCAGGTGTCACTTTTATTCAACAGTATATAGGCACTTAGGATGCAGCCGCTCGTGGTGTTGCCGTGCTGCTAGCAAGCACGTCCCGCACACGGCAGCTGTCACTTGGCATCTCACTAATGTAAATAAAGCAGCAGTTTTACATATATCATACACACATAAACATTTGACAATGCTAAGGGCTCAAATACTCTGTAAGGAAAGCAAGATTGGTGTTTTTGCCTGAGACGGGACATCACCTTATCTATCAAAGCATATATCCTAACCATCCTGACTTTGATGGAAGTGTGCCCCTATGAGGAGACTTTCCTTCCATCCCGTGATTAAGAGGTATTCCCCTGGCCTGACAGTGACCTTTCCAGAGGCGGACTACTGCCAGTGCAACCAGTGCGTTGCACTGGGGCCCGCCTCTGTCCAGGGGCCCAAAGCATGTAATGAGTCAAACTGACTCATTACATGCCGCTGTGTGCTGCGGACAACCGCTGCCCGCAGCACACAGCCGCCCGGAGAGGAGAGGAGCAGCGGTACGGGGGAGAAGGAGGAGGAGGGAGGTGGAGGAGGGAGCCGCAGCAGCGCTTTACTACTGGTTGAGGCACTGCTGCTGCTGGCCCTCTGCTTCACTATAGGCTGTCTTCCGAGAACAGCCTATAGTGAAGCAGAGGGGCAGCAGCAGCAGCGCCTCCACCAATAACACAGCGCTGCTGCGGCTCCCTCAACCACCTTCCTCCTCCTCCTTCTCTCCTGCCCGGGAATCGTGAGTGACCAGAAGCTGCACCGAGGAGCCTGAGCCAGCGGAGACGGTAAGTATAATTCATTCTTTCTTTCTTTCTTTCTTTCTTTCTTTCTTTCTTTCTTTCTTTCTTTCTTTCTTTCTTTCTTTCTTTCTTTCTTTCTTTCTTTCTTTCTTTCTTTCCTTTTCCTTTCCTTTCCTTTCCTTTCCTTTTCCTTTCCTTTCCTTTCCTTTCCTTTCCTTTCCTTTCCTTTCCTTTTCTTTTCTTTCTTATCTTTCTTTCTACAAAAAGGGGGACTGTCTGCCACAATGTGTAAAAAGGGGGAATCTGCTTGCCGCAATGTGTAAAAAGGGGGAATCTGCTTGCCGCAATGTGTAAAAAGGGGGAATCTGCCTGCCGCAATGTGTAAAAAGGGGGAATCTGCCTGACGCAATGTATAAAAAGGGGGAATCTGCCTGCCGCAATGTGTAAAAAGAGGGAATCTGCCTGACGCAATGTGTAGAAAGGGGGAATCTGCCTGACGCAATGTGTAACAAGGGCATGCTGTCTGCCGTAATGTGTAAAAAGGGGACGCTGTCTGCTGTAATGTGTAAAAAGAGGAATCTGTCCGCCGTAAGGTGTAAAAGGGTCTCTACCTGGTGTAGTGGTGCTACTGTGCGGCGTAATTTGAATAATGGAGACTACTGTGCACCGTTTTATGAATTGGTATTATTTTGTGGCCACACCCCTTCCCCACAAAGCCACGCCACTATGTATTTTTGTGCGCGCCTACGGCACGCACTGCCCCTGTTTTGCATGCAGGGGTGGGGCTCCGATGCCGTTTCTTCACACAGTGCTAAAATGTCTAGTTACGGCACTGTTGCTAGGTATCCATTTCTCTGGCCCTGAGCAGGTCACCCTCACTAGATCCTCTCCAGGGGTGAGGGGGTGGACTTGGATGTGATGGGGGGGCACAAAGCATTTTGTCGCACCTGGGCCCACTGCTCGCTAGTTCCGCCCCTGGACCTTTCCTTCTGTGTGACTGAATTTTGGTCCTGTTTTATTCTGTCTGATTTCCTACGTCCGTTACCATTTGTATTCCCTACAGATAATTGACTCTGCTTGTATGTCCTAAGGAAATAGCGTTATGGGAAGTTCCGCTCAATTAAAGGAAAAAGGTTGCAGGCAGCAGCTACAGGTGTTTTACAATTTTATTGCTTTACGCTGTGTTTGCCTACTTTTTGGAACCTCCCCCTGGGGGATACCATTGAGTAGGCCCAAGGGGCCAGTGCAAGGGACATGACTATTGGGTGTGCTCTACATGAAGCCCCCCAGCTGTTGTGCAACTACACATCCCAGAATGTGCTGCCACTGTTTTAGCATTCCCTCTTAGCAAAACTGTGGCAGGGCCTCCTGGGATGTGTAGTTCCACAAAGCTGGAGGGTCGCAAGTTGAGCACCCCTGATGAAGATGACTCGCACCCATGTGCAGTGTCAGAGGGGCCCCACCCATTTCTTTAGAAAGAGAAGTGTATTTGGGAGTCTCCCAGAAATTTCGGAAAGGTGACAATATGATTTACTATTTATTGTACTTAATTCAACCTTGGTCTGTATAAATGTCTGCTTTCACGCATTCTCTGTTACACTGCTTATTTTATCTTGTATGCTTGATGTAACCTACAGACAGTATTTAAAACTTTTAAATTGCAACACAGTAATACCCCTTTTACACTCGCACTCCCGGGTAACTCCCGGGATGTGTCCCGGGATACATTCCCGGGACTGACCCCTTTCACACTGCACTAAGACCTGGGATCGACCCGGGACAGCCCCATTTACACTGATCCCGGGATATCCCTGCAAATGCACAAGTATGTCATTAGAAATGGCCTTGGGCTCAGAAAAGATGACATAATCTTTTCTGAGCCCAAGAAAGCTCCAATCCGAGTCCTTTTAACAGTCCCGGGATAGTGAATCCCGGGATGGACCCTTTCACACTACACAGCTTCCCGGGACGGTCCCGGGACCAACCCTGGTCGAGACCTGGGTTGAAATCCCGGGATGCTCGACCCGGGAAATTGTCCCTGTACCCTTTCACACTGACAAAAATCCCGGGATGATGCGCGTTCACGTGCAAAATCCCGGGATTTTCATGCGAGTGTAAAAGGGGTATAAGTATAGCATACCTCCCAACATTTCTGAAAGGGAAAGAGGGACATTTGCGCGGTGAAGCCGCCCCTGATTTTGAAAAGGGGGTTTGGGCTATGAAAAGAGGACGTGGCTTCGCAGGAGTGATGCGATCATAAGCCACGCCCCTGTTTTCATCACTGAGGGGGCATGCCCAGTGCTCTGTGAGCTGCTGGCATGCCCCCTCTCCCTCTGTCTCCAGTGAATAGACCCCGTGCGCATGCGCACAGCCTCTATTCACCGCTCCTCTGCTCTGTGAGTGACAGGATGCTCCCAACTGCCCCACCGCGGGACACTGCAGTCCATGGGCGGGACAGTGGGACAGTCTTGGGAGGTATGAGTATAGTTCCTTGAGAAACCCAACTGAGATTCCCAGGAAGGTGGAAAAGAGACATGCGTGCCATGCATAGAATTATTCCTAGGATGGTCTTGGGTATGATGTGTTTATCTTGATTCATAAATGTTATCTTTCCAGGAAACAGGAGAGAGCATCATCAGTGCAATTATAATAGTGTGTTGGAATGTGTGCGAGAATAAATATGATGCTGGATCTGGGTAATGACCCCCAACGTGTTTGTCATTCGTAATCTTAATATGAAACAAGTTACTTCCACTTACCATCATAATCCTGTAACATCATGATTATGTTACGGGATTATGTTACAATGCATCCTCCCACAATCCCATAATATATTAGTAGGTTAAATGACTTCCGACAAAAAGGATCCCTAGTGTGTAAGTGTGTGTATGTATGTACCAGTGTTTTACAGCAAACTAGATGGGCTAAGTAGTTCTTATCTGCTGTTACATCCTATGTTTCTGTATTGGGACAGTGGCCCCTTCAATATGTTGCTATAGGGCCTACAAAGTTCTGGTTACGCCCCTGAGTGTGACTGTAACACATAGCATCCAAATTGTATTTCTTTTGTAGCACAGTTTAGAATGTGGAAGCAAGTGTCATTAGTTTTCATTATGGTCCCTATTCATAGTTACCTACTTTAAATGTCTTCTCTCTGGGTGAAGCCTGGAGAGGAGATGCTGTAGGGAACTTCAGGGGGCAGGGCCAAGCCGTGACATAATCAAGCCGCTCCCCCACAACGGGAAACCACTGCGATACACGGGTACGTGAAGGGGGCGTGGCTAAAATGACACGATTCCCGTCACTTTAACTCCTACCCACCACACGGACCCGCGAATATCGGAGAGTATCTCTCCATCCTGCCCGCTTCACTAGGATGCGGGCAGGATGTGGGAGATCTGCCTACTCTTTCAGTGGGTGCAGGGGGTTACCCCAAAAATTGGGAGCCTCCCGCAGCTTCCAGGAGAGTAGGCAAGCATGCTCCTATTGTGTCCTGCTTCTCAAGCTAGTAGTACTGTAATATCTGTGGATGTTGCGTTACAATTGGAGAAATGCATTGTGTAGCTTCCACCTTATACTGTATCTCGGCAATATGGAAGGAAATAATGTGCATTGTAGATGTTATTGACTATACATTACATAGCATCCTGACTATTTGTCTTTGATACATAAGACTAAGACTCTAAGGGATATATATATATATATATATATATATATGAAAAAGCAAAGGGTATCATCTTTTTTTCGCCAATGCTAAAGCTTGTATACCTCCCAAATGTCTCAGTTTTCCCAAAAAAGAGGATATTTTGTGGAGGCTCTGGTTGGAGTTTGTGCAGATACCCCTTTTCTTATACCCCTTTTCCACTAGCTTTAAAAACACAGGTAAATGCGCACGGGCGCGCTTTTACCCATGTTTTTTCCTAATGGAAATGCTTCCCCCCCTGCAAATTCCCGGATCAAGTGATCCGGGAATCCTACCCGGGTATCTTGCCGGGTTTAACACGTGTTCAACCCGGTAAGCTGTGTAGTGTGAACGGAAGCCGTGTCGATGCGACACGGCTCCCGTTCACAGTGAATGGAAGGGCGGCGCTGGGAGATCATGTGATCCCCCAGCGCCACCCCTGCCGCGTCACTAGCAGCGTCACCAACCTGGCAATATGCCGGGTTGGTGAGCGCTGTGGGAAAGGGAGCTGTAGCACGGGACGCAGTCGTGTCAGGCGACAGGGCTGCGACCCGTGCTACAGGTGGAATAGGGGTATAATTCTATCCTGATTCTCCATGTCTCAGTGATGGAAGGTATGGGATCGTTACTGCATCACCTAATGCAATTAATGATTACCACTGATGATAACATTGTTTAGACTTCCCCATGACTTTGCATGGAGAAGCCAATTTATCAAGTATCTCCGGATGGGATTTACAAAACAAAAGGATTAAATATCATGCTTTATTCCTGAAATAAAACTTTTTAGGCAGAAAAATTTTTGGTTAATAAAATGATGCTGTTTATATCGAGAAAAACCCTGGATTTTTAGTATCTCTGTGCAACTGTGAGCTGGCAAGCCGGTTTCCAGTTGGGGCTGTACGTTAACTGTTAATGCTCACAATCCCGCACAAGACTGACCTGTTAGAATTAAGTTTTAGCCTTCGTCGTTTACTTAAAATTGTAGTTGGTTTAAAGTCATATTGATTTTTTTTCTTTGCTTTTTTCAAGATTTATTCTGTGGATCTCAGTTTTCATCATAATTTTAGTCAATGTATTCGTCATAACTTTGGCAGTTTAATGATACTGTAATGTATTTTGCTGAAGAATATTTCTCTAAATTCCCTTGACATGTTTGCATACCTTTAAATATGTGTTTAGTAATCTAGGCTCAGTAGACTGAGAATGTGTTGCATACTGAGTCTGACTTACCGTAGTACTCCCATATATCATACACAAATTAATGCCTTAAGTTTGTTAGAACTAATAAGTGCAATACACAATCCAATTTCCTTCACAGCAGGTCATATTTATTTTCCGTAAATATCTACAACACATATTTTTTTTTATTTAAACCCTACTACCCCAGTGTTTACTTTGACAAGGATTTTACATTTAGTCTTCGTTGCTTTTTTTGTTTTGTTTTAGTCGAAATTTAGTCAGTGGATCTCAGTTTTCATTTAAGTCTAATCTTAGTCCTGAAATAAACTGTGACAAATGTTTTTAGTCAATTTTGACTGAATGCAGATAGCGCGATTTTTATTATTGTATTTGACTGCCATGATATGTGGCGATTAAAAGTCTTATCACTGCAATCGGGATGATAAACATTGAATAAAAAAATAAAACTTATGTGATGCTGTGTTCTTCCACACCTCATCCATGGGTCCTCTTAATAAGAATCTGCTGTCACATTGCACACACTCTTCCTGTGCTCTATTGCTTTAAAGGCTAGAGCTTTTTATCTAATTCAGATAAGTTTTTAGCTCAGCCTGAAAGTCCATTCTGTTTATTTATGCCACAACAAAAATGTCAAAACATAGCATGTCGGTCTCGTATCATTTGCTGTGCAGAGCCGTAAACTCCAACAAGCCATCGTTAATTAAACCACCTCACTGTGCAACTCCATGCATTCATCTGGGCTGATACAACATTAGGATAAAATACACCACAATTTTAAGTGTTTAATGTAGCACCTCCAGTGTACACTGCCCCTCCTCTGCGTACTTTCTGCAGAATACATTGCACCCTCCATCATAAATTCCCGGGCCTGACACTGTCTAAGTCTGCTGCTCCTTTGGCCTCAATTTCAGTGAGATGGGCCATTGAAAACTCATTACAAGCTGCTTAGACTCTGACTTTGACTCTTGCTCGACAGCGAACAAAAATTAACAGCTCTTCCAAGTAGCTATAAAAAAATAAATAAAAAAACAAGAGGCATTGTGCCAAATAAATAACGGAGAGGGAGAATTGCAACAACAGGAGCGACTTAATATTTGTGTCGTTTTCGGTGTAAAGCGGCTCAGCGGGTGTGCTGACAGGACAGGCAATGTGCATGAAGCAAATCCGTGTTCACAAGGATTGTACAATTTAAGGGGCATAGGGGCTAATTCAGACCTAGCGATCAGATATGAACTGCGCATGCGCCGACACATGCCACACAGCCGACGGCTGTCTTAGCCCTGCGATCGCCTCTGCCTGATTGACAGGCAGTTGCTGGGTGGGAGGGGGCGGGCCGGCGGCCACCGTTTAGGGGGCGCCTTCCAGGCAATGCAGGTGTGCCCAGACCGTTGGGGGGGCGGGCCGCGACGGCTGCGTGATGTCACACGCAGCCGCTGCGACCCGGGCAGCGACGAGTAGCTCCCTGCCAGCGCACAGGAGCTGCACTGGCTGGGAGCTACTCCTACAGTACAAAAGCATTGCCGCCGTGCAATGCTTTTGTACTTGTGCGACGGGGTAGGGCCTCACATGCGGGGCGGACTAGCTCTGTGCTGGGCGTCCTCCCACATGTCAGGGAAGCTGATTGTATATGTGATAAATTTAGAACATCTACGATCAGGTCTGAATCACCCCCATATTTATCACAATCTGCATTTTCAATGCAGATGTGATAAATATTTTTAGAGTATATTCGCAACGTGAAAATAAATATTTTCACTCAAATTTACTATGTTTCTCTTGCCTGGTGATGAGATCCTGTCCTAGTAGCAAAAAGCTATCACAATGCTCACCGGTGCGGGTCCTTGGCGCACACTGTGTATGCACAGCCATCAGCTGGCTCATGGTTCAGAACAGGCCAGCAGAGGATCCCTCTCAGGCCTGGTGACAGGATGGGGGGAAGGGCACAACCATCCCGGGTCCTGAGGTAGAGAAGAAACCCGAAGATTAGAATGGATTATTGTGTCACAAAACAAGGCAGCGGCTCCTAAATTTGATCTACATGATGGCCACCCAGTGCCACGCAGCTAACCCCAACAAAACAATTAAGCAGGCCAGGTCAACCCCCCCCCCCCGCTCCCCCCAATGGGGACTCCTTCCCAGCACCCCCCTCCCTGGCAACCCCTGTCATCTGGTATGTGTGCTGGGTGCTATAGTAATGAAGGACGTGGCTGTTGTGTCATTGCATGACACAGTGGGAAATTCAAGACCAGGTTCACAAGCTGAGCAGTGGGTAAGGGCATGCCTGTCCTGCTCTCGACGAGTCCCGTCTGCATCAGCTCGGAGGAAGCCCCAGCACAGTTATACAGAATTACAGTTAGATTTCCACCTAATGCTCTTATTTCAACTTGAATATTTCACAAGTGGCTGCCCATATTATTGCATTATATTGTGACTGACTGTTGGGCATCTCCTACAAAGACTATCTAATGTACTGCTATATATATTGCCCAACCGAACTCTAAACAATCAGGCTACATAGTAACAAAGTCAATTATTGTGTGACTACAACATTACTGGGCTAATTGAATGGATTGGGTAGGAAATACCTGCAGTCAGGATGCCGGCAGTCAGAATACCGACACTGTCATCCCCACTGCTTGGAATCCTGACAGGGGCGCTAGAGGAAGGTAACCTAATCCTAACCCTCCCCCTAATCCTCCTTCCCTGCAGCCTAACCCTCCCTCCCTTCAGCCTAAATCGAACCCTCCCTCCCTTCAGCCTAAATCTAACCCTCCCCTCCCTGCAGCCTAAACCTAACCCTCCCCTCCCTGCAGCCTAAACCTAACCCTCCCTCCCTGCAGCCTAAACCTAACCTCCCCTCCCTTCAGCCTAAACCTAACTTTCCCTCCCTGCAGCCTAAACCTAACCTCCCCTCCCTGCAGCCTAAACCTTACCCTCCCTCCCTGCAGCCTAAACCTAACCTCCCCTCCCTGCAGCCTAAACCTAACCCTCCCTCCCTGCAGCCTAAACCTAACCTCCCCTCCCTGCAGCCTAAACCTAACCTCCCCTCCCTGCAGCCTAAACCTAACCTCACCTCCCTGCAGCCTAAACCTAACCTCCCTTCCCTGCAGCCTACACCTAACCCTCCCTCCCAAACCAATCACTCCCTCCCTGCAGCCTACACCTAGCCCTCCTTCCCTGCAGCTTAAACCTAACCCTCCCTCCCTGCAGCTTAAACCTAACCCTCCCTCCCTGCAGCATAAACCTAACCCTCCCTCCCTGCAGCCTGAACCTAACCTCCTCTCCCTGCAGCCTAACCCTCCCTCCCTGCACCCTAAACCTAACCCCTCCCTCCCTGCAGCCTAACCCTAACCTCCCCACCCTGCAGCCTAAAATTAACCCTCCCTCCCTGCAGCATAACCCTAACCTCCCCTCCCTGTAGTCTAGAGGTGAAAAAAATGCTTTATTTATAAAAAGTGTTTTTTTGTTTTGTTTTGTTTTCCAAATTTGAATTCTTTAAAAAAATTATATCTTTTTTAGATTTTTCGGCTTTCATTTCTATTACGCATGCGTGAGCCAGCTAGACAGGTCACACGTGCACCTTGCTTCAGGCTGGCCTAACACTCCATTGCATGACCTCTTACCACCCCAGGCCAGTATCTCCGATATAGCTAAGTATTGCTCATTGTGAGATTGCAATTATAAATCATGGCATGGGTGGTTTTCTGTTGCTGCAGTAAGTTGTGGTAGAAAAAACACAACAACTTTCCTAAAGCTATGTATTAATAATAAAAAAAAAAATATCAGGGGCGTTTCAACAGAGAGGGGGGGGGGGGGGGCGTGTGCACCTTCGGGCGGGCCCCTCCTCTGTACGACGCTGTAGACTCCGGCACTGTGCTGGAGTCTACTGTGCATTCACAGGTCTCCGGAAACATGGCGCCTGCCATGATGCAGAGACCAATTTGGCTACCGTGCATGCGCGGCGGCCATTTTGCTGGTGATTTCCACCACCTTCGCAGCGCACGATGCTGGACTCCGGTAAGGTAAGTATTAAAATGGGTGCGGTGTGGGCCCCGCACGCATTGCACCCATTATAGAATCGCCAATGCCCACTATCCTCTCAAAGTAAACATTCCATTCAAAACCTTTCTTGAAGGTGAGCGACAGCTCTCCTGGCCCTGTTCCGGCATGACAAGCAGCGCAGATTCCAACAGGACTGCTGCGACCCATATTGCTGTTTTACTGCACCCGAGTATGCCTGTGTTTTATATTACGATCATGCGGAGAGATTTTTTTTTTTTTAATCCCATCTCTTTCTCCAACTCTCCTGCATCGTATTCCAAACTTTGTGTACGTGTAAACCAATGAGCCTTTGAGAACCGCTTCATAAATTTAACTGTATCTTGTTTAAAGGCAAGGCAGGGTTTTTAATTTAGTGCTCGGTAGTTTTTATGTGAAATGTCTAAGGAGCTATTTATAGCAGACGTAACCTTGGTTTCTCAGGTAAGAAGACAACAGAACTTTTGATGAGGAGCGTTTCTGTATTTTCCCGTCACATAAAATGCTATTTGGGTGTATTTATTGCCACGGTGTAGATGGTAAATCAGTCAATAAAGATATAAATTACGCAACGTTATGTCTAATACAGACTTTAATGAAAACACAATTTGGAGACCTAAAACATCATAAAGCAGTGTTAAACAGATATATTTGATGTTTGTATATAAAATATGATTTTTAGATAGTGCTGTACGCTAATATCAGGTGTCTGGATAGGGTCCACAGGTAAGGGTTGTCCAAACTCTGGTTTGAATACTAATATACATCAGAGTAATGACAGCTTACACTGACCTTTCTTTGTTTCACTGCTGGTACATTGATATCTGTACTCCTTTTTACTGACTGTCCCTAAATATAGTGATGATGATAAGTAGCATGGGATCCGGTCTGAAGATCGACAGTGTCTAGGTCGACAATGTTTAGGTCGCCCACTATAGTTCGACAGTCACTAGGTCGACATGGATGGAAGGTCGACAGGGTTTCTAGGTCGACATGTGCTAGGTCGACAGGTCTAAAGGTCGACATGAGTTTTTCAAAAAAAATTCTTTTTTGGAATTTTTTCATACTTAACGATCCACGTGGACTACGATTGGAACGGTAAAGTGTGCCGAGCGAAGCGGTAGCGGAGCGAAGGCACCATGCCCGAAGCATGGCGAGCGAAGCGGTGCACTAATTTGGGATCCCGGTCACTGTACGAAGAAAACGACACAAAAAAAAAAAAATCCTCATGTCGACCTTTAGACCTGTCGACCTAGCACATGTCGACCTAGAAACCCTGTCGACCTTCCATCCATGTCGACCTAGTGACTGTCGACGTATAGTGGTCGACCTAAACATTGTCGACCTAGACACTGTCGATTTGATGAACCACACCTAAGTAGCATACAGGGCCATAACGAGGAATATGGGTGAGATGTACTAAGCCTTGAAGAGAGATAAAGTACCAGCCAATTAGCTCCTAACTGCTATCTTACAGGCTGTGTTTGACAAATGACAGGAGCTGGTTTGTTGTCAGTTTATCTCAGTCCACTCTATCACACTCCAAGGCTTAGTACATCTGCCCCTATGTGTGAGCAGTGCCGTTGTGTAGGGTTCTGAGGGTGGCCGCAACACTGCTCCACGGCCCTTGCTTCTGGCTAGTGGGGAACACCCTGCAGCCAGGATCGCTGTGGCAGTGCTGCCCGACTGTGGGAGCCGCGCAGTGTCCTCATGACACTTCGGGCAATTCTGCACTTCCCGTTGCCGGTGGCCCCGCCTCCTTTGCACGATGCCATGATGTCATGTGCTTGGGGGGCAGAGCCGACACAGGGCACGCCGGAGCCCTGTTACGCGGCTGTAGCATGTGTAATCTATTTTCTTTTTTATTTACATGAGCATATTGTGGTGTCACACATGCAATTTGTGGACCTGCTTGTGCAAGCTATAAGTAGGCAGCGTTGAATCTGTAGCTTTATTGGCAAATAACAACTGATACATTTTTGGAATGCCTGCCCCTACAGTGTATCAGCACTGATGCAGACATTTCTTGTTATGGGTAAGAAAATGAAGGAATTTATGGGCATATTTGTTTTCCCCCAACCAGGTTACCGCCGGTGATAACATTATTAATGCTGTAGGTACAGTAACCTTGCTTTTAGTAGGATTTCCCCATGAAACTGGCTTGGCAAAGCCAAAAGTTAATGGTTATTACGACTCTGGGCTAATATCACTCATCTCATTTGGCAATATTGTTTTTATTTCGTCCAGTAAGACTAGATACAAATCTAGTATACTGATTACTGCTCCCATATAGAGTGAAAAATTCACCCTACTCAGGACACTATTCACTGAAGGCATGGGGTCCGCCCCAAAGCTGGTTAACATCGGAGCTCCATGGTTTGTCTCCCGACACTAGATGGAAACTGCGGCTGTAGACCGAGCAGTACAGACACAGAGATTCTGGCTTCTGATTGGTCCTCCTACTAAACTAGGATACAGTGATATTTGGGAGGTCCACCGCTATTTTGGTAGTAATCAATTAAATATTTAAATTTCAGCCGATGAATTTATTGGTGCTGACAACATTGCAGGAGATGTCATTGGCTGGATCCCATCATTATAAGCCGCCAATGAATCTACACAGGCTAGAGGCTGTGTACATTAGGAGACAAATATGGCACTATAGGGTAAGTGGTTTCAACACTGAATCTGTGGTCTTGCCTTGAGCTGCTTAATTACCAACATTATACACAACAAATTTTTCCTTATACTGTATATTACTGGAAATCATCTCTAGTCATTCCAACAATATAAGGGGAAATTAATGCTGTATTTAAGTTTCCTGTATTGTTTTTTTGTTTCATTTTTATTGGGGAACGCAATGGTTTCATCGCGACCGCCGCTCCCGTTGTGTTATTCAATAGTGTGTGCTGCTAGACGTGAGTGCCTAAATTCAGGCTGTTGGGCTCCCAAACGCAGCACGTTCAGTAGTTTGGATAGGTTTAGCTGCTTCACACGACACTTGGTGCATTTGGGCGCGATAAGTAATGGGTGCCCAGCATCTCCCGCCCAGCAGCACAGACCATGGAATATCCCCGCCCACTTTAGATTAGAGCAGTGGGCACAAGAAAAAAAATTGACTCTCCCACTTAATATTTTATAGCGTGTAGTGATGACCATCGATGATTTGAAATCATCATGATTTACGACCGATGGTAACTACTTTTAGCATCAATGGGGGAGAACCAGATGTTTCAGACCATCAATGTTACAGAGCAACTGAATATTTTTGTAATTATTTTTTTCAAGGTCTCGGAGCACGGAGCCCAGCTCTGCCCCCGACACCCAATAAACCACGCCCCCAAGATTGGCCCACAGATCGTGGACACTAAAGCAGGTGGAACCATCAGTGGGTGGAACCATCGATGGTTCCCTACCAGATGGTTTCACCCCATCGAGGTTATCCATCAATGGTATCATCGATGGTAACCATCAATTCATAACCCACTGATGTCCATCCCTAATGGCGTGTGCATTCTTTTCTGCAATGATTACTAAACACATTGCAATGTCTCTCTCACGCCCACTTGTGATTTTTAGCACTGTCTTTATATCATAAGGAAGAATTGTTTATTCCCATTGTCCTCATATACAGCGGAGCTGTGCTCTCTAGGGCCCTCATTCCGAGTTGTTTGCTCGTTATTTTCCTTCGCATCGGTGCGATTTTCCGCTAACTGCGCATGCGCAATGTTCACACTGCGGCTGCGTCAAGTAAATTTGCTAAGAAGTTTGGTATTTTACTCACGGCATTACGAGGTTTTTCTTCAGTCTGGTGATCGGAGTGTGATTGACAGGAAGTGGGTGTTTCTGGGCGGAAACTGGCCGTTTTATGGGTGTGTGTTGAAAAACGCTGCAGTTTCTGGGAAAAACGCGGGAGTGGCTGGAGAAACGGGGGAGTGTCTGGGCGAACGCTGGGTGTGTTTGTGACGTCAAACCAGGAACGAAACTGACTGAACTGATCGCAGTGGCAGAGTAAGTCTCGAGCTACTCAGAAACTGCTAAGAAATGTCTATTCGCAATTTTGCGAATCTTTCGTTCGCAATTCTGCTAAGCTAAGATTCACTCCCAGAGGGCGGCGGCTTAGCGTGTGCACTGCTGCGAAAAGCAGCTTGCGAGCGAACAACTCGGAATGAGGGCCTAGATTGGATGCAATCCTACCTGTTATATTACAGGGTAACAAAGCAAATTCTGCCTGATGATATATAGACATGCCTAAAGCACAGACTAGGAAATCAAAAAGAAGAAAAAAAAGAATGTATGGAAAAACTAGTGGCTGGAGAATGTGTAAAAGCCAATAAATTCATGCTATAATGAAAACCCCACTAACTACCCCTTGTAGAAAATGTTAACATTGTTTTAAAGAATTCAAGACTGGAACATGAAAGGATCTGAAAAGAAACTATTTTTCTTTCAAATCAGACGAGTGGCCTTGATATTTAATGGCTGTTTTAAGGTCCATTAATCTTTGAATCATGAGGCCATGTAAAAACTGACAGCCTTAACAGTCATTGCCTGGGTTTATTTGGAAGGATTTAATGTCAACAGCAATTTTAATTATTACAGTTGTGGCACTAACCTCATTTTATATGTTTGGGAGAATTGCAAAGCGTACAGATATGTAACCTTGTAGTGTCTGCAGACTGCTGTACTAGAAGCAAGGACTGGAAGACCTCTGGATGCAGAGGGATGAACCCGTTTTGCCACAAACGCCCTGTGGTGAAGTTAATGACCTGGAAATATTAATGTGGACCAGACAGGTACACAGGGCGACAATATTCTGGTCTGAGGCAATTTTCCTATGAAGCAGCCTATCATTTCACTAGTATGGCCTCACTGAGGTATGAGGCATTCTGTGATATAAGTATCTCTTTGCCTGCAGTCCTATGAACTGTATATTTGCTTACCCCGTAAAATGTGTGAATCCACTGAGGAGAGGCATACTTTACTTTTATCAGAATGTAACAAACAGTTTTTTATTCATTTATGCTAATTATCAGGGTCCGAACGGACCTCTATAACTAAGGGCCTAATTCAGAGTTGATCACAAAATCTTTCTGTAATGGGCAACACCATGTGCAGTACAGGTGGGGCAGATATAACATGTGCAGAGAGAGTTAGATTTGGGTGGGGTGTATTCAAACAGAAATCTAAATTTCAGTGTACAAATAAAGCAGCCAGTATTTACCCTGCACAGAAACAATATAACCCCCCACCCAAATCTAACTCTCTCTGCACATGTTATATCTGCCCCACCTGCAGTGTACATGGTTTTGCCCATTACAGAAAGATTTTGCTTTTGCGATCAACCCTGAATTAGGCCCTAAGGTTTGAACTCGCAGCGGGTGCCGGGGCAATTCATCATTGCTCCAATGTGGAGACAGGGACGCCTTCCTATAGGTAAAGAACTTCGTAACTGGGACCAATAGGTAAGGAGTAGGGCTCCATAACAAACGCCATCTGAAGATGGCGAATGTTCCCACTTTCAAGCTCCAATAATATACTTTTTTCGGAGCTTAATGAATTTAGGTCCCCATTTTAGTTATTGGGTTTGGATACAGGATCCCGACAGTTCAGGTTGCCTGTAGTCAGAATCTTAACAGCGGCATCCTGACAGAATCCCAACACATTCAGGTAAGTATGCTAACCTACCCCCACCCCTCCCCTAATCCTCACCTACCCGCAGCCTTGTTATCTCATGTGATACCTTTTTAATGAATGGCACTGACTCTTCATTTGCAGAAAAGTAGATGAAAATGTTAATTTTTACCTTCTGTTGTATTAAGTAATGTTGAATAACCCCCCTTAGTCATAAAGCTTTATGATGCTTTAGTACTATTTCACTACATTTGTTTAACAGAATGTTGCAGCTGTCTACAGACAGAATATCTATGTCACTGATCGTAGGTGACTGCACAATTTATTTTATACAAGTCTGAAATATATTATGCAAATCTGTCACTGGTGACGGATTTAAAGCATCAATAATGTCCAACAGGAATTGGAGGTGAATCACGGCCGCCTGACAAGGTAACATGTGAGGGCTGGTTTTGTGGGATTAACAACAACTTCCCACAGGACAGTTACTATTACAGTGCACTCACTGTACAGGTTATTTCTTTGAACTTTAAACTGGAAAGACATAGAAACATCCCAGCTTTCAGGCAGTCCGTAGCTACAACAATTGGATAATCCGCTGTTACTGTACATCATCAGCAGATACTCTAAATGGAGTAAAAGTAGCTGCTGAGTGTGGATTTTTGCTTAACCCCTCCAGTGCTGAATGAAATATTAAATACAAGTATTGTGAAATTGATGGCCAATGCAGCTGTTTACCAGCGCTGTCCCTTGTACAGTATATGTTACAATAGGGTATCTAATTATATGTGTAGTGTAATGTAGCTTGCCACAGAGGATAACTTTCCCATGTGGTTACATGCATGATATCCAAAATGGCGGAGCTGTTTGGTTTTAAGGCTGAACAGGTGGATCCCAGATAAACTGTTAAGGAAATCTACATTTGTAAGCGGACTCTAAAAAAAATGTAAAAAAAGAAAAAAAAAGTGATATGTAAAATAAATAATAAAAAAGTTTATGTATTGCCATTCTCCAATTATACTGAAAGTGCTTTACATTTACAAGTAGGAAAGCTGTATTATAAAGGAGGCCGTTCTCATGGGCTTATTAGATTGGTACAGATGGTGTATACAACAATTGAAATATAAAATACACAGAACTATAGACCCACAGGTTCAGTTGTTCTGCTAATTCAGTTAGAAGGATCAAGTTGAGGGCATGGAGCATCAGTGATTTAGTGTGCAGTCTATGTGAAGTGCATGAAAGAGTGGGGAAATAACCTAGGACCAGTGCTTTCATAACAGGCCCTGGGCAAAGCAATGCACTAGGGCCCCTACCCACCCATTCATGGGAACCATTTAAAAAAAATCATAACATGCCCCTCCTTGTGGTCTCTCCACATGATTCCATACAGCGAATGGCTGTCAGCACTCTGATTGATTGATTGATTGATTGATTGATTGATAGCTCCAGCCAATCAGCATTCTGATAGTCAATCACTGTAAGGCTGCAGACAGGGAGGCAGGTAGAGCATGCTGCCACATTGCTGTGATTGTGTGACCACCACCCATCCCTGCTCGGAGGCCCCTAGAATTGTGGAGCTCTGAGCAGCTGCCCAGTGTGCTTATACATTAAGATGGTCCTGCCCTAAACCCCCAAAACCTGTTAAATAAGACAATAAGTGACTAAAAGGACAGTGTAGGAGGCTGTTAGTGGCCATGGGAGGATGTTATAAGCTACTGCCCTACCTCAGCATACATCACTCACATCATTAAACCCCAGATTTTTCAGAGAAAATTACATGGAAAATGAATTGTGTTTATTGGTCATATTTTCCTATTCAGGGGTGAACCAGTGGTACTGTATAATATTCTTAAAATTTTTATTAAAATAAGGACTTTAAAAAAAAAGTATCACCAACTTTGGGTCTTCCATCTAAAAGCAGCAATGTCTCCCATTGCAACCTGTGTTAATGCGATTGTGTAATTGAATAGTTGAAGTAAAGGGGGGTATACACGGGAGAGATGTGTGCTGAGCGAACCGCTCAGCACACATCTCCCCCCCCCCCCCCCCCGCTCAGCACAGCGCGATGTGTGCTGAGCGTGCGGGGGGAGGACGGAGGCCGCTCCTTTCACCCGGCGGGTGAAACGAGCGACCTGCTAGATTGGCCTGCATGCAGGCTCAATCTAGCAGCGGCGATAGCGATGTGCGGGGCTGCGCATCGCTATCGCTGTAGGGGGTACACACGAGTGATCTGTGCTTAAAATCTAAGCAATCTAGTCAGATTGCTTAGATTTTAAGCATGGACCTCTCCGTGAGTACCCCCCTTTAGGATCCTGTACAAAAGGCGTGCTACCTGGTTCACGGCCAATATACTCTGGCCCAATGTGTGTAGCGTAGCACAGGTACAATCCCCCTGGTCACTGATCTTCTATCACTGTGTTCATAACTATGCATTCTATCAGTCCATCCTACTCACTGCATCACTTCTGAATTATCTCTGAGCTGTATCAAGCTATTTCATTGCATATCTGTTTCTCCACAAACCGGTATGCATTGCTTTTCATGTGTCAACATTTATTTCATTTGTCATGTGTCAGACAAATTACACAGCAGACTTAAATTGTGCTTTTTTCCTTGTTTCCTGCATGTTCGCTATCCTCCTAATTCTGAATTATCAGCACTTTTTGCATAGTTTGCAGTTGGGTATCTGTCTAAGTCATTTGTCTAGATTAGAATCTAGAGGCCTGACTGCTAACCCCATGAGGATCTTCTTAATATTTTCCCTAGTACATATTTTACCTAGTACATCTTACACATTTTTTTAACGAGCTGTTGATTCCAGTTTTTTTTTCTGTTTCTTTCTTTTTTTATGTTCTTCCATAGTTTCTGCAAATTGGCGGCCAAGTGTCGTCCTGTAAAGAGTCCCTGGTATGGTGCCGAAAATAGCATGGCAAAAATATTCCCGACCTACTTAGATTGGAGGAGTAAAAATTGTTTATTGATTTTCGTTTCTGTACAACTACAAACAGGATATTTGTGATATACTTTAGTGCATACTATAAGTTGTTTAATCATACCTCTCTTGTACAGGTTGAGTATCCCTTATCCAAAATGCTCGGGACCAGAGGTATTTTGGATATCGGATTTTTCCGTATTTTGGAATAATTGCATACCATAATGAGATATCATTGCGATGGGACCCAAGTCTAAGCACAGAATGTATTTATGTTTCATATACACCTTATACAAACAGCCTGAAGGTCATTTTAGCCAATATTTTTAATAACTATTTGCATTAAACAAAGTGTGTGTACATTCACACAATGAATTTATGTTTCATATACACCTTATACACACAGACTGAAGGTCTTATAATACAATATTTTTAATAACTTTGTGTATTAAACAAGGTTTGTGTACATTGAGTCATCAGAAAACAAAGGTTTCACTATCTCAGTCTCACTCAAAAAATTCAGTTTTTCGGAATATTCCGTATTTCGGAATATTTGGATATGGGATACTCAACCTGTATTTGTTGTCAGAGTGTTCTGGGCTATCTGGTGCAGTGACGTCAGTCCACACACTTTGTGACTTAAACAGTAATGCAGGTTTATTTAGTGAACACAGGTGACTCAGATGTAACACTGGTAGCTGTAATCAGGAGCAAATATATCACACAAGGTAACAGCATTAGGTAGTGGTACTTATCAGGAGATGTCTGTGGTGGTGAAGCATGGAGGACTGCGCAGCCGTGCAGTCCGACTCCCACTGTAGAGAAGATGATGCATGCACTGGAACACTGTGAGTCTCTGTAGCTGAGATCTGCTCTCAGTCTCAGCTATGCACACTTGTACACCAGGACTCTGTCTCTCAGTCTCTGTGTGTGTCACACTCTCCTCACTCTCTTTGAGATGGAGGAAACAGGAACTAACATCATATAACTACGCCTCTGAGTGACTCCTGGCACTAGAGGTCTGACACTAGGGGATGCACGCATAGACTGGTACACAGATGGAGACAGGTGCAGAGCGCACTGAAATGTATATACTGTATGTGACTGATTCATGGTTGAAAACAATTTATCAGTGACTCACAACTTGATCAAGTACAATAGAGGCCATACTCTGATGGAGATTCTGCACCTAGCATGGGGCTGTTATAGGGATGGAGCCTTGTGGCACCCCCAATCACATGACTGTGGGGGCGTGCCCAGTATTCTCCAATACACTGTGAATAGATAGTGTACGCATTTGCACTGCATCTTTTCTCCTGCTGGGATGTGTTTGGCATCCAGGCGGTCATGCTACCGACGCCAGATTCCTGACATCACTTAGGAGACTGGTGCCGGGACACTGACAGCCAACATTGTGAATGCAAGTATCGGGGTAACTGTTAGGGCCCAGGGAGAGAGGGTTAGGCTTAGACGCTAGGGGGAGGGGGGAGGGGTAGCCCTAGCCGACACCCCCCGAGGGTTAAGGTAAGGGAGGGAGGAGGGTTAGAATACTCAGTCTGATGTCGGGATCTTCAGTGTTGGGATGCCACAGTGCAGAGCAGCGGTCTGTACACCCCCCAGATCTCCCCTCCCACCACTGCTGGACATTGTGGCCTGCAGGTGGAACAGCGAGACAGTCGAAAGACATGCTTAACATGATCTGTTAGTTCAATTGGAACAGGAGTGCACAAAGGCTGATACCAGTCGTTTACAACTTGTTTTACAAATAATGGGGCAGATGCATTAACCTGGAGAAGGGATAAAGAAGTGATAAAGCAGTGATAAGTGGAAGGTGATAACGCACCAGTCAATCAATATGGATTTGAAAAATGACAGTTAGGAGCTGATTGGCTGGTGCATTATCACCTTACACTTATCACTGCTTTATCACTTCTCCAGGCTTAATACATCTGCCCCAATGATCCTGTGTCATTATTGTGCATTGTGTTTATACAGTATGTAGCCGTGTATGTATGCATAATATTGCATTTGCCTGATATCACACGTGCTATTGCAGTGCATGTTTCCAGCATTACCATAGTCCAATATCCACAATTTTTTTTGGTACTGTATGTTGGGCGTCACACTCTGCAACATGTGTGGCCAGTGATACTTTAGTTTATAAGGACAGTCTTGCTGGCATGCCCCCTCAGTGACAAAAACGGGGCGTGGCTTGCGATCGCATTATTTCCTCAAAGCCACGACTACTTTTTATAGGATACGTCCCTTTACAGATGCGCATGGCTTTGCTACACAAGAGGGTCCCACTTTACACGCCCTCAATTTTAGGAGGTATGATAAAGGCCCCAGTATGTCCTACCATTCACAGACTCCAGCAGTTGTGGAACTACAAGTCCTAGCAAGTCCTGTTATCCACAGACCAGCAAGGTCTCTTGGTACTTCTAGTTCCACAGTAGCTTGAGAGCCAAAGGCTGTCTATAGGTATGCCTTTCTTCCAACTGTTCTCTTTTAATAACTTTATGGGATACAGCATGAAAATTAGATCATCTTGTTAACGACCATTCTGTCATGTCGGCTCACAGGTGGTTACGTTTAACATGTGAGCACAGACAGGTAAAGTCAGGTCTGGTATGGGTCAGTAAAAGCCACGCTCCCATATGTTGGGCAGTGGTGACAGGTGAGACTTGTTACTGCAAAGGAAAGTCAAGGAGTGAAATCTCACAGAGCATCATTTCTAAAATTAAATCTCTTATATATATATATATATATATATGTCTTGTTGCAAGTTGTGTATGTCATATGCTACAAAATTTGATTTAAAGAAAATGGTTTACCGGTTCTCGGGATCCCGGCTGTCAGGATCCCGACACCCGGTGAAATACCCACTCGGGTGGTGGGTCGCCCCTGGGCCGGAAGCGTGGTGAACCTGGGAGGGGACACGCTGCGCTCACCACCGGTATTCTGGATGTCAGGATCCCGGCATCTGCATCCTGACCGCCGGAATCATGACTGCCGGTATATCATACTGATCCCATTTGGTGTGCGATTTCTAAAATAATTTACATTTTTCTCTCTTAAGGCCCCCATCCACTAGTGTGATATGACCAATTTTCATCCGATTCCGAGCTTTCTATTTGATGGATCGGATGAAAAGTTTCACATTGCATTTCATGAATTCCTCCGACTCCAATCCGAGGCGCGTTCCCGTGCTCCTTGGATCGGAGTCACAGATCGTCATGGCTGGCTTGATTATTTATCAGAATCGGAGGAATAGCTGCTCATTAGAGTGCATTTGTACACAATCGGATGCGATTAATCAGATGTAAAAAAAAACCACTCAGTTGCAAATTGTAATCGTAAGACTCCCGGGACACTGCCGGGAAGGTCAGGGGAAAAATGGATCCGACTTTCAGTTCAGATAAGTCTCACTAGTGGATGGAGACCTTGATTTAAGGATCTTTCACAAAACTAGATGTAAAGAGATGGGAAAATAGCCTATTAAAGTGCATTCTTGTGAAATGTTAACGTACAGTATGTGTCCTCATACACTGTTGCTTCATTTTTGCCTAACTTTCTCTTTACTACTCACCAACTGCTCCAAGGTTTTTAGGAAAATATTACAAGTGTTTGGTTAGAAAATACACTTTCAAGCTCATTGAACAACCTAATGTTTCGTGTATTTCTACCATGTTCTCCACTATGTGCTGGTAATAAGGGTCTTTGAAATTTCCCAAGAACTTCTTTACAACTTCCTTAAAAGCATTCCAAGTCTTTCTTTCAACCGTTTCCATTTCATGCTTCAAACTTATTGGGGTATATTTACAAAGATTCGTGTTTTGGCCGTTTTGAAGGGTGTTTGAACTCGAATGGTATCGGGTGCATTTTACTGCAACTTTTTGAATCCTGATACGATCATTCACTAAGCTGCCGAGTTTTGCACATTCGTTTTTTCCGATGTCGATGTGATTCGTAATGTCAGGCAGTGTTTTACGGGAGTGATGAGTAAAACACTGCCTGACAAAACACAAGGAATCCCGGCCGGATCTGTGAGATCCGTGCAGGGCTTCATTGTGTACCTTAAAAAGTTATTTAAAGTCTTAAAAAATCAGAAAAACATTGCGTGGGGTCCCCCCTCCTAAGCACAACCAGCCTCGGGCTCTTTGAGCCGGTCCTGGTTGAAAAAATATGGGGGAAAAAATGACAGGGGTTCCCCCATATTTAATCAACCAGCACCGGGTTCTGCGCCTGGTCCTGGTTCCAAAAATACGGGGGACAAAAAGCGTAGGGGTCCCCCGTATTTTTGAAACCAGCACCGGGCTCCACTAGCCAGGTACATAATGCCACAGCCGGGGGACACTTTTATACTGGTCCCTGCGGCCCTGGCATTACATACCCAACTAGTCACCCCTGGCCGGGGTACCCTGGAGGAGTGGGAACCCCTTAAATCAAGGGGTCCCCCCGTCCAGCCACCCAAGGGCCAGGGGTGAAGCCCGAGGCTGTCCCCCCCATCCAAGGGCGGCGGATGAGGGGCTGATAGCCTTTTGTAAAAATGTGAATATTGTTTTTAGTAACAGTACTACAAGTCCCAGCAAGCCTCCCCCGCAAGCTGGTACTTGGAGAACCACAAGTACCAGCATGCTGTGGAAAACCGGGCCCGCTGGTACCTGTAGTACTACTACTAAAAAAATACCCCAAAAAAAACAGGACACACACACCGTGAAAGTATAATTTTATTACATACATGCACACCTCCAAACATACATACTTACCTATGTTCACACGAGGCTCTGTCCTCTTGTCCCTGTAGAATCCTTGGGGTACCTGTGAAAAAAATTATACTCACATAATCCAGTGTAGAATCAGACCTTTGTATAATCCACGTACTTGGCAAAATAATAAAATGGGTCAAAGAGGGTCCCTTCAGCCAATCAGGGAGCGCCACGTCGTGGCACTCTCCTGATTGGCTGTGTGCTCCTGTAGTGTCTGTCAGGCTGCACACGGCAGAGATACAATGTAGCGCCTATGCGCTCCATTGTAGCCAATGGTGGTAACTTTGCGGTCAGCGGTGAGGTTACTTTCGGTCACGACGTGGCGCTCCCTGATTGGCTGAAGGGACCCTCTTTGACAGGAGTCACGGAGGGTCCTGGCAGTCGAGGAAAGGGGTCCCATGTGTAAACATGGGGCCCCTTTCAGTGCGTGGTCGGGTTTCCGTTTTATTATTTTGCCAAGTACGTGGATTATACAAAGGTCTGATTCTACACTGGATTATGTGAGTATCATTTTTTTCACAGGTACCCCAAGGATTCTACAGGGACAAGAGGACAAAGCCTCGTGTGAACATAGGTAAGTATGTATGTTTGGAGGTGTGCATGTATGTAATAAAATTATACTTTCACGGTGTGTGTGTCCTGTTTTTTGGGGGGTATTTTTTTTGTAGTAGTACTACAGGTACCAGCGGGCCCGGTTTTCCACCGCATGCTGGTACTTGTGGTTCTCCAAGTACCAGCTTGCGGGGGAGGCTTGCTGGGACTTGTAGTACTGCTACTAAAAACAATATTCACATTTTTACAAAAGGCTATCAGCCCCCCATCCGCCGCCCTTGGATGGGGGGGACAGCCTCGGGCTTCACCCCTGGCCCTTGGGTGGCTGGAGGGGGGGGACCCCTTGATTTAAGGGGCTCCCACTCCTCCAGGGTACCCCGGCCAGGGGTGACTAGTTGGGTATGTAATGCCAGGGCCGCAGGGACCAGTATAAAAGTGTCCCCCGGCTGTGGCATTATGTACCTGGCTAGTGGAGCCTGGTGCTGGTTTCAAAAATACGGGGGACCCCTATACTTTTTGTCCCCCGTATTTTTGGAACCAGGACCAGGCGCAGAGCCCGGTGCTGGTTGATTAAATATGGGGGAACCCCTGTCATTTTTCCCCCCATATTTTTTCCACCAGGACCGGCTCAAAGAGCCCGAGGCTGGTTGTGCTTAGGAGGGGGGACCCCACGCAATTTTTTTTTGTTTTTACACTAAACAGACCCTTTCCCATAGATAACCATGCACAGATCTCACTGATCCGTGCATGGTTATCCAAACTCGACTGGAAAAAGCAGGTCTATTTTTTTGCTGCTTTTTTTAACGATTCGAAAAAAAACAGACCCGCACTTGAGCACTCAAAAACTAACACCCAAATACGAATGAATAGTGAATGCCCGTATTGTATGAAATAACAGCCGCGTTTGACCGATGGTCTATTCATTCGTATTTCGGAACTTTGCAAATCAAACCATTACGAATAGTCCAAACACTGCCGAGATTGGTGCATAGTGAATTCCCGGATTGGGACTTAGAAAAAAAAACACAAATCGGACAAACTCGAAATCTTAGTAAATATTGGCCATTGTCTCTTTCAAATTTTCTAATATCTGGTCCAACAAAAATTAATTCTTTCAGTTTGGCATCTGGCAGTCTCAGAAACTTACACAGACACTTAAAAACACCAATTTTTTTGGCAAAGTCTTTACAGACTGCTACATAGGTCCTAGTTTGATATAGAATAGTGGTTCTCAAACTCTGGGGCAGATGTATTAACCTGGAGAAGGCATAAGGAAGTGATAAACCAGTGATAAATGCAAGGTGATAAATGCACTAGCCAATGAGCACCTACTGTTATTTCTCTTACGTCCTAGAGGATGCTGGGGACTCCAAAAGGACCATGGGGTATAGACAGGATCCGCAGGAGCTTGGGCACACTGAAAAGACTTAAGACTGGGTGTGAACTGGCTCCTCCCTCTATGCCCCTCCTCCAGACCTCAGTTAGACTTTGTGCCCAGGACTGACTGGACACTCACAGGGGAGCTCTACTGAGTTTCTCTGGAAAATACTTTTTGTTAGGTTTTTTATTTTCAGGGAGACCTGCTGGCTACAGGCTCCCTGCAGCGTGGGAGTGAGGGGAGAGAAGCAGACCTACTTCTTCTTAGTTAAGGGCTCTGCTTCTCGGCTACTGGACACCATTAGCTCCAGAGGGTTTGATCACTTGGTGCGCCTAGCTGCTTGTTCCCGGAGCCACGCCGTCACCCCCTCACAGAGGCCAGAAGAAAGAAGTCGGGTGAGTATGAGAAGATCAGAAGACTTCAGGACGGCAGAAGACTTCGGTGACCAGGTACAGCGCAGCAGTGACGCTGCGCTCCATGCTCCCACACACATCACTGACGGCACTCACAGGGTGCAGGGCGCTAGGGGGGGGCGCCCTGGGCAGCAGGTCACTGGGGTCCGGATAGCCGGCAGAAGCATTGTCGGTACCTCTGCACCGTTCCTCGGCCCCCGCCGGCATTTTCAAATTGGGCGCGCTGAAGCCTGCCGGGAAGGGGCGGAGCTCAGCGCGCGGCTCATGGCGCCATCTTCTCTCTCCTCCATGCGGCTGAAGGAGACGCTGGGCGGACCTTCGATTACTCCTCGCAAGTAACGGGGAGATTTTTCAGGGGGCGGGGCGCAGTGTGGTGCATTATTTGATTTTTTAAACAGCGCTGGTCATATATATCCCCTATAGGGATATATAGGCGCTGGGGTGTGAGCTGGCATACTCCCTCTGGGTCTCTCTCTCTCTGGGCTTCACTGTAGGCCTGTCCCCTAGCTGAGACGTGCTGAGAGTGAGTCGCTGTGTCGATTGAACGTGTTGACATGTCTGAATGTGATTCACCGGAGGAGGTTGTGGGGGGTGCAGTTGTGGGTCTGGATTTGGGTCTGTCGGCGCAGCCGACACCTGATTTACTCACGTTATTAAGTACAATCAATACGAATGTAGCTTCTTTATCAAAGAGGTTAGATAAGTCTGAGTCACAGACGCAGGTGTTGAAAAAGTCCATAGAGGAGGCTTTGTCTCAGGTACAGACCCCATCGGGCTCGCAAAAGCGGCCGTTTACTCAAGTGGTAGATACTGATACCGACACGGACTCTGATTCTGAGGTCGATTTTTCTGAGGCGGCTTTGCATCCGCCTTTAGTGAAGAGTATTCAGTACATGATTGTGGCTATAAAGGATGTTTTACACATTTCTGACGAACCTACGGTGCAGGAAACAAGGATTTGTTTGTTCAAAGGGAAAAAACCTGAAGTGAAATTTCCCCCCTCTTATGAAATGAATACTCTTTGTTAAAAGGCTTGGGAGTCGCCGGATAAGAGGTGGCAGATTCCCAAGAGGATTTACATGGCGTATCCTTTCCCCTCTGATGACAGGGAAAAATGGGAGTCGTCTCCGAATGTTGACAAAGCTCTATCTCGTTTGTCTAAGAAGGTGGCGCTTCCGTCTCCGGACACGGCAGTTCTCAAGGATCCAGCGGATCGCAAGCTGGAGACGTCCCTGAAGTCCATTTTCGCTAATACAGACGCATTGCTCAGACCTGCAGTGGCGTTGGTGTGGGTGAGTAGTGCTATTGCTAAATGGGCCAAGAATTTAGCTGCTGATATGGATACCCTTGATAAAGATAATGTTCTTCTGACTCCTGGTTATATCAAGGACGCTGCAGATTACCTGAAGGATGCGGCGAGGGATGTTTGTCTCTTGGGATGAAGAGCCAATGCCATGTCAATATCGGCAAGGAGGGCGTTGTGGATCCATCAATTGAATGCTGATGCCGACTCCAAGAGAGCTATGGAAGCTTTACCCTTCAAAGGTAATGTCTTGTTTGGGGACGGCTTGGCGGACCTGGTCTCTACCGTGACGGCGGGTAAGTCCTCTTTTCTTCCTTATGTTCCCATACAGCACAAAAAGGCACCACATCAGCAGATGCAGTCCTTTCGTCCTAATAAATACAGGCGTGGGAAGGGTTCGTCCTTCCTCGCTTCAAAGGGTAAAGGAAGGGGTAGGAAGTCGCCTGCCGTGTCGGGCGCCCAGGACCAAAAGTCCTCCCCTGCCTCTACCAAGTCCACCGCATGACATTGGGGCTTCCCTGGGGGAGTCCGGACCGGTGGGGGGCCGTCTCCGAGTCTTCAGTCAGGTCTGGATTCTTTCAGGCCTCGATCCTTGGGTCCTGGAGATTGTATCTCAGGGATACAAGCTGGAGTTTCGGGAGGTGCCCCCTCACCGGTTTTTCGTTTCGCCCTTACCAGCGTCTCTACCGGACAGGGAGCTGGTGTTGGCAGCGATACAAAAATTGTGTCAACAGAAGGTCATTGTTCCAGTTCCTCCGTCACAACGGGGGGAGGGGTTCTACTCGAGCCTATTTGTGGTGCCGAAACCGGACGGTTCGGTCAGACCGATTCTGAATCTAAAATCCCTCAATCCATACTTGAAAGTTTTCAGATGGAATCTCTTCGAGCTGTGATTTCCAGCCTAGAAGGGGGGATTGTATGGCGTCAGTCGACATAAAGGATGCCTACTTACACGTCCCGATATTTCCATCGCATCAGGCCTTCCTCAGGTTTGCGATACAGGACTCTCATTACCAATTTCAGACGTTGCCGTTTGGCCTTTCCACGGCCCCGAGGGTTTTCACCAAGGTCATGGCAGAAATGATGGTTCTCCTTCGCAAGCAGGGGGTTTCAATTATCCCGTACTTGGACGATCTCCTGATAAAGGCGAGGTCCAAGGAAAGGTTGCTAAGAAGGATAGATTTGGTGCTGTCGGTGCTTCGACAGCACGGTTGGGTGCTAAATTTACCAAAATCTCAGTTAATTCCGACCACCCGGCTGTCTTTTCTGGGCATGATTCTGGACACGGAGTTACAGAGAGTTTTTCTTCCACAAGAAAAGGCTCTAGAACTGCAGTTGTTGGTCAGGGAACTTCTGAGGCCGAAGACTGTGTCCATCCATCAATGTACGCGCGTTCTGGGGAAGATGGTAGCGGCGTACGAAGCCATTCCGTTCGGCAGGTTTCATGCCCGGGTGTTTCAGTGGGACTTGCTGAGCAAATGGTCCGGGTCTCACCTGCACATGCACCGGAAGATAAGTCTATCTCCCAGGGCCAGAATTTCCCTCCTGTGGTGGCTACAAGGGTCTCACCTCCTAGAGGGACGCCGGTTCGGTATCCTGGATTGGGTACTTCTGACGACAGATGCGAGTCTCCGGGGCTGGGGTGCAGTCACCCAAGGCAGGAACTTCCAGGGGAGATGGTCGTTCCAGGAAGCGGGTCTCCACATAAATGTTCTCGAGTTAAAAGCCATCTACAACGGCCTGCTACAGGCAAGAAGCCTTCTTCAGGGTCGACCTGTCCTGGTACAGTCAGACAACATCACAGCGGTGGCACATATCAACCGTCAAGGCGGCACAAGGAGCAGTGCGGCAATGGCGGAGGCCACAAGAATCCTTCGCTGGGCGGAACAGCACCTGAGCGCCCTGTCAGCAGTCTTCCTTCTAGGAGTAGACAACTGGGAAGCAGACTTCCTCAGCAGACACGATCTCCATCCGGGAGAGTGGGCTCTTCATCAATAAGTGTTTGCAGAAGTGACAAAGCGTTGGGGACTCCCTCTGATAGACATGATGGCGTCTCATCTCAACAAGAAGCTTCCGAGGTATTGTTCCAGGTCAAGGGACCCCCAAGCCAGTGCGGTCGATGCCCTGGTGTCTCCGTGGGTGTTCAAGTCGGTGTATGTGTTCCTTCCACTTCCTCTCATTCCAAAGGTACTGGGGATCATTCGGCGAGCAAAGGTTCAGGCGATTCTCATAGTTCCAGATTGGCCAAGAAGGGCCTGGTATCCGGATCTTCAGGAATTACTAGTGGAAGATCCTTGGCCGCTTCCTCTAAGAGAGGACCTGTTGTTGCAGGGTCCATGCGTGTTTCCAGACTTACCGCAGCTGCGTTTGACGGCATGGAAGTTGAGCGCCAGATCTTAGCTCGTAAAGCTATTCCAGGAGAGGTCATACCTACTCTCCTCAAGGCTAGGAAGGAGGTTACGGCGAAGCATTAGCACCGTATTTGGAAGAAGTATGTTTCCTGGTGTGAGTTTAAGAGGGCTCCTGCGGAAGAATTTAATTTGGGGGTTTTCTCCATTTTTTGTAGGCTGGGGTGGATGCAGGCCTGAAGTTGGGCTCCATCATGGTGCAGATTTCGGCATTGTCTATTTTCCTCGAAATGTCCGTCTCTCCTGGGCACAGTTCCTATAACTGAGGTCTGGAGGAGGGGCATAGAGGGAGGAGCCAGTTCACACCCAGTCTAAAGTCTTTTCAGTGTGCCCAAGCTCCTGCGGATCCCGTCTATACCCCATGGTCCTTTTGGAGTCCCCAGCATCCTCTACGGACTAGGAGAAAAGGATTTACCGGTAAGTACCAAAATCCTATTTTTACATATTGGAGCTGATTGGCTGGTGCATTTATCACCTTGGCTTTATCACTGGTTTATCACTTCCTTATGCCTTCTCCAGGTTAATACATCTGCCCCTCTGTCCTCAGAACCCCAAGCAGTTTATGTATGCCAGGTCTCCGCAATGAAATAATTAGCTCTACCTGTGGATCTTTTAAAGTGTGTCAGTGAGTAATGAATACACCTGTGCACCTGTCAGTGACCTGGATAATGTGAACTTTGGGGGTAATTCCAAGTTGATCGCAGCAGGATTTTTGATAGCAATTGGGCAAAACCATGTGCACTGCAGGGGAGGCAGATTATAACATGTGCAGAAAGAGTTAGATTTGGGTGGGTTATTTTATTTCTGTGCAGGGTAAATACTGGCTGCTTTATTTTTACACTGCAAATTAGATTGCAGACTGAACACACCCCACCCAAATCTAACTCTCTCTGCACATGTTATTTCTGCCTCCCCTGCAGTGCACATGGTTTTGCCCAATTGCTAACAAAAATCCTGCTGCGATCAACTTGGAATTACCCCCAAAGTTCACATTATCCAGGTCATTTGAGAATCACTGATATAAAAGAAGGGGTACAGTAGGAGAGCTTCTTGGGAACAACCAAACATCATCCCTGCTTTAAGCATTGTTTTTGGAGCCTGTGTTGGCACTTTGTTGGCTTTCCCATTCCTAGGTTTGTCAAATGATACCAAATTCTGTAAACAAAGGAGATTAGATGAAAATAACAGGTTTCTAAGTATGAATTGACAAATTAATGGATTGCAAAATTATATTTTCAGTTTGTAGAAAAATGGTACATGATAGAATTTTGTTTTTAGATTTTTAAATGAAATTGACACCCAGAAATCGCACACCTGTGTATTTCATTGTTATATCACTCGGTATGTAATGAAAACCAATAGGGATTTTATCTTCCACGTGCCACCCAAATCACTTTTCATTGTAATCTCAACATTGTATCCCATGGATCCTTCTGAACTCAACTCAACAAAATAATTAATGAAACCTTTTTTATTGATTAGTTAGAGCTATACCAGGATTTCCAGTATTTTGCTTATGTAGGGATAGCAGTGGATAGCTTTATTTAGATTACGAATTTATACCCCTTTCACACCGAATTCCCAGGACTAGCCCGATTTACTGAACATGAGTTTCACACCATGTAACAGCAGCTTGGACCCCATTCACACCGCTGACTGTACCCTGGATATTGCTGAGGTTTACCTCTGCCGGTGCTTGGAGATGACATCATCTCCAGTCACCTGCACTGCAGCTCTCCCTATGCAGTAAATGGGAACCGGGTCAGAAGACCCGGATTACCCATTCACACCAGCCCTGTTGTAGCCTGGGTCCTTCCTGGACCATACTGGCTAGCTACTGTACCTGCATTGGATTCCCGGTTAACCCTTTCATACTGAATCACGACCCGGGTTAACCCGGCAAAAACTGGGACTGGCTTGCTTGAGTTGAGCAGGTACGAGAATGGGTTGGTATAGGGAGACCAGCATTTGGGATCCCAGAGGTCACCATACCGACCCCCGGGATTCCGGCTGCTAGAATGCCGGTGGGGTTTTGGGGATGGGGCGAGCGCAATAGAGTTCCTTGAAGGCTTAGTGGCTTGCTGCACTAACCACAGGTTCTATTCCCATTCTATGGGTATTGTGTCCACCCACGAGTGGGAATAGTCCCTGTTAGTCAGCATGGCGACTGTCGGGCTGGCCAGAGATCGGGATTATGGCGTCCGTATAGTGACCGGTGGAATCCCCACCACTGGTCACATGACTACATCCCACGAGAATTAATCTGAAATCCGGAGCTTGGAGTTGGAACTCAACCTTTATAATTGCTCTTCTTATTACTACCTTCATTTTTTTTAATTTAATATACATTTAGACACACTTTTCCATACAATTAATACTGATCAGAGAATTACACTTGAAATGGACAGTAAACTTGAAAATAAATCATATTAATAGCTCAGATGCCTGTGGAAGTTGCTGACACAGCAGCGTTGATCTGCTCTGGAGATGACTTTCCTGGAGTAGCCCGGAGCTGAGAGTTTGTTTTGGCTCTCAAGCTGGAGCTGGGCTAATGGAGCTAATCCAGAGCCATAGAGGGCAAACCTAGAGAACTGCCAACACTACTCCCGTGTGTCCTAGCTTTTGTTTTTTTACTTTTTGCAATATGAAATTTTGACGTGTATAGCTTTACCTTGGAATACTAATTTAGTTGAAATTTATACTATTGCTAATGCTCATGGCTGGAAGATTTATAAATGATATGGAAGATTTATAAATTAGCTCACCCTGTACCAGTGCCGTAACTAGACATTTTAGTGCTGTGTGCAAGAAACAGCATCGGCGCCCCCACCCCCTATATTTAAAACAGGGCCAGTGCGCGTGTGACCAAAATGTAGGAGCATGGCTTCATGGGGAAGAGGCTTAGCCACAAAATAATACCATATTATCTCCATTAGTCAAATTACGCTGCACAGTAGCGCCACTTACACAAATTACAGCAGGCAGCGCTCCCTTTTACACATTATGGCAGACGGAGCTCCCTTTTACACATTACGGCAGGCGGAGCTCCCCTTTACACATTACGTCAGGCTGAGCTCACTTTTACACATTACGACAGGCAGAGCTCCCTTTTACACATTACGACAGGCTGAGCTCCCTTTTACACATTACGGCAGGTAGAGCACCCCTTTTACACATTACGGCAGGTACAGCCCCCTATTACACATTACAGCAGGTAGAGCCCCCCTTTTACACATTACGGCAGGTAGAGAGCCCTTGTTTCACATTATGGCAGGTACAGCCCCCTTATACACAGTCCGGCAGGTACAGCCCCCTATTACACATTACAGCAGGTAGAGCCCCCTTTTACACATTACGGCAGGTAGAGATCCAGTTTTTTTACATTACGGCAGGTACAGCCCCCTTTTACACATTACGGCAGGTAGAGCACTTTACATTCCCCCCCCTGCCCACCCTTAGGGTGTAATGTAGTGTACTGTAGTGTAGTATAGTGTACTGTAGTGTAATGTAGTGTACTGTAGTGTAGTATAGTATAGTGCAGTGGTTCTCAAACTCGGTCCTCAGGACCCCACACAGTACATGTTTTGCAAGTAACCCAGCAGGTGCACAGGTGTATTAATTACTCGCTGACATATTTGAAAAGGACCACAGGTGGAGCTAATTATTTCACTTGTGATTCTGTGAGGAGACCTGCAAAACATGCACCGTGTGGGGTCCTGAGGACCGAGTTTGAGAACCTGTGGTATAGTGTAATGTAGTGTGCTGTAGTGTAGTGTAATGTAGTGTAGTGTGTAGGCAGCCACTTACATGATTTCTTCTTCTGGCGCTGCTGCAGGCTCCTGACTTGGCGCTCCATCAGTCTGTACACTGCACTGCAGGCCAAGAGGAGTGGGGGGGCCGCTGGAGCTAAGCACGGGGGCCAGGAGCAGAGGCAGGCATGCTGCGGGAGCGCAGTTGAGCACAGGGGGGACTGAGAGAGCAGGGGCCGAGGCAGCGCAGCTGAGCAAATGGGGGCTAAGGGAGCAGGGGGGGCGCAGGAGTGCAGCTGAGTACACGGGGCTAAGGGAGGGGGGGCGAGACAGCGCAGCACACAGGGGATCTGGTAGCAGAGGCTCCCGCTGGTCGGAGCTTGGTCCTGCAAGAGCGCATAGGGGATTGGGAACAGGAGGAGTGGCTGTCAGAAGGGGGGATATGCGGCCACTCGGAGTGGGGGCATCTGACTCTCTGACTCTGACCTGTTCCAGCCCACCCCCTGCCGCTGTCCAATGATTGACAGGGGTGTGCCTTGATGTGAGCTAAAGGCACAGCCCCCTGTTAATGAGGCAGTTGTGCCGCAGTTCATAAGTTTTTCAATGGGCTTTTCCAGCCCGTGATTTGGCTCTGCCCCCTGCCCGCCCTCCTCTTCAGACACTTTATTATTGTCACTGGGAGGCAGTGCTCTCGCTGCCTCCCATAGAGATTTGGTGGAATTCTCAGGTTAAAAATGATTAAAATAATACAAAGTAGAATCTGTGTTATTAGTATCTTCTTTGTAGTATTTTAATCATTATGACAGGGGATGAACTGCCTCCCCTGCCTGCACATCACTGCTTCCTACATCCCCTCCCCTCAGGTACTTGCTCCCAACTCCCTACATACACCCTCCCTGCAGTCTGTACACACACACACACACACACACACACACACACACACACACACACACACACACACACGGCAGTCCATACTCCCTACAAGCTGTGATAACTCCTCCATGGCCTGCCTTGATCAATAGTCCTTCTGTGCTTCTGCAGCCCGGCCACACAGCAGGCACACACTCCTCACACCACCGGCTACTATGGTCAACTTTGTCTCTCAGGCACCAGGGATGCATGCTGTGTGGTTCTGGATACCCAGCCCCTGGCAGCAGCGCTGACTGACATTTGGGCCTCTATCTCTCTTTCCTGGCCTGCTCCAGACCCACTCCCGTGCTCTCATTGATGCTGAAGTTAGGCAGCACCTCGTCCGCCACTGCTCCATCCCCCACTTCTCTCAGCCCCCACCACGATGTTCTCTAGCGATAAGCGGCATCCTCATAGCACTCTGCCCAGTGTCCATACGAGTCCCCAGCACTGGGTACAGTATCTGATATCCACGGAGGTGTCTGGCTGGGATCAGTGCTGGCTCCGGCAGAGGGGTGAATGCTGCTGCATTCAAAGCTGCCGGTGCCGGGGGCTGTAAGTCCGCAATCAGTTCCATCCGTGCCGGCTGCAGTCAGATCACCTCCGCATTCAAGGAGCAGCACGGCAGGGAATTGGGGGTAGTGTATACAGAGAGCATCAGCTCTGTTCTCCGCTTTTGATCAGTGGTGCACTGCCTTCACGGCTTAGAGCACACTGATCTCAATGACACCCGCCACGGGCCCCCTTTCAGTCTGGGTTCTGGGACTCCTGTCCCCACAGTACTCCCCTGATGGCGGCCCTTAGGCTGATCTGCAGCATTCAGAGCCCGTTGTCAGTAACCGCTGTCAAGTTAGGTTGCCGGTGAAGCTGGGGATCAAGCCCTGCTGATAGCTGCTATAGTAGCGGTGATTCTGCTGTTGCTTGCAGTGAGCCAGTGGTCTCCAATGGTCCGTCGGGTGTCCCGGGTCTCGGCTAAACTTTTACAGGTGGGGAGACCGCCGCGCACTGCACTATTCAGTGGTCACTCAGGAGCCTCCGTTATTTCCTCACTGCGAGCAGCATGGTACTTGCTTGGCAGCCTGCAGGTACAGCGGTTCTGGGACCTTACAGAAGAAGGGACACGAGGGAGAGGGGGCGCGGCACATGGAAGACACAGTATGCCCTGCGCTGCCTAAATACAGAATTTGCAGCGCTGTCCCATATTACAGCGGACTATTGGTAGGATTCCGGATGGTGCACCCACGCTGCAAATGCGCGGTAGGCAAGGCACCATCCGCACACACATAGTTACGGCACTGTGCTGTACTATATCATTTAGCCACTTAGAGATCTGTATCCGCTCTCACCAGCTTTGTAACTACGGTATTAGATAAATGTAAATGATATCCCATATTTCTTACCATTACTCCCAGTTTACACGGGGTGTATAAGGTATGGTGAGAGGGTGGTAGATTTATTCAGTCTGAAACCTACATATTTGTATTCCTATACTAATGGATTCCATGGGTCGGATGTGATGACGTCCGAGTTCGGCGGCAGTGCAGGATGCCGGCTGAACTCTGATGTTTCTATAAAGGGGCAATCACTTGCAAGGCATGGTTTTGCCTGAAATATAACTGCGTAAATGTTGAAACACACACAAACATATCCAATTTGCTTCCGCCCCAAAAACAGGAAATTATATCTTGACGATCAAGGAAAATGTATCTTGATGGAATAATTTCATCAGCTTTCCCAAAGTGCCTGCATGTAGGAAGCAGAAAAGACCCCGACCAGAGGGACCCCGGATCGCTTCCTATACACCTGGGGTAACTGATGCTATAGAGGAGACTGTGGTTGCTGGAGTACCTGAGCACGAGTTGGCTGGTCTCACTCCCAAACTTTCTTTTTGGTTTAATCTAAATTGTCTACTCCATTAGAAAAACAGCCACACACATTTCATGCACAGCCCACATACAGAAAGCAAAACGATGTTTAAGTAATTTTATTATTTTATTTTTAATACCTGAAAATGTTATGTTACATCATAAATTTTGTGGAATCATTCCTGAATTGTGATGATATGAAAGTAACTAACAGAAGGAGAGTGGATAAGTAGCTCCTCGTTAATTTGGTTCCTACAGTATATGTCATCTGTGTTTTTAGCAAAGGTGTATGTATAAAGGGTGCAAGGTGTGTGGTGCACCTGGACCTCTGGATCCAGGGAGGCCCACATCGCACATCCTGCACCCTGCACCCATATACTTCAACACTTACCAGCTTACCGGCACCTGCAGCTCCGCACAATTGTTGGGAAAATGGCAGAGACCTGCGCATACGGAGTACACTTTAGTACAACGCTAGAGACTGCTAGTGCTCAGTGCTGCCGGAAGCTGGCTAATAAGGAGGGAGCCTGGACAAAGGCTGAACAAGGGCCCCTTCCTCTCTTAATATGCCCTTGGTTTTTAGACATATGTGATTAATCTCTCTTTCTGCATACTATTTATTTATTATTTATAACCAGTTATTTATATAGCGCACACATATTCCACAGTGTTTTGCTGGGAATATTTTGGCCATTCACATCAGTCCCTGTCCCAGTGGAGCTTACAATCTATATTCCCTACCACACGTACACAGACACATTCACACTAGGGTTAATTTTTGTTGGGAGCAAATTAACCTGCCAGTATATTTGTGGAGAGTGGGAGGAAACTGGAGTACCCGAAGGAAGCCTACACAAGTACAGGGAGAATATACTGTACAAACGCCAGACAGTTAAGGGCCCCATACACTAGAGCGATAATGCCCGATTTCATCCGATTTCGGGCATTCGGCCCGATATATCGGATGAAATTGGGCATTTTGGAGGTGTTTCCGGTCCGACCTGGGGGCATGGCTGGGATCGCCCAAGATACCTTGTATGCAAATGGACAGCATACTATGTATCTTGGGCGATCCTGGCCCCCTCACCCCCCCCCCCCCGGGAGGCTGCCGGGGTGATCGCCTGCGACATGTGGTAAGTGTATGGGGCCCATTAGGGCCATGGTGGGAATTGAACCCATGAGCTCCCATAATTTACCCTCTAAATTGCAATATTGTGCAATGCATCCAGGGTCAGACCCTTTCTCACCCTGATGGCAACTAAGTCCCTCATCCATTCACCAGTCATCTCTTGACTGTATTACTGTAGGCTCTTATCTGGCGTCCCTGACTCCCGCCTGTCTGTACTCCAAATTGTCCTCAATGCTGCTGCTCAGTTGATCTTCCTCTTCAAACGCCTTCTCCTTCAGATCCCAGTTCAAACTAAACACTCTCACAAGCTGCCACCTAATTTTCATCTCTCTCCCCCCCACATACTCCTGCCAGCCCATTTCACTCTGCAAATGACTGCCGCCTCTCCTCCCAGCTGATGACTTCCTCCCACAATTTTGCCTATACTGCTCCCTACCACTGGAAATCTCTCCCTCTGACTCTGCACTTCGCTACAAAATTTCTAACAGACTCTCAAGACCAACTTCTTTGTCAAAGCCTTACTAACCAACAGATCCATGCTCCTTTCTCAATATGGTGCCGATTTGACACACAATTATTGCATGCAGGGACAGAGCTTGCGAGAGTGCTCTGTCCCTATGATACCACTCAGCAGCACCGTCGGGGTAATTTTCATAAAAAAATACAACGATGTCCTGCTGCACATGCATCGCCATCCGTGGCTACCGCCGCTGCCGTGTCCCCCCTGCCGTGACTACCTTGTGGCGACCGAAACGCGGAGTGCGCAGCGAGCCTGCGAGGGGACACGCTGCGCTCGAGGTTGGGATTCCGGCTGTCGGGAATTCATACTGATCCCCTTTCCTCATATACTTTTCCTTCCCTCATGTATCCCTTCATCTCCTTCCCACTGCCAGCACCTAACCTTTGGATTTAGCTGCCCCGATGCTTATTTGGTTATTATACAATAACTGCAGCAATTCTTACCCATGTCCTGCAATGTTCTGAACTACAAAGAACTAAGGAGCAAATAGGGTTGAGGTTAACAAAGGTTTACAAAGAAGGTTTACAAAGAGGGTAGACTCTAAGGAGGACATTTACTAAGCAGTGATAAGAGTAGAGAAGTGAGCCAGTGGAGAAGTTGCCCATGGCAAACAATCAGCGCTGAAGTAACATCTATAATTTGCATACTATAAAATAATACAGAGCTGCTGATTGGTTGATGGGGCCACTTCTCCACTGGCTCACTTCTCCACTCTTATCACTGCTTAGTAAATGTCCTCTTAACTCCCTAAGAATAAAATGCATTATAACATTATGCTTGGGTGGGGTAACGCCTGAAAATAAATCATAGAACAATTACAAGAAGTGTTCTCGTCTCTTGTACTGCAACTTTGCATGAACATCCAGCAGTAGCAGGGATAGACATGCATTTTCCTTTTAACAACTAGAGTAGATTAGATTGATAAACAGATAACGTCCCCTTTATTGCGCCTCATTTTCAAGTATCTTGAACACTTGCAGCGATTCAGCCTCATTGTACTGTATGTCTCTACTTGCTGGCTGTGCTGTGTGTGAATGGCAGTGTAAGGATACATTTGCATACCGCTACCCAGAATCCTTGGCTGCTGTAGAAACACTGTACACCAGCTGATAATGTTATACAAGAGGATTTGGGAAGTGAATGAAACATACAAATTAACCTCTTTGTGTTTACAATTTCCTTGGCTACAAGTGGGTTAATCAGCCAGCTACCATGCAGCCCAACCATAAGCCACACAATGAATATAGGGGTTGGCAGAATGGTGGGTGAAATTTGCCAATGAAAATGTGCAAGGCGCGTGCTGCCAAGTTGGCCAACGGAATGGGCTCCCGAGCCAGCACTAATTATGTCAACAAGTAGTTCATGTTTAGCCCTTGTTAAGCCAGGCACATCCATCTGATGAATGCTGGAGGATGATGTGCAGTGGATACAGGGAGCTGACAGCTGTACAGTCTCCTGCTTTAGTGCTACACCATTATATTGCCATGTATCACTAATAAAGAGTAAAGCCGGCCTATTTATATAGTACTCCAAGTGACTGCTACCCATAGGCGCCGATTTGGTGGGTGCTCCAGGGCCTGAGCACCCACAGACAATCAGGAGCACCCACGGAATAAGCTGCTGCCCCAGATACCGCTATCCGCCGCAGCACTCGCAGAGAGATGCGCTGGGGGCTACAGAAGTGGTTCCATACAGTGCAGTGTAAAAACTCCCCACCAAAAATGGCCACCGCCAAGGAGGAGACAGACGCTAGAGGTCACATTTGACCTCTAGCACCTGTCTCCCCGGCAGTGGGCATTTTAAGTTTTTTTTTTTACACAGCTATGTACGAAAGCGCTTCCGCAGCCCCCAGCGCATGGCAAACCGCTGCGGGGGCTAGCAGCAGTGGCCAGGACTCCAGGAAGTATAGTTATCATCAGGGAGCCCGCCTCTCAGAACAAGGTAAAAGGTGCTAAATCTAATTTAAAAACGCCGGCTGTATGGCTGCTCCCCCAGGACTCTATATATGTATGTATGTATGTGTGTATGTATATGTGTGTGTGTCAATATGCCCCCCCCTCCCCCAGGACCCACTGTATGTATGTATGTATGTGTGTGTGTATGACGCCATGCACCCCCCCTCCCCCATGACCCACTGTATGTATGTATGTATGTATATGTGTTCGTATCACCATGCCCCCCTCCCCCAGGACCCACTGTATGAGTGTTTGTCACCATACACCCCCTCCTGTCACTATATATATCACCAAGCATTACGGTGTGTTGTATAATAGGCATCACGGTGTGCTGTATAATGTGTAATGGGCATTAGTCATTGCTGCGGCCGCCCGTTCATTCCTGCTGCCGCCTCCCGCCAAGCACCCACCAGCAAAAACATAAATCGTCACCTATGCTGCTATATATTTATCTTTTCTCGGGTGTGGATCATAGGGTCGACCACACTTGGGTCGACAGTAAGTAGGTCGACATGTACAAGGTCGACATGAGTGACCGGGAACCCCAATTAGTGCACCGCGTCCCCTCAAATGGATTGCTTTGCTCGCCATGCTTCGGACAAGGTGCCTCGCTCCACTACATGTCGACCTAAAACTATGTTAACCTACTTACTGTTGACCAATAGTGGCCGACCTAGACACTGTTGACCTAAGTCTAATCTACGTAACATACCACACCCCATGCGATACACGGAGTGCACACACAAAGCTGCTACTGCAGTAGGGAAAGAAAATATCAGAACTGTGTTTGCAAAGTTGGTGGGCGTTCTAATTAGAGATGTGCACTTGAAATTTTTCGGGTTTTGGTTTTGGGTTCGGTTCCGCGGCCGTGTTTTGGGTTCGACCGCGTTTTGTCAAAACCTCACCGAATTTTTTTTGTCGGATTCGGGTGTGTTTTGGATTTGGGTGTTTTTTTCAAAAAACACTAAAAAACAGCTTAAATCATAGAATTTGGGGGTCATTTTGATCCCAAAGTATTATTAACCTCAAAAACCATAATTTCCACTCATTTTCAGTCTATTCTGAATACCTCACACCTCACAATATTATTTTTAGTCCTAAAATTTGCACCGAGGTCGCTGGATGACTAAGCTAAGCGACCCTAGTGGCCGACACAAACACCTGGCCCATCTAGGAGTGTCACTGCAGTGTCACGCAGGATGGCCCTTCCAAAAAACACTCCCCAAACAGCACATGACGCAAAGAAAAAAAGAGGCGCAATGAGGTAGCTGTGTGAGTAAGATAAGCGACCCTAGTGGCCGACACAAACACCTGGCCCATCTAGGAGTGGCACTGCAGTGTCACGCAGGATGGCCCTTCCAAAAAACACTCCCCAAACAGCACATGACGCAAAGAAAAAAAGAGGCGCAATGAGGTAGCTGTGTGAGTAAGATAAGCGACCCTAGTGGCCGACACAAACACCTGGCCCATCTAGGAGTGGCACTGCAGTGTCATGCAGGATGGCCCTTCCAAAAAACACTCCCCAAACAGCACATGACGCAAAGAAAAAAAGAGGCGCAATGAGGTAGCTGTGTGAGTAAGATAAGCGACCCTAGTGGCCGACACAAACACCTGGCCCATCTAGGAGTGGCACTGCAGTGTCACGCAGGATGGCCCTTCCAAAAAACACTCCCCAAACAGCACATGACGCAAAGAAAAAAAGAGGCGCAATGAGGTAGCTGTGTGAGTAAGCTAAGCGACCCTAGTGGCCGACACAAACACCTGGCCCATCTAGGAGTGGCACTGCAGTGTCACGCAGGATGGCCCTTCCAAAAAACACTCCCCAAACAGCACATGACGCAAATAAAAATGAAAGAAAAAAGAGGTGCAAGATGGAATTGTCCTTGGGCCCTCCCACCCACCCTTATGTTGTATAAACAGGACATGCACACTTTAACCAACCCATCATTTCAGTGACAGGGTCTGCCACACGACTGTGACTGAAATGACGGGTTGGTTTGGACCCCCACCGAAAAAGAAGCAATTAATCTCTCCTTGCACAAACTGGCTCTACAGAGGCAAGATGTCCACCTCATCATCATCCTCCGATATATCACCGTGTACATCCCGCTCCTCACAGATTATCAATTCGTCCCCACTGGAATCCACCATCTCAGCTCCCTGTGTACTTTGTGGAGGCAATTGCTGCTGGTCAATGTCTCCACGGAGGAATTGATTATAATTCATTTTAATGAACATCATCTTCTCCACATTTTCTGGAAGTAACCTCGTACGCCGATTGCTGACAAGGTGAGCGGCGGCACTAAACACTCTTTCAGAGTACACACTTGTGGGAGGGCAACTTAGGTAGAATAAAGCCAGTTTGTGCAAGGGCCTCCAAATTGCCTCTTTTTCCTGCCAGTATAAGTACGGACTGTCTGACGTGCCTACTTGGATGCGGTCACTCATATAATCCTCCACCATTCTTTCAATGGGGAGAGAATCATATGCAGTGACAGTAGACGACATGTCCGTAATCGTTGTCAGGTCCTTCAGTCCGGACCAGATGTCAGCATCAGCAGTCGCTCCAGACTGCCCTGCATCACCGCCAGCGGGTGGGCTCGGAATTCTGAGCCTTTTCCTCGCACCCCCAGTTGCGGGAGAATGTGAAGGAGGAGATGTTGACAGGTCGCGTTCCGCTTGACTTGACAATTTTGTCACCAGCAGGTCTTTGAACCCCTGCAGACTTGTGTCTGCCGGAAAGAGAGATCCAAGGTAGGTTTTAAATCTAGGATCGAGCACGGTGGCCAAAATGTAGTGCTCTGATTTCAACAGATTGACCACCCGTGAATCCTTGTTAAGCGAATTAAGGGCTCCATCCACAAGTCCCACATGCCTAGCGGAATCGCTCCCTTTTAGCTCCTCCTTCAATGCCTCCAGCTTCTTCTGCAAAAGCCTGATGAGGGGAATGACCTGACTCAGGCTGGCAGTGTCTGAACTGACTTCACGTGTGGCAAGTTCAAAAGGTTGCAGAACCTTGCACAACGTTGAAATCATTCTCCACTGCGCTTGAGACAGGTACATTCCACCTCCTATATCGTGCTCAATTGTATAGGCTTGAATGGCCTTTTGCTGCTCCTCCAACCTCTGAAGCATATATAGGGTTGAATTCCACCTCGTTACCACTTCTTGCTTCAGATGATGGCAGGGCAGGTTCAGGCGTTTTTGGTGGTGCTCCAGTCTTCTGTACGTGGTGCCTGTACGCCGAAAGTGTCCCGCAATTCTTCTGGCCACCGACAGCATCTCTTGCACGCCCCTGTCGTTTTTTAAAAAATTCTGCACCACCAAATTCAAGGTATGTGCAAAACATGGGACGTGCTGGAATTTGCCCATATTTAATGCACACACAATATTGCTGGCGTTGTCCGATGCCACAAATCCACAGGAGAGTCCAATTGGGGTAAGCCATTCCGCGATGATCTTCCTCAGTTGCCGTAAGAGGTTTTCAGCTGTGTGAGTATTCTGGAAACCGGTGATACAAAGCGTAGCCTGCCTAGGAAAGAGTTGGCGTTTGCGAGATGCTGCTACTGGTGCCGCCGCTGCTGTTCTTGCGGCGGGAGTCCATACATCTACCCAGTGGGCTGTCACAGTCATATAGTCCTGACCCTGCCCTGCTCCACTTGTCCACATGTCCGTGGTTAAGTGGACATTGGGTACAACTGCATTTTTTAGGACACTGGTGAGTCTTTTTCTGACGTCCGTGTACATTCTCGGTATCGCCTGCCTAGAGAAGTGGAACCTAGATGGTATTTGGTAACGGGGGCACACTACCTCAAGAAATTGTCTAGTTCCCTGTGAACTAACGGCGGATACCGGACGCACGTCTAACACCAACATAGTTGTCAAGGCCTCAGTTATCCGCTTTGCAACAGGATGACTGCTGTGATATTTCATCTTCCTCGCAAAGGACTGTTGGACAGTCAATTGCTTGGAGGAAGTAGTAAAAGTGGTCTTACGACTTCCCCTCTGGGATGACCATCGACTCCCAGCAGCAACAACAGCAGCGCCAGCAGCAGTAGGCGTTACACGCAAGGATGCATCGGAGGAATCCCAGGCAGGAGAGGACTCGTCAGAATTGCCAGTGACATGGCCTGCAGGACTATTGGCATTCCTGGGGAAGGAGGAAATTGACACTGAGGGAGTTGGTGGGGTGGTTTGCGTGAGCTTGGTTACAAGAGGAAGGGATTTACTGGTCAGTGGACTGCTTCCGCTGTCGCCCAAAGTTTTTGAACTTGTCACTGACTTATTATGAATGCGCTGCAGGTGACGTATAAGGGAGGATGTTCCGAGGTGGTTAACGTCCTTACCCCTACTTATTACAGCTTGACAAAGGCAACACACGGCTTGACAAATGTTGTCCGCATTTCTGGTGAAATACTTCCACACCGAAGAGCTGATTTTTTTGGTATTTTCACCAGGCATGTCAACGGCCCTATTCCTCCCACGGACAACAGGTGTCTCCCCGGGTGCCTGACTTAAACAAACCACCTCACCATCAAAATCCTCCTTGTCAATTTCCTCCCCAGCGCCAGCAACACCCATATCCTCCTCATCCTGGTGTACTTCAACACTGACATCTTCAATCTGACTATCAGGAACTGGACTGCGGGTGCTCCTTCCAGCATTTGCAGGGGGCGTGCAAATGGTGGAAGGCGCATGCTCTTCACGTCCAGTGTTGGGAAGGTCAGGCATCGCAACCGACACAATTGGACTCTCCTTGTGGATTTGGGATTTCGAAGAACGCACAGTTCTTTGCGGTGCTTTTGCCAGCTTGAGTCTTTTCATTTTTCTAGCGAGAGGCTGAGTGCTTCCATCCTCATGTGAAGCTGAACCACTAGCCATGAACATAGGCCAGGGCCTCAGCCGTTCCTTGCCACTCCGTGTGGTAAATGGCATATTGGCAAGTTTACGCTTCTCCTCCGACAATTTTATTTTAGATTTTGGAGTCCTTTTTTTACTGATATTTGGTGTTTTGGATTTTACATGCTCTGTACTATGACATTGGGCATCGGCCTTGGCAGACGACGTTGCTGGCATTTCATCGTCTCGGCCATGACTAGTGGCAGCAGCTTCAGCACGAGGTGGAAGTGGATCTTGATCTTTCCCTAATTTTGGAACCTCAACATTTTTGTTCTCCATATTTTAATAGGCACAACTAAAAGGCACCTCAGGTAAACAATGGAGATGGATGGATACTAGTATACTTATGGATGGACCAGCGACTGCCGACACAGAGGTAGCTACAGCCGTGGACTACCGTACTGTGTCTGCTGCTAATATAGACTGGATGATAATGAGATGAAATTAATATATATATATATATATAATATCACTAGTACTGCAGCCGGACAGGTATATATATTTATTATGTAATGACTGATGACGGACCTGCTGGACACTGTCAGCTCAGCAGCACCGCAGACTGCTACAGTAAGCTACTATAGTAGTATGTATCAAGAAGAAAGAAAAAAAAAAACCACGGGTAGGTGGTATACAATTATGGATGGACCAGCGACTGCCGACACAGAGGTAGCTACAGCCGTGGACTACCGTACTGTGTCTGCTGCTAATATAGACTGGATGATAATGAGATGAAATTAATATATATATATATAATCTCACTAGTACTGCAGCCGGACAGGTATATATATTTATTATGTAATGACTGATGACGGACCTGCTGGACACTGTCAGCTCAGCAGCACCGCAGACTGCTACAGTAAGCTACTATAGTAGTATGTATCAAGAAGAAAGAAAAAAAAAAAACACGGGTAGGTGGTATACAATTATGGATGGACCAGCGACTGCCGACACAGAGGTAGCTACAGCCGTGGACTACCGTACTGTGTCTGCTGCTAATATAGACTGGATGATAATGAGATGAAATTAATATATATATATATATATATATATAATATCACTAGTACTGCAGCCGGACAGGTATATATATTTATTATGTAATGACTGATGACGGACCTGCTGGACACTGTCAGCTCAGCAGCACCGCAGACTGCTACAGTAAGCTACTATAGTAGTATGTATCAAGAAGAAAGAAAAAAAAAAACGGGTAGGTGGTATACAATTATGGATGGACCAGCGACTGCCGACACAGAGGTAGCTACAGCCGTGGACTACCGTACTGTGTCTGCTGCTAATATAGACTGGATGATAATGAGATGAAATTAATATATATATATATATATAATCTCACTAGTACTGCAGCCGGACAGGTATATATATTTATTATGTAATGACTGATGACGGACCTGCTGGACACTGTCAGCTCAGCAGCACCGCAGACTGCTACAGTAAGCTACTATAGTAGTATGTATCAAGAAGAAAGAAAAATAAAAAAAACACGGGTAGGTGGTATACAATTATGGATGGACCAGCGACTGCCGACACAGAGGTAGCTACAGCCGTGGACTACCGTACTGTGTCTGCTGCTAATATAGACTGGATGATAATGAGATGAAATTAATATATATATATATATATATAATATCACTAGTACTGCAGCCGGACAGGTATATATATTTATTATGTAATGACTGATGACGGACCTGCTGGACACTGTCAGCTCAGCAGCACCGCAGACTGCTACAGTAAGCTACTATAGTAGTATGTATCAAGAAGAAAGAAAAAAAAAAAAACACGGGTAGGTGGTATACAATTATGGATGGACCAGCGACTGCCGACACAGAGGTAGCTACAGCCGTGGACTACCGTACTGTGTCTGCTGCTAATATAGACTGGATGATAATGAGATGAAATTTTTATATATATATATATATATAATATCACTAGTACTGCAGCCGGACAGGTATATATATTTATTATGTAATGACTGATGACGGACCTGCTGGACACTGTCAGCTCAGCTGCACCGCAGACTGCTACAGTAAGCTACTATAGTAGTATGTATCAAGAAGAAAGAAAAAGAAAAAAAACACGGGTAGGTGGTATACAATTATATATATATTATATACAATTATATATATATATATATATATATATTAAACTGGTGGTGATTAATTAAACTGGTTGTCAGGTCACTGGTCACACTATCAGCAACTTGCAAGTAGTACTCCTAAGCAGACAATCACAATATATATACTGGTGGTCAGTGTGGTCACAATGGCAGTGTGGCACTCTGGCAGCAAAAGTGTGCACTGTACGTTAAAATATGTACTCCTGCTCTCAGACTCTAACTGCTCCCCACTGTCTCCCCCACAAGTCAGATATACAGTCACACTATCACTTCAGCAAGTAGTAGTACTCCTCCTAATGCTCCCCAAAATTACTAAAGTAAATACTGTGTCTCTCTCTACTCTAGTCTCACTCTCTTCTCTATAAACGGAGAGGACGCCAGCCACGTCCTCTCCCTATCAATCTCAATGCACGTGTGAAAATGGCGGCGACGCGCGGCTCCTTATATAGAATCCGAGTCTCGCGATAGAATCCGAGCCTCGCGAGAATCCGACAGCGGGATGATGACGTTCGGGCGCGCTCGGGTTAACCGAGCAAGGCGGGAAGATCCGAGTCGCTCGGACCCGTGTAAAAAAACATGAAGTTCGGGCGGGTTCGGATTCCGAGGAACCGAACCCGCTCATCTCTAGTTCTAATAGGCCACTAAAGCAAATAAAAATGGTCTGTTCTGTGGTCATGTTATTGGAGTGCTGTGGGTGTGTCAGTGCAAGCGGTTGCACTCACAGCCACGAGCATAGGAGTCCATGGTCAAATAGAGATGCTGCACCTGCCATGTTTGATGGTATCACAGCATGCACATACGCTGAAAGTGGACGTCTCAGTTTTTGCACATTGTGCCACACAGATGTACACAAGGGAAGGGGTTTGTATGCCGTCTGCATAAACTCACATATTGATGACCGCCTATAGATGCTGCTACATGCAGGAGACTCAGAATCAAGTGACAAACAGGTTATTTACCTACAAATTAAAATAAACTGTATGCTATCATTGAGGTTGCTGTCCCCCATGGGCATTGAAGCTTTGCCTTCTTGCTTTACTCCCCGTACCTGTCTTCACACTGCAGCTCTCCATGTCATAGGCCATATGCAATTGCGGTCGAATTGCCACAAATGTCGTAAAAAGGGGCATTTTCGGCAAAAAAAAAACTGATTCGACAATGCAATACAGTACTTTTCGACAAAAAACCTGCCATTTCAGATTCGACTTTTTGCAATTCCACATTTGTCAAATTCGACATGTCTGCAATGGTAAAAATGCGGCTTTTCGACAAAAGTATATTCAATTGAAGAATGTCGGTTCGACAACAGTGCTTTTCGACAGTCATTTCGTCAATTTCAGTCCGCCTCATTTTGCTGGTGTGATCTAATAAAATCTTTTAAAAACATGTTTTTTTGTGTGTTTTTTTTTTATTGCTAATAGCATATCTATTTATTTTAGAAGGGATTATCTACTTGGTTTGTCTATTTAGGAGCCACAAGTATTATTTAATAGATTTTTTAAAAGAATATTTTTTTTTACTGACTAAAATAATATGGAGAGATCAGAGCATGTTTTTCAGTGGGAATGTGTAAAAAATCCTGAAACAAAATGCGTGGGTTCCCCCCTCCTAAGCATAACCAGCCTCGGGCTCTTTGAGTCGGTCCTGGTTGTAAAAATACGGGGGGGGGAAATGACAGGGGATCCCCCGTATTTTAACATCCAGCACCGGGCTCTGCACCTGGTCCTGGTGCAAACAATACGGCTGACATAAGACGTAGGGGTCCCCCGTATTTTTCACATCAGCACTGGGCTCCACTAGCTGGAGAGATAATGCCACAGCCGGGGGACACTTTTATATAGGTCCCTGCGGCCGTGACATTAAATCCCCAATTAGTCACCCCTAGCCGGGATAACCTGGAGGAGTGGGGACCCCTTAAATCAAGGGGTCCCCCCTCCAGCCACCAAAGGGCCAGGGGTGAAGCCCGAGGCTGTCCCCCCCCATCCAAGGGCGGCGTATGGGAGGCTAATAGCCAAGTGTAAAAAAAAAAAAGAATATTGTTTTTTGTAGCAGAACTACAAGTCCCAGCAAGCTTCCCCCGCAAGCTGGTACTTGGAGAACCACAAGTACCAGCATGCGGAGGAAAAATGGGCCCGCTGGTACCTGTAGTTCGATTGCAAAAAAATACCCAAATAAAAACAGTACACACACACCGTGATAGTAAAACTTTATTACATACATGCACACCGACACACACATACTTACCTATGTTGACACGATGTGTCGGTCCTTTTCTCCAGTAGAATCCACGGGGTACCTGTAAATAAAATTATACTCACAACACTCCAGTGTAGATCTATCCTCTTCAGAGTTTGTAATCCACGTACTTGGCAAAATAATAAAATGCAAAACACGATCCACATTGGACCCCTTTCCCTGACTGCCGGGACCCTCCGTGACTGTTGTCAAAGAGGGTCCCTTCAGCCAATCAGGGAGCGCCACGTCGTGGCACTCTCGTGATTGGCTGTGCGCGTCTGAGCTATCAGGCGGCGCATAGCGCATAGGCGCTCCATTATATTCAATGGTGGGAACTTTGCGGTCAGCGGTGCAAAGTTTCCACCATTGGATATAATGGAGCGCCTATGTGCTACAGTGTATCTCGAGTGCGCTGCCTGACAGCTCAGACGCGCACAGCCAATCAGGAGAGTGCCACGACGTGGCACTCCCTGATTGGCTCAAGGGACCCTCTTTGACAGCAGTCACTGCGGGTCCCGGCAGTCGGGGAAAGGGGTCCCATGTGTAAACATGGTACACCTTTCAGTGCGTGGATCGTGTTTTGCGTTTTATTATTTTGCCAAGTACGTGGATTACAAACTCTGAAGAGGACTGATCTACCTCCAACCGTTCCCTGAAAACTCACCTCACTTCAGGCAAGCTTATCCAATTCCATAACAGCCCACATAACTTTCTGAAATATTCATATCTAATTATATCAATTCTGTACAGTCCACGCATCCTAACATACATTATTCTCTTTTTCTTCAATTTGACATCCTCCTGACCTCTGGACATCATTGCTAGGTGACTATATCATACAGCCCACCAAGAAACTCTGCTATCTGGCCAGACAATTATGCAGGAGGTACAGCGGCGTTTCTAGAGAGGAGGGGGACCCATGTGCATACTCTGTGTGTGGGCCCCCTCCTCTCCTGTAGCCGTCACCGCCGCTGTCAGCGCTGAGATTCTGGCTACAGCGCATGCGCAGGACTCCAAAAAATGGCAGCTGCGCCATTTTTCCAGAGTCCTGCGCATGCGCTGTAGACTCTGGCACTGTGCCAGAGTCTCTAGCACTCAGTGCGCTAGCAGTGGCGGCTACAGGAGAGGAGGGGGCCCACACACAGTCGCCGATGGATGCCGGAAAGGCAAGTATAGAAGAAATGGATACGGTGTGGGCCCCCTCTGGACCCTGGGGCTCGTGTGCTCCGCACACACTGCACCCATTATAGATACGCCAGTGAATAGGTAGCACCTATCGTGTGTATCAATGCCTATTTCCCTATAGATTGTAAGCTTGTGAGCAGGGCCTTCCTACCTCTATGACTGTCTGTTATTACCCAGTTTTGTGTTATCGCTCTTGTTCCAAATGTAAAGCACAATGGAATATGCTGCGCTATTTAAGAAACTGTTTATAATATATATATATATATATATACACACACACATACATATATCTCAGATATTTGGCCTTGGCCCTGAAAGGGGTGGAAAATTTCAGTTTAAACTATGCCAGTATTTTAAGTTGGATAATGAAGGGAAGTGTATGAGTACTCAAGTTTGGTCCAAATCACTGAAGATAGATAGATAGATAGATAGATAGATAGATAGATAGATAGATAGATAGATAGATAGATGGATGGATGGATGGATAGATAGATATAAATTAATCATGGTACATTTTTGATGCCGTAAAAACAATGAAAAGTTAATTGTTAATTAATTACAGTTTTTCAACTTTGAAGTCCATTTTCTAAAACTTTATTCTCACGGACTTGGTTCATTTCAATTCTGAACCCTCCAATCCTCAGTTGTTAATGAACACTTAATTATATTTTGTTAAAATAATAAATATATAGTTTTCTAGTTGCACAAGCTCAGCAGAAACTGGACTACACTACACAAAAATATTTCCGCTGGGGAAACAAAACGGGGACTTTGCTGGCAAACATGACCAAAAGCTTTAAGCGACGTGGCCACATTCCCATAGTACGTGACAATCGCACTGATGTCCTACATACTAACACTGCGGACATCGTGCGGACGTTCCAGGACCATTTTCGCCAACTTTACACACCGACCCCACATGATCCGGCTTCGTCGGCTAAACTGCTAGACGAGGCAAATCTCCCTTGTATAACACCCCTGCAGCGGGAAGACCTAGAGAGGGCAATCACAGAAGAAGAGATTGCTAAGGCCATCTCCTCTATGCATTTAAACAAAGCGCCGGGACCGGATGGCTGTTCCGTAGAATACTATAAACTCCTGCATCACGATGCTATCCCAGCATTACACGCTTTATACAGACATATTCAATCGGAATCTCCTCTATACTCCACTTTCAATCAGGCTTTTACAACCCTCATACCAAAGCCCAACAAAGATCACTCCCTACCATCCTCTTACTGACCCATTACACTCTTAAACGTTGACTTCAAAATCTTGGCTAAGATAATGGCAGACAGGCTCCAGTCCTTCTTAGCGTCTATGCTTACGGACCATCAACTGGGCTTCACCAAGGGCAGACACTCGGTGAAGGGGATTCGCACTGCAATAGCTGCGGTTGTGGCGGCGAGTCTACAGACTGATACTCCGAATATGCTTTTGAGCCTAGATGTGACTAAAGCATTTGACATGGTCTCTTGGCCCTATCTATATGATATATTAGAGAGGAGGGGTTTTGGACGGACATTCCAATCCTTAATAAAGTTTTTCTATACCCAACCATACACTTCATTGCTGATTAATGGGACTAAGTGGGATAACATTAAGCTTACCCGAGGGGCGAGACAGGGTTGCCCCCTTTCGCCCTTGCTTTTCAACTTGGCATTGGATCCCATGTTGCGGGTGCTACAAAATTGGTCCCAATTCAGAGGCATTAGCATTGCCGTGGAAGAGGTAAAGATATCGGCATTTGCCAATGACGGCCTCTTATTTTTTTCGGAACCAAGGAGGGCCTTGGGGCCGCTGATGGAATGTGTCAGAGAATTTGGGCAGGTGTCACGGTTCGAGGCCAACTTTGAAAAGTCCACGGCCCTATATTTAAAACCAGGCTACGCATGCCCGGCTTGGTTTCGGGAGACCCCAGTTAGTTGGACAACTAAAGCAATTACTTACCTAGGGGTACAGATCCCCAAAAATGTGAACAATTTGTGCAGTCTCAATTTGAAGCAAATCGTGCACAGTATGAGGGAGGACACGGAACGTTGGAGACATCTTAAAATTTCGTATTTGGGCAGAGTGAACTTGGTGAAAATGATTCTATTTCCTAGACTTCTATACCCACTGCAATCCCTCCCCATTTTATTGTCTGAATGCTGTGACAGAAATGAATAAAATTATGCGTACTTTCATTTGGAACGGTGGGCGGGCACAAATTAGTTTGGTGAAACTGCAGCAGCGTAGACACAACGGAGGTGTGAATCTCCCTAATGTATTGGAATATAGTTATGCCTCCACTTACGTTATTTGAGAGATTGGCTACATGGCGGAAATATGTACTCCAATACGACCCTAGCGACTGCCTCCTTAGGTGGTGGTGGTGGTATTATCTCTTTCCTACATCTACATGAAGAAGAGATACCCCCTTCGGTCCGCACGAATCCACTGCTGATGTCCACTCGGAGAGTTTGGCACACCTTACGGTGTAAATGCTCCTTAAACCCCCATGTGTCCCTTTTCCTTCCCCTAGTCCGCAATACCCGTTTTCAGGACGGAAACGCAAGCTACCCTTTCACTCTCTGGGAGAGGCATGGTATTACCTCCATACGTCAAATTACAAATGGCGAGTTACGAAAACCACTCACGCTTGCACAGGCGGTGGCACTTTTTCCAATATTGAATAGATTTCCCTTAGCGTACCTACAGGCTCAGCATTACGTGGCTGTTGCTTCTAGGTTGTTATCCCCGCAGGACTATGACAATCCGTTAGATAAATTATTATTAGATGGAAACCCCTCTTCCAAGGCAATCTCTACCCATTATTCATTCTTGCACACCCCCCTACAATATGATGACATGACGACAGGAATGGCACAGTGGAGAGTTTATTTTCCGTCTCTTACTATGACAAAATTGTTGAAGTCCTTTGAGCTATCCATTAAATTAATACCTGCTGCGTCCTATGTCGAACTCTTTTTAAATATCTGGCATAGAACGTACTTGTCGCCACACCGTAGACACCTAATGGGTTTGTTAGAAGACTCTTCATGCCCTAGATGCGGTACACAACGGGCTGAGCTGTTTCACTGCCTATGGGGGTGCCCCATAATCCGGAGATTTTGGGTCCAGATATGGAGATATGTTACTCAACACTTAGTCAACTATTTACTGCTTCCTCCTGAATGGACAATATTTGGTATAATGCCGGAGGGAACTAGGGTGGCACAGGGTGTTAAAAAGTTGGCAATTATAATTTCTGCAGCAGCCAAAAAATGTATCTTACAGACGTGGATACAACCCTCGGCCCCGCCAATTTCACTTTTTTTAGGGAAGATCTTTTATATTTTCAGAATGGAATGGCTGGAGGCATCCTTACAAAAGGAATGGTTTACCATGAAATTTTTCGAGACATGGGAAAGCTATATAGAAACTCTGTCCCGCCCATTAAAGGAACAGGTGTGGAGATGCTTTAACAACACTTTATGGTACGAAACTAGAGTTTATGGACAGGACCCCCCAATTTCATTTGATGCTGATTAGGTTTTTTGTTTTTTTTACCAAGTTCATTTAAGGGGGAGTATAATGCTCTACTTTGAGAGAGAGTGGACGTAGCTGTTGGTGTAGGCATGGATCCGGACTCACACTGTTTGTCTTCAATACCTGAAAGAACCTTTATTGTGACTCTAATATATATCTTGGTTCTCATATTGGTTTACACTGTTGCTTTATTCTTATTACGTGATAGACGGATATTTCTGTTATAACTTTTATTGATCGTATACTTTGATTTACTTTATTGTGACATTTTTATTATGCTTCAACTGAAATAAAAAAGTATTTAAAAAAATAATAATAATAAATATAAACACTTTAATCAACCTTTTACACAAGTTGGGACCTTTGCTTAGAAGCACTTCTTTAGTGTACTGTAGGTAACTTTAGTTTAGTGGTAGGTAACTACAAGGAATACTTTGTAAGGATGAAATCTAATAGAGACACTGACTGATGTAACTATGGTAAGCGTATAAATGGGACTGTGCCTTTAAAAAACATTGTAACCTTGCAGCAACCTAATGACATCATCATTTTTCACCTTCCATAGTTCTTATGAAGCGCATCCTCTATGGGATGTGTGGGGGGAAAGGTTTCACAGTCATGAAGGCAGACAGCTTGCATGATAAATGGGCTGAGATGTCAAATTGTTGTTTTTATTCTTACTCTAAATAACACAACACCACTTGCAGTTACTTTCAGCCACCAGCAGGCAAGTCATTCAAACCACTTACTACGGTGCAGCAGTGATCATTCACATGCTATTCTAGGTGATCTAAGTCTTTAAAGAAACTAGGAATTTTTTTACTGGCAAGGAAATCTACCACCCACTCACTGGCATATTAATCCATTACAGTGGGTACAGTTACATGGCAGTATTTATTAAGGCAAAACCAAACTGCTTCTGCCTTAATTAACATTGACGTTTTAGATTTGCCGGCTCTTTCGGATATCTGATCACAAGCGGTGGAGCATGTGTCCCTGCCACCCTGTGCCGCCCCTAAACTCATGAGGCCATGGAAGTTGGTGCTGCCAACAGGAGATTTAGTTGCCCAGACACTTTGGATAGCCCTACAGAGTGCTGCCTGGAGCATTCCATTCCAGCAACTTGACAGCCAAATGCAGTACCCTGGGCAATGGCACCACTAACACCCCCCACCCTATCACCCTGCTAATTACTATTACATTTGTCCCTTTGTGTAGATATTTTACAATGGCCCTCATTCCGAGTTGTTCGCTCTGGGAGTGTATCTTAGCTTAGCAGAATTGCGAACGAAAGAGTAGCAGAATTGCGAATAGAAAATTCTTAGCAGTTTCTGAGTAGCTCGAGACTTACTCCTACATCACGATCAACTCAGCCCGTTTCGTTCCTTGTTTGACGTCACAAACACGCCCTGCGTTCAGCCAGCCACTCCCCCGTTTCTCCAGCCACTCTGGCGTTTTATCCTGGCACGCCTGCGTTTTTCCGCACACTCCCAGAAAACGGTCAGTTTCCGCCCAGAAACACCTACTTCCTGTCAATCACACTCCGATCACTTCAACGATGAAAATTCTTCGTTCGGACGTGAGTAAATCTACTAAGTTTTGTGCTAAAATACTTAGCGCATGCGCACTGCGTACCATGCGCATGCGCATTTTTGCCTTAATTGCTCCGTTGCGAAAATTGGCAACGTGCGAACAACTCGGAATGACCCCCAATATGCGGAAAGCTGTGTTAAGATAATCACCACATACAGGTGGAGTAGTCTTTAGTGCAGTGCAAATCCCAAGAGCCAGAGAGTCAATGGAATTAAAAAATTACTGCAGGAGCCAAAGTTTTTGGATACAATTCTCCTGTGGATGCACATTTTCCCTGGTAATTCTATTGTTAAACTTTTTTCCTTGTGCGCAAATCCCCTGTTAATGGCTCTTTAAAGCGGTAAGTAATTATGGGGCAGATGTATTAACCTGAAGAAGGCATAAGGAAGTGATAAACCAGTAAAAAGTGCAAGGTGATAATCGCACCAGCCAATTAAGTTCAATATGTAAATAAACAGCTAGGAGCTGACTGGCTGATGCATTTATCTTATTGCACTTATCACTGGTTTATCACTTCCTTATGCCTTCTCCAGGTAATACATCTGCCCCTATGTAGGTTGATGGTTTTCTATGACTGCAATCAGAAAATGAGCCCTATCAACTGATTTTAATAAATAGAGAGCTAGTTATAAGTGTGTTCTCAAAGTTACCATTATATTCGAAGTGGAATTGTCATCACCTACTGTATGCTCTAGAAAATTATATTCTCATTTATATGAAGAAAAAATAAGCTACTTGCAATTCAAGGCTTCTGGCCCTCTGTCCCAATGAGAAGAGTTTTGTCTCAATCTAGCTGGAATGCAGGGAGTTATGTCCCGTTTACTGCTGCCACGGACGACTGGCATGGTGGGCAGGGGCGACTTAACAGTATTGCAGAAAAGCAATGCCCTGGTGCCCCTATCCGCCCATTCATGGAAATAAGTAAATGCAAAAATCATAACTTACCCCTCCTGCAGTCCGGCACTGTCTCTCCGCATGCAGTGAATGGCTGTCAGCACTCTGCTGGGTAGCTCCAACCGTCCACTAATCAGCTGTCTGACTGGAGGCAAGTAGAGAATGCTGCACTCTGACTGGAGAGTAGCTCCAGCCATCCACCAGTCAGCAAGCAGACAGCCATTCAGTATCTTGCTTCAGCCTGGAAGGCAGGTATAAGCCGCTCTGATTAGGTGTGATCAATCACAATCATTGTGGCCAGGTAGCATTATCTTCCTGCAAGGTCTGGAGGCACCGGCCTGCGAGGCAGATGTTCTCTATCCTAGCCCACCCCTGCTTAAAGGCCCCCTGGGCATCTGCCTAGTGTGCCTATATGTTATGATTGCCCTGATGGTAGGCATACCGTGGACAAATACTTTGAGAGAATGGTACAGGAGAAGTACAGCACGTTGGAAGCATGGGTGTTCCCAAGCTCGAGCACCCACGGAAAATCATGAGCACCCACGGGTCACCTGCCCGGCCCTGTGCAGGTCCTTATAGTCACCGCCTGCGCTCACCTCCACTGGCGGCTCATTGACTGTTGGCTGGGGGAAGCTGTAATGCTGTGGCCGGGACTCCGCTGAGACTATGCCACGCTCACCCCCACTGGTGGCCCATGTGGTGATACAGCATAGTCTCAGTGGAGTCCCGGACACGGCACTGCAGCTTCCCCCAGCCGATACACCGCATGAGCCACCAGCGAGGGTGAGCACAGCATAGTCTATAAGCACCTGCTGCTTCCCCCAGCCAACACTCCCACCAGCCCGCCGAATATGCAAGAGACTAGGAGGCTGACAGTGAGCTGGGGGTGACGTCACGCGTTAAGTAATTACGTCATGTGGCACCCACCAGCAAAAACATAAATCCGCACCTCTGATTGGAAGTGCTAGTCACATGCCCGTAACCACTGGACCTTCTTGTGTGCGCACTTGTCCCGATTCCATCAATATAAAAGTTAGCATGTCTACTTAATACAGATGATGGGGAAGTCATGTAAATCAATAATATATTATTTATTATTATCCTTTATTTATATGGCGCCACATGGGATCTGCAGCGCCCAATTACAGAGTAAACAAATAAGCAAAACATAAAGACAGTGACTTACAGTTTAATACAATATAGGACTAGTACAGGGTATATAAACATAGCTGCGTAAGTAAACAGCACTGACATAAGTATCAGGGTGGCAGAAAACAGAGGGATTTGGTGCCATCAAAGGGTGTATTGAAAAGAAGATAGGTTACGTAAAAGACGTAAAGGCACATGAGGGAAGAGGACCCTGCTCGTGAGAGCTTACATTCTAAAGGATTATATATGGAAGCACTCTTACTGTGTAATACAGAGTTCCCTTAGAATAGTTTCAGTTAACGCTAACATCATTTTGCTCTTCCTTAACTGTGCCTACTAATTGTTTGTTAATGAATACTTTGGCATTTTTTCTGTGGGTGCTTTAAATCAAATAGGTGAGACAGTCTGTAGGTCAAGTCTTATTATGTAGATTGTAGCTATGCCTTAATGGCCCTAGCAGATGTCTGAATTTTGTACGCTGAATCCTTTGCATGCCTACATTCTGGAGATAGGAATATTACACCATGGGATCCCAAACCTTCCACAACGGACATGCACTGAGCTGGGGGCAGTGAGTTTGCATGGTGTTTTCATTTGTTAAGGAGCGGTAAACCAGGAACTTTGTTTTTGTTTTTTTAAAAAGATATATAAAGTGAATCTTGCTCACATTTGAGGTTAGTAAATGTCATTATCCCCAATAAGACAAATTGGGATGATACTGCAGAGTCTAAACTTGGGGAGATCTTGAAGTTTCTTTTCTCAGTTTGCCCCTTTCTCCGGCAATGAGGCTGGCTTTATAGGGCCATAGGGCGAATCTAAATGAGCGCAAGGTTTTGGCCACATTAAATACTCATGAACCTCACATTCAGTTTTGGATTACCGCAAGTATGCGCGTTCTCGATACCTCAATATTTTAGAAAATGTTCTCAATGTTTCAAAAATAAAAGCACACAGGCTTTTCAGCTAAGTCTCTGTGGCTACTAGGAGATTTAGTTCTCCCTGCTGCTGCCACTGGACACACACAGTGGGGTCACACACACATACACGGGGTTCACAAGTATACTTACATATACACACTCACACATATTTACTGCACAGTCACCGCTGCTGCAGAAGAACTGCAGCGTGTCAAGATGCGGAGAAAGAAGACACCACTTCAGAAGGTGAGTATTTAAGGACTATGTAAGCTATTTGGAAACTAAATAGTCATTAGGGGAGTGGTGCCAGAGCAAGTTCCGCTCATTTTTATTAAAAATAACGATTTTAGGAAAAATCAGACTTGCTCTGGGAATGTGAGAAAAAAGACATATAAATCACCACGTCTCGTCTTCTCTCCTGCAATTGAATAGGAAAAACCACGCGGCTGCAGGAAAAACTGCTCACAATTGACTATGCCCCATAGCGTGCATATGTGAGCCAATTTACACACGGGTCTGAAAATCCATATTTCTCTATCGTCCTAGTGGATGCTGGGGTTCCTGAAAGGACCATGGGGAATAGCGGCTCCGCAGGAGACAGGGCACAAAAAGTAAAGCTTTAGGATCAGGTGGTGTGCACTGGCTCCTCCCCCTATGACCCTCCTCCAAGCCTCAGTTAGGTTTTTGTGCCCGGCCGAGAAGGGTGCAATCTAGGTGGCTCTCCTAAAGAGCTGCTTAGAAAAGTTTAGCTTAGGTTTTTTATTTTACAGTGAGTCCTGCTGGCAACAGGATCACTGCATCGAGGGACTTAGGGGAGAAGAAGTGAACTCACCTGCGTGCAGGATGGATTGGCTTCTTTGGCTACTGGACATTAGCTCCAGAGGGACGATCACAGGTACAGCCTGGATGGTCACCGGAGCCTCGCCGCCGGCCCCCTTGCAGATGCTGAAAAGAGAAGAAGGTCCAGAATCGGCGGCAGAAGACTCCTCAGTCTTCTTAAGGTAGCGCACAGCACTGCAGCTGTGCGCCATTGCTCTCAGCACACTTCACACGGCAGTCACTGAGGGTGCAGGGCGCTGGGGGGGGGCGCCCTGGGCAGCAATGAAAATCCTTTTTTTGGCAAAAAAAATACCTCACATATAGCCTCCGGGGCTATATGGAGATATTTAACCCCTGCCAGAATCCATTTTTAAGCGGGAGACGAGCCCGCCGAAAAGGGGGCGGGGCCTATCTCCTCAGCACACAGCGCCATTTCCTCACACAGTTCCGCTGGTCAGGAAGGCTCCCAGGCTCTCCCCTGCACTGCACTACAGAAACAGGGTTAAATCAAGAGAGGGGGGGCAAAATTTGGCGAAATTGTGATTTTATAAAAGCAGCTATAAGGGAGCACTTATTATAAGGCTATCCCTGTAAAATATAGCGCTTTGGTGTGTGCTGGCAAACTCTCCCTCTGTCTCCCCAAGGGGCTAGTGGGGTCCTGTCCTCTATCAGAGCATTCCCTGTGTGTGTGTGTGCTATATGTCGGTACGTGTGTGTCGACATGTATGAGGACGATGTTGGTGAGGAGGCGGAGCAAATTGCCTGTAATGGTGATGTCACTCTCTAGGGAGTCGACACCGGAATGGATGGCTTATTTATGGAATTACGTGATAATGTCAACACGCTGCAAGGTCGGTTGGCGACATGAGACGGCTGGCAAACAAATTAGTACCTGTCCAGGCGTCTCAAACACCGTCAGGGGCGTTAAAACGTCCTTTTACCTCAGTCGGTCGACAGACACAGACACGGACACTGATTTCAGTGTCGACGGTGAAGAAACAAACGTATTTCCCTTTAGGGCCACACGTTACATGTTAAGGGCAATGAAGGAGGTGTTACATATTTCTGATACTACAAGTACCACAAAAGAGGGTATTATGTGGGATGTGAAAAAAACTACCTGTAGTTTTTCCTGAATCAGATAAATTAAAGGAAGTGTGTGATGATGCGTGGGTTCCCCCCGATAGAAAATTATTGGCGGTATACCCTTTCCCGCCAGAAGTTAGGGCGCGTTGGGAAACACCCCTTAGGGTGGATAAGGCGCTCACACGCTTATCAAAACAAGTGGCGGTACCGTCTATAGATAGGGCCGTCCTCAAGGAGCCAGCTGACAGGAGGCTGGAAAATATCATAAAAAGTATATACACACATACTGGTGTTATACTGCGACCAGCGATCGCCTCAGCCTGGATGTGCAGAGCTGGGGTGGCTTGGTCGGATTCCCTGACTAAAAATATTGATACCCTTGACAGGGACAGTATTTTATTGACTATAGAGCATTTAAAGGATGCATTTCTATATATACGAGATGCACAGAGGGATATTTGCACTCTGGCATCAAGAGTAAGTGCGATGTCCATATCTGCCACAAGATGTTTATGGACACGAAAGTGGTCAGGTGATGCAGATTCCAAACGGCACAAAGGTGTATTGCCGTATAAAGGAAGAGGAGTTATTTGGGGTCGGTCCATCGGACCTGGTGGCCACGGCAACTGCTGGAAAATCCATCGTTTTTACCCTAAGTCACATCTCTGCAGAAAAAGACACCGTCTTTTCAGCCTCAGTCCTTTCGTCCCTATAAGAGTCATATCTGCCCAGGGATAGAGGAAAGGGAAGAAGACTGCAGCAGGCAGCCCATTCCCAGGAACAGAAGCCTTCCACCGCTTCTGCCAAGCTCTCAGCATGACGCTGGGACCGTACAGGACCCCTGGATCCTACAAGTAGTATCCCAGGGGTACAGATTGGAATGTCGAGACGTTTCCCCCTCGCAGGCTCCTGAAGTCTGCTTTACCAAGGTCTCCCTCCGACAAGGAGGCAGTATGGGAAACAATTCACAAGCTGTATTCCCAGCAGGTGATAATCAAATTACCCCTCCTACAACAAGGAAAGGGGTATTATTCCACACTATATTGTGGTACTGAAGCCAGAAGGCTAGGTGAGACCTATTCTAAATCTAAAAAAATTTGAACACTTACAAAGGTTCAAATCAAGATGGAGTCACTCAGAGCAGTGATAACGAACCAGGAAGAAGGGGACTATATAGTGTCCCGGGACATCAGGGATGCTTACCTCCATGTCCCAAATTTGCCCTTCTCACTAAGGGTACTTCAGGTTCGTGGTACAGAACTGTCACTATCAGTTTCAGACGCTGCCGTTTGGATTGTCCACGGCACCCCGGGTCTTTACCAAGGTAATGGCCGAAATGATGATTCTTCTTCAAAGAAAAGGCGTCTTAATTATCCCTTACTTGGACGATCTCCTGATAAGGGCAAAGTCCAGGGAACAGTTGGAGGTCGGAGTAGCACTATCTCGGATACTGCTACAACAGCACGGGTGGATTCTAAATATTCCAAAATCGCAGCTGTTCCCGACGACACGTCTGCTGTGCCTAGGGATGATTCTGGACACAGTCCAGAAAAAGGTGTTTCTCCCGGAAGAGAAAGCCAGGGAGTTATCCGAGCTAGTCAGGAACCTCCTAAAACCAGGAAAAGAGGCTTCCTACGAAGCAATTCCATTCGGCAGATTTCACGCAAGAACTTTTCAGTGGGATCTGCTGGACAAATGGTCCGGATCGCATCTTCAGATGCATCAGCGGATAACCCTATATCCAAGGACAAGGGTTTCTCTCCTGTGGTGGTTACAGAGTGCTCATCTTCTAGAGGGCCGCAGATTCGGCATTCAGGATTGGATGCTGGTGACCACGGAGGCCAGCCCGAGAGGCTGGGGAGCAGTCACACAAGGAAAAAATTTCCAGGGAGTGTGATCAAGTCTGGAGATTTTTCTCCACATAAATATACTGGAGCTAAGGGTAATTTTATAATGCTCTAAGCTTAGCAAGACCTCTGCTTCAAGGTCAGCCGGTATTGATCCAGTGGGAAAAACATCACGGCAGTCGCCCACGTAAACAGACAGGGCGGCACAAGAAGCAGGAGGGCAATGGCAAAAACTGCAAGGACTTTTCGCTGGGCGGAAAATCATGTGATAGCACTGTCAGCAGTGTTTCATTCCGGGAATGGAAACTGGGAAGCAGACTTCCTCAGCAGGCACGACCTCCACCCGGGAGAGTGGAAACTTCATCGGGAAGTTTTTCCACATGATTGTGAACCGTTGGGAAATACCAAAGGTGGACATGATGGCGTCCCGTCTGAACAAAAAACGGGACAGGTATTGCGCCAGGTCAAGAGACCCTCAGGCAATAGCTGTGGACGTTCTGGTAACACCGTGGGTGTACCAGTCGGTGTATGTGTTCCCTCCTCTGCTTCTCATACCTAAGGTACTGAGAATTATAAGACGTAGAGGAGTAAGAACTATACTCATGGCTCCGGATTGGCCAAGAAGGACTTGGTACCCGGAACTTCAAGAGATGCTCACAGAGGACTTATGGCCTCTGCCGCTAAGAAGGGACTTGCTTCAGCAAGTACCATGTCTGTTCCAAGACTTACCGCAGCTGCGTTTGACGGCATGGCGGTGGAACGCCGGATCCTAAGGGAAAAAGGCATTCCGGAAGAGGTCATTCCTACCCTGGTCAAAGCCAGGAAGGAGGTGACCGCACAACATTATCACCACATGGGGCGAAAATATGTTGCGTGGTGTGAGGCCAGGAAGGCCCCACGAAGAAATTTCAACTCGGTCGATTCCTGCATTTCCTGCAAACAGGAGTGTCTATGGGCCTCAAATTGGGGTCCATTAAGGTTCAAATTTCGGCCCTGTCGATTTTCTTCCAGAAAGAATTGGCTTCAGTTCCTGAAGTCCAGAAGTTTGTCAAGGGAGTATTGCATATACAACCCCCTTTTGTGCCTCCAGTGGCACTGTGGGATCTCAACGTAGTTCTGGGATTCCTCAAATCACATTGGTTTAAAACCAGTCAAATCTGTGGATTTGAAGCATCTCACATGAAAAGTGACCATGCTCTTGGCCCTGGCCTGGGCCAGGCGAGTGTCAAATTGGTGGTTTTTTTCTCAAAAAAGCCCATATCTGTTTGTCCATTCGGACAGGGCAGAGCTGCGGACTCGTCCCCAGTTCTCTCCCTAAGGTGGTGTCAGTGTTTCACCTGAACCAGCTTATTGTGGTGCCTTGCGCCTACTAAGGACTTGGAGGACTCCAAGTTGCTAGATGTTGTCAGGGCCCTGAAAATATAGGTTCCAGGACGGCTGGAGTCAGGAAAACTGACTTGCTGTTATCCTGTATGCACCCAACAAACTGGGTGCTCTTGCTTCTAAGCAGACTATTGCTAGTTGGATGTGTAATACAATTCAGCTTGCACATTCTGTGGCAGGCCTGCCACAGCCAAAATATGTAAATGCCCATTCCACAAGGAAGGTGGGCTCATCTTGGGCGGCTGCCCGAGGGGTCTCGGCTTTACAACTTTGCCGAGCGGCTACTTAGTCAGGGGCAAACACGTTTGTAAAATCCTACAAATTTGATACCCTGGCTAAGGAGGACCTGGAGTTCTCTCATTCGGTGCTGCAGAGTCATCCGCACTCTCCCGCCCGTTTGGGAGCTTTGGTATAATCCCCATGGTCCTTTCAGGAACCCCAGCATCCACTAGGACGATAGAGAAAATAAGAATTTACTTACCGATAATTCTATTTCTCGGAGTCCGTAGTGGATGCTGGGCGCCCATCCCAAGTGCGGATTATCTGCAATACTTGTACATAGTTACAAAAATCGGGTTATTATTGTTGTGAGCCATCTTTTCAGAGGCTCCGCTGTTATCATACTGTTAACTGGGTTCAGATCACAGGTTGTACAGTGTGATTGGTGTGGCTGGTATGAGTCTTACCCGGGATTCAAAATCCTTCCTTATTGTGTACGCTCGTCCGGGCACAGTATCCTAACTGAGGCTTGGAGGAGGGTCATAGGGGGAGGAGCCAGTGCACACCACCTGATCCTAAAGCTTTACTTTTTGTGCCCTGTCTCCTGCGGAGCCGCTATTCCCCATGGTCCTTTCAGGAACCCCAGCATCCACTACGGACTCCGAGAAATAGAATTATCGGTAAGTAAATTCTTATTTTTCCAGTTCAACTTATGGGGAAAAAATGTCATTTATTATTAAAGTAAAAAAATATATTTTAAAATTGGTATTAAATGTAATGTAAACTGTTTTACTTTCATAATAAACTTTTTATTTTTTTATTATTTTGATTTGTTATTGCCAGTGGAAGCCACCAAACCATACCACTGGTAACACCAAAGCTGTTGCATGTAGTAATAGACATATATTGGGTGATGCCAATATGATAGGGATATTCCATCACCGATATACATGGGTGTGGATCATAGGGTTGACAGTAACTAGGTTGACAGTCATTAACCACTATTGGTCCACAGTGACTAGGTCGACACTTGAAATAGGTCAACACGGTCATTATGTCTTCAAGGAATAGGTTCTAGAGATGAGCGGATTCGGTTTTACTCGGTTCTCAAAACCGAATCTTATTGGCTCACGGATGTCACGTGTTTTGGATAGCCAATAAGATTCGGTTTTGAGAACCGAGTAAAACCGAGTAAAACCGAATCCGCTCATCTCTAAGGTTGACATGAGTTGTTGTGTTTTTTTTTTTTTTTCACTTTTGGTATTGTTATCTTCGTAAAGTGACCAGGAACCCCAATTAGTGCACCATATCCCTCCCCATGCTATTCCCAATCAAAGTCCATGTGGATCGTAAAGTATGAAAACGTTCAAAAAATGTACACATTTTTTAAAATCGCATGTTGACCTTTTCGACCTGTGTCGACCTTGGCCATGTTGACCTAGTGACCATGTCGACCTAATGCATGTTGACCTAATGAGTGTCGACCTAAGGGCTGTCGACCTAAAGACTGGATGGTGTAATGATTAGCATTACTGCCTCACAGCACTAAGGTCATGGGTTTGATTCTCTCCATGGCCCTAATTGTGCGGAGTTTGTATATTCTCCCCGTACTTGCGTGGGTTTCCTCTGGGTACTCCGGTTTCCTCCCACAATCCAAAAATATACTGGTAGGTCAATTGGCTCCAAACAAAAATTAACCCTAGTGTGAATGTGTCTGTGTGTACATGTGACAGAAATATAGATTGTAAGCTCCACTGGGGCAGGGACTGATGTGAATGGCCAATTATTCTCTGTAAAGCGCTGCGGAATATGTGTGTGCTATATAAATAACTGGTAATAATAAATAAATAAATCCCATATATATGCCCCTTAATCTTTCACCATATGTAATAATTCCAATGCATTGCCTGAGCTGATTACAGCAAACTTTTTTATTTACTGTCAGGAAGGGTTAAAGGTCCCAACACAGTCCAGCAGCATAAAGCCAACATTTATCAACCCCTCTACGTGCTCTGGGACAGTTATTGGTTCTGTAATCGGTGCTGTTGAAAAAACAGATGGGCCTGCATTGTCTAGTAAGATTTCCAAGTGCAATGCCAGGAAGGGTCAGAGGACACATGTGCTTGAGCTACAAGTAAGTTGTTGTTTTAGACTGGCGAGGGCCCAGAAAACTGTATTCCCGCCTGCCAGCCCTCCACAACTTGCGCTGAATTATTAGGATTACAGTGCACGAAACACAAAGTGTGCAGATGAGCAGACCCAGAGGTCTGTGGAGGCAGAAAAGATCCGTCATCTGCACCCTGGGTCTTATAAAACGTTTGGCTCCACAATCAGCATAGTAATGTGTTGAAAATAATTTGTAAATCCGTCTTTTGAAGCAAAAACAGTGATTTCTTAATGTGGTAACAATTACACACACCTGCTCATTAACCCTGTGTAGCTCCTATGAAAGGAAGGAACCTCTGCATTATAGCTGTCTGGGCGGATAGAACCTAGCAGACAAACTGTTGCCTCAGTGTCCGCTAGCTGTACATAAATGTTGTGAAGATTGGCACGTCTGTACAAAGTGCTGATACTGGGACTAGCGCCAAGTCTTCTTGCAGCAGCTGCCTCACTGCTTCCACGCTTGTAATATATCGTAGTAAAGCAGTTGCTATTTTAAGGGACAACATAAGTAAAAGGTGATCTAGGCTTTATTACTTTTACTTAATGTGGGATTTTCACATTATTATTATTCATTTGTTTTAACACATACAATAATTGTCTACTTTCAAAAAATGCCTGAGACACACTTGCCTGCACTTTTGGAGTATTCATGAGACTCCTGCAGTGGTGCCCGATAACAGAGCTTTACAGTGTGTCCCCACAGCAGTCTCCTCTGCCAGTGGCCCCTCTGTACTGCTGGTTATTTCCAGCCACCTCTATGGCCTACCACAGTGCCAGCGGCTTACAGAGAAAAGGGGAGTGGCCTGCTGGGATGCTGTGGGGATGTGATTGCCTCGTTCTCATCAAACTGGGGGCTTACCCATTGCTCCAGCAGCCCCAGCCTCTCCCGGGTCTCCTGGCTGCTTGGTGACACCATCCAAAGGGGAGACACCATAATAGCAGAGCAGCTCTGCTGTTTTGGTGTCACCAGTTTTGTTCATATGCTTGTAATTCCAATCAGTAGGACACAAAGGCATGTGAGTTCGCTGCTGTGCTCTTTTATTCCACTTTCAAACTTTAGACACACTGTACCAGGCTTGCCTACCGCTCCCGATTTTAACATGAGCCTCCCGCTGCCCCGCATACCTTGTCAGCCCTCTTGATTTTCAACTCATCCCGGTAAATCCGGACTGCGCATTCGCAAGTCCGGAAATGCGGGGGGCCGGGCCTGCACAGGAGAGGCAGACTGCGTCCTGTGACAGTCCTGCGCAGTGTGTGTCAGGCAGTCTGAACGGCAGCACTGGCAGCAGTAAGTGAATGATGAGCACAGCAGCCACTTCACTTGTACATTGAAGCACATGACCTGGCAGCCAGGACGTTGCTTCACTGTGGCTGGCCCCGCCCACCACACTAACTGTAGGCAGCGTATCTGCTCCTGGAAGTGGCTGTCCTGTGCTGCGCCCCCCCCCCCCCCCCTTCCTCCCCCCACACCACATTGTCCCGGCGCTGCCTCCCTGCTCTTCACAGGAGGGAGCAACAAATCAGGTGGGTACTGTGTCTGCTGGAGGTTATTGGGGGTGGGGGGGACTATGTATAATGTAATGTGCTACTGTGTGTAATATAGGGCGGTGCTGTGTAAAATGTAATGTGCTACTGTGTGTAATATGGGGGGGAGCTGTATAAAATGCAATGTAATGTGCTATTGGATGTAATATGGTAGCGGGTGTATGTTGTGCATAATGCAGTGTAACATGGGGAAGGGGGCTGTGTATAATGTAATGTGGTTCTTGAGGTAAATATGTGGGGGGGGGGTTGTGTGTGCTGTGCATAATACAATGTAATATGGTACTGTGTATATATGGGAGGGCTGTGTAAAATGTAATGTAATATGGTACTGGGTGTAATATGGGAGGGGGGTTGTGTATGCTGTGTGTAATGTAATATGGTGGTGTGTGTAATATGGGGGGGGGGGGCGTGTATAATATAATGTATTAAGGTGCTGTGTGCAGGGCCATAACTAGGGTAGGGCAAGACAGTACCTTGCAAACTGCGCACTTTTCATGCCATCGCACCATCTGCACTTACCTATTGGTCGGCTCTGTATGCATACAGTAGCTGTTGATTACAATATATTACAGCAGATAGTACTGGGCACCCCCAAGTGTCAAACCCCATGTGGTGCGCGGTGCAGCTGGAGATGTGGTGCGGCGGGTCCCAGAGTTGCTCGCAGAGGCGGGTGAGACGTGGAGCTGAGGGTCTTGCTGAAGCGCTGCTGTCTATCATGGTGTAAGTGACATATATACTGTATACGCTGCTCAAAAAAATAAAGGGAACACTAAAATAACACATCCTAGATCTGAATGAATGATATATTCTTATTAAACACTTTGTTCTTTACATAGTTGAATGTGCTGACAACAAAATCACACAAAAATTATCAATGGAAATCAAATTTATTAACCCATGGAGGTCTGGATTTGGAGTCACACTCATAATTAAAGTGGAAAAACACACTACAGGCTGATCCAACTTTGATGTAATGTCCTTAAAACAAGTCAAAATGAGGCTCAGTAGTGTGTGTGGCCTCCATGTGCCTGTATGACCTCCCTACAACGTCTGGGCATGCTCCTGATGAGGTGGCGGATGGTCTCCTGAGGGATCTCCTCCCAGACCTGGACTAAAGCATCCGCCAACTCCTGGACAGTCTGTGGTGCAACGTGGCGTTGGTGGATGGAGCGAAACATGATGTCCCAGATGTGCTCAATTGGATTCAGGTCTGGGGGAACGGGCGGGCCAGTCCATAGCATCAATGCCTTCATCTTGCAGGAACTGCTGACACACTCCAGCCACATGAGGTCTAGCATTGTCTTGCATTAGGAGGAACCCAGAGCCAACAGCACCAGCATATGGTCTCACAAGGGGTCTGAGGATCTCATCTCAGTACCTAATGGCAGTCAGGCTGCCTCTAGCGAGCACATGGAGGGCTGTGCGGCCCCCCAAAGAAATGCCACCCCACACCATTACTGACCCACTGCCAAACCGGTCATGCTGGAGGATGTTGCAGGCAGCAGAACGTTCTCCTTGGCGTCTCCAGACTCTGTCACGTCTGTCACATGTGCTCAGTGAGAACCTGCTTTCATCTGTGAAGAGCACAGGGCGCCAGTGGTGAATTTGCCAATCTTGGTGTTCTCTGGCAAATGCCAAACGTCCTGCACGGTGTTGGGCTGTAAGCACAACCCCCACCTGTGGATGTCAGGCCCTCATACCACCCTCATGGAGTCTGTTTCTGATCGTTTGAGTAGACACATGCACATTTGTGGCTTGCTAGAGGTCATTTTGCAGGGCTCTGGCAGTGCTCCTCCTGTTCCTCCTTGCACAAAGGCAGAGGTAGCGGTCCTGCTGCTGGGTTGTTGCCCTCCTATGGCCTCCTCCACGTCTCCTGATGTACTGGCCTGTCTCCTGGTAGCGCCTCCATGCTCTGGACGCTACGCTGACAGACACAGCAAACCTTCTTGCCACAGCTCGCATTGATGTGCCATCCTGGATGAGCTGCACTACCTGAGCCACCTGTTTGGGTTGTAGACTCCGTCTCATGCTACCACTAGAGTGAAAGCACCGCCAGCTTTCAAAAGTGACCAAAACATCAAACAAAAAGCATAGGAGCTGAGAAGTGGTCCGTGGTCACCACCAGCAGAACAACTCCTTTATTGGGGGGGTCTTGCTAATTGCCTATAATTTCCACCTGTTGTTCATTCCATTTGCACAACAGCATGTGAAATTGATTGTCAATCAGTGTTGCTTCCTAAGTGGACAGTTTGATTTCACAGAAGTGTGATTGACTTGGAGTTACGTTGTGTTGTTTAATTGCTTTCTTTATTTTTTTGAGCAGTGTATGTGTATATATATACACACACACACACACACACACACACACACACACACACACACACACACACACACACACACACACACACATTCTCTCTCTCCCTCAGGTGTAGGGGCTCTAACTGGTGTAATGTGTGTGTGTGTGTGTGTGTGTATGTGTGTGTGTGTGTGAGGCTACCTGGGGTAATGTGTGTAAGAAGCTATGTGGCTTAATGTATATAAGGTTCTGTCTGACGTAATGTGTATAAGGGGTACTACTGTGTGATGTGACAAATATACACTACTGTGCAGGGTAATGTAATGTGAGTTATGTGGTCATGGCCCTTTCCCATGAAGCCACGCCCCTATCTTACTTGTGGGTGGGGGACCAATTCTTTTTCTGGCAAAGGGCGCCAGAATGTCTAGTTACGGCTCTGGCTGTGTGTTTAATGTAATGTATTATGGTGCTATGTGTACTAATTGTAATATGTATGTGTATGTGTGTGTGTGTGTGTGTGTATATATATATATATACACACACACACACACACACACACACACACACACACACACACACACACACAATAACACCCCAGTGTAGATCCTATAGGTTTTCTATGTGTCCGTCTCTTCTAACAAGTGTACAGTACACACTACCTTAATATATAGTGCACCTATTATTACTCTAGTAGTGTACCTATATTACTACTCTTCTTTTTAGTTTATGTAGTCTTCATCAGGACACACCCCTGAGTGGCAGTATGGCAATAAATACCCCCATAGGTGGACCTAGACACGCCTAGCATGCCCCCGCCCCCCTTTCCTCAACCGAAAGTGCTGCATATTCTGCTGCAACCTGGAATCTCCCTGAAACTAGTTTTCAAAAGTAGGCAAGTATGCACTGTACACTGGACTACACCCACTTCCCAGCATTCGCCATGGTCCTAAGGACCGTCACTGAAGAACATTAAGCATTCTAATGCAATAACATGACATCACACCCAGTGCTTTCCACACCCCCATAGTGATACTATAAATTCTAGTACACTGTGAGCAGCTTTTTGCAGTGTCTGCAATGTGACAAAGACCCAAAATTCAAAGTAAAATGACGTGCGCTTCTCCTCTGTGAGCGTCTTAGTCACATTGGGCATCTCATCACAGCAGTCGGGATCCCGGCAGTAGAAATACCGACACCGGAATCCCAACACTACTCGGAATGCCGACACTGGGTTTAGGCTGCTAGAAGTTAGAGTTAGGGGGCCATTGGGGAGGAAGTTAAGTATCCTTACCTTCCTCCTGTCAGGATTTTCTACAGCAGGATGCTGCGGTCTGTATTCTGACCGCTGGCATCCCGACCACCAGCATTTTAATCTCAACCCCTCACGCCATATGGCATAAAGATGCCTGGTAAGTGAGGCCACAGCTGTAGTATAGCCATACTTACGGTATCACCCAGCCAGCCGAGCGAAATGTTATTGGTAAGTTGGAGCGAGAGCACATCTCTCACTGTGATCCGCAGTGATAAACATTCATCGTTTCACTGCAAACTTGGCGCCTGAGGCATGAGAATTGCACCAAATCTGAGATTATTTGTCATCACTTTCCATGTAGAACACAATGGCGGCTCCGTACGCGCCATGCTCTTCTTGTGTGTGTGTAATATCGTATCACTTTCATGAAGACAATTGCATTGAATCATGTCCTGTGACAGTGTGTCACAGAAGAGTTATCCCGAAGATGCTTTGTGACATAAATGCAGTAAAAAGAAACTGCGAGGTAAACGTCTCCGGCGATGATATATTAAAGCCTGGTAACATATCATTGGCTCTAATTTCACCAGCAGACCTTGCTCTCCCCTTCCATTTCCTGAAGGTAAACACACAAGGTCACTAGACAAAACATTATTATTATTTTTTTCTTCATAAAATTGAGTCGTGGTAAATCCTCTTCCCTAATGCAATTTTTGTTATACCTATTGTTCCTGACAGCTGTGGTCACCAATATGTATTGTGCTGTTCAGTTTTATTTAATAGCAGAAGATGTCATCAGTGTGGATTGGAGGGAACATCCGAGCACAGAATTCTCTCTTGGGGTTTGTGTTCCCTGCTTCTTATCTGCTTTTTGTGATTTTTTTTTTTATCATTGTCCTTCAAGAATTTTACATAGACATGGGTTCCGTGAGTAAAAAGAAAAAATACCTCACTCCCTGGTTTCTTATATAATATCCTTCAAAATATCTATAGTTATCTGTATTTGTTATAATAATAATAATAATAATAATAATTATAGTCTTCAATAATTGCAACACCTGTAGCAAATACATGTATACAAGACTCTTAAACCTCTGCAAAGTGAACTTTAATTCCCCAAGTAATGCCCTTATTTATCAATGAGTGATAAGTTTCACTGTGAGTGATAAATTGCACCAGCCAATCTCCTCCTAACTGTTATTTTTCAAACCCAGCCTGTAACATTCCAGTTAGGAGCTGATTGGCTGGTGCAATTTATCACTCAAAGTGAAATGTATCACTCATTGATAAATAAGGGCATGCATATTAGTTGAATCCTCTTCTCTTTGACCAATGGGCCTAAGTCTGTCGGCACCATTACCATCAGCTACATACTAACTCATAGATCCCCTCTTTATACCTCCCAACAAATAGGGGGAATTTAATTGACAGCGGCAAATAACAAAATGGCGCAGGGTTTTTCCCACAGTTGCGTGGTTTTGCTGTTCAATTAGAGGACTGAAAACGAGATGCAGTGATTTCTATAGAGATCTCCAGAGCAAGTCTGATTTTTCAATTTTTAATTTTAGGAAAAAGCATCGGGACTTGCTCTGGTACTCTGGTGGTACCCCCCTTGAGGACCAATTAAGTCATTGAAAGTTTCCAATTAGCTTAATTAGTAAGTAATTACTCACCTTCCGAAGCAGTGAAGAACCGGACTCCTGCTGCAGCGGTGAGCATGTGACCCTCGATGTGTATATGTGACCCCTCCTCCCAGAGGCAGCAGCTGGGAGAACTACATCTCCCAGCAGCCACTTTCCCTATCATCAGCTCCCGACCCTTCCAGCTGCCCCCTCTCCAGTGTAAAGATAAAGGGGATACCACCGGATGGAAAATTCAACCATATTTTAAAAATTGCAACCTTTTTTTTACATTTGATACCACGGGTATCGGGAGCGCGGATAACCGTGGTGATCCAAAATTGGACACGAGGTCACCTTGCTAAACCTTGCGCTAAATGAATTCCTCCCTGTAGATGTTGTGACAAAATAAGTTCCACCCCTTGATTTACCCACACCTGAATTTGGTCAGCCTATCGAATGCACTGTCCTGGCATGACTGTAATTATAAACTGCCTCTGAAAGAAGCCCGTCCCTGTGATGCACTTACAGTGGTAACAGGACTGCTGCGCATGTGTTGTCAACTGAGCACGCATGCGCAGCGACCATTGCTGGGGAGGGTTACCATGGGAACCACAGGCGGGAGACCCAGCCTGTGGTCTGCCGTCTAGTTGCAGAGTTGGACACAGGGCAGACAAGGATCAGCAACTGCTTCTGAGGAGAATAGGGAATATGCCATGAGGAGGATAGGGACCTGTATACTGATTGTGTGTTTTGTCTGAGGGAGGACATGCATTGGGGACTGTACAGTATATTAGGACGAATCCTGTATAATGGGGGCAGGGATCATAGTATCCAAGAACAGTATTTTAGGAGGAGGAGGAGGAGATACCATAAACTGTTGATTATACAGATGAGAAGTCTTTTATACTATGTATTATCGCATTGCGAGTTTGATCATTATTTACACTTGCTAACCGCAATTAAATTGCGTATCTTGATAAATCTTCCCATTAGTGTTTCAAAGTACCATTACCTCATTGCTAGGAAGGGAACTGTGAGTAAAAATAATTTGTGGTCCTCTGTTCAAAGTAATTTCCTTAATACGGCGCTCCAGGAGAAAAGTTTGGACATTCCTGTACTAGATCAGTGGTGCTTAAACTTTTCACCTGAGACCTCAGAACATACTTGCCTATTCTCCCGGAATGGCCGGGAGGCTCCAGAAAATCGGGTGTTCCTCCCAGCCCCCCCAGAAGAACAGGAAAGTCTCCCGATTTTGTAGGTTCCCCCTATGCCCGGTAGCCCACTTATACCCCTTTCACACTGCACAAATAACCCGGTATCAACCCGGTATATTGCTGGGTCGACGCGGGCCGCTGTGCAGTGTGAAAGGGGTCACTTGCTGAATTTCCGGGTTGCCTGACCCGGTAATTCCACCCGGGAATAAAGAAGGGTTATTTCCGAGTTATTACCTGGTCAGGTGCAGTGTGAACGGGGTGACGGGTCAATGCAACTTGGGACTTGTTCACAGTATAGCTAGAGGCGGCATGGAGATGATCTCATCTCCCAGCACCACCTCTACACCCGATGTTGACGCGGTCCCTGCCCCTGATGGCAACCCAATCCGGCATATTGCCGGGTCGGGAAGCCAGTATGTAAGGGTCTAATGCCGGATCGCACCTGGGAAGGACCCGGTTCCAATTCACGGGTGCGATCCGACATTGCGATGTGAAAGGGGTATGAGTGAGTAAAGTGGTTGGTCCGGGTAGTCGATGACTCGATTCTCACTGAATTGTGTCATCATAGCCATGTCCTCTGCAGTATATTGGCGATAATCTCGACATTACAGAACAGGGGCATGGCTTCAATATAATGATTGTGGTAACCACGCCCCCATTCAGCCTCAATCCTGCCCCCTTGATGCGTCATAACTCCGCCCATGCCCCCCTGCTGAGCTGGCATGGCTGCTGTCTCCCAGAGAGCAGCCAGGGATTGTGGTAACCACGCCCCCGTTCAGCCTCAATCCTGCCCCCTTGATGCATCATAACTCCGCCCCTGACCCCCTGCTGAGCCGGCATGGCTGCTCTCTCCCAGAGAGTAGCCAGGATGTTGGCAACAATGCTTCAAAATCTCAATATGCTATTGTCCTAGAAGTGCAAAAGAGGTGTTAACAGGGTAATGAATGACATTTCTCACATCAGGGGAACCCAACTCATATATTACTCGCCCCTGAATTAGAGAATATAGTCAGGTATGCTATTCTGCAGTTCAGACACTGATTTCAGTCAAAAGATCAGTCCTTGAACATTATAAAATCCTAATACCCTGAGCACTTGTGTTGATGGCTGTTTAAAAATCTGCTCCAAAATGAAGAATGAACATAGGACATCTGACTTCTACTGTACATGGAAAATCAGATTTTTTTTCCCCCTTCTAATTATTCATTACTTTTAATGAAAAGATTGTTTGCAGATTGCCTTATGAGGCCCATACATCAATTGACCGATTACCAATCTCCAATTCTCAAAAATTCTTCAAAATCTAAAATCACGTATTACAACCATTTTTGGGTCGGAATCGGCAAATCGAAGATTTCCAGCATGTTGAATTTTGACCATCATGAGACACAATCATCGTCAAAACGGAGAATTGGGATAGTAGATACTTGATGCATGGCCCCTTTATCCTGTATTGTCCAATTGCAATATGATTCAGATGCGAAACAGGAAGTTTGTTATTGCAAGCTGCAACTTCTTGCCGGTTTGACTTCCAAATTTAAAGTGCTGCTAATATTAAATGAAAAACGTCCTGGGCTTTTTCACTTAATTCTAGTGCTGCCTTAAATTCTGTGGACAAAACCACTGCTTCGTAAATATACTACCTGCCAAACCAAGTATGAGCATGTTGGTAAACAAATACCCCTATAACAAACTCCAGATGTGGACGTTGATATCACAGGTTGTTATTATTATTACTAGTTACCAGCCTGTCAAAATGAAGGAGCAGCATAACAGTAATGTCAGCGTCAGCTCTGTTGGGCCCCATCTAGTGGCCACCGACTTGCAAAACACTTAAATTCACCCCAGAGAGGTAAGGAGCAGCGTTAGCCTTTTATTATATAGAATGTTTTGTTTTTGTTTTTTACTTTTAAATTAATTCTGTCTTTATTTACATATAACAACGCAAAAGATTTTTCTTTTTATCCTGCATGTCAAACTGCTTAATTAGAAATCAACCTAATCACCCGTCTTCATGGTACCCGGAAGTATAAAAAGCATACTTCCCAACATTTAGATGTAGCAGGTCGGGACTCCTTGCGCTGTAAAGCTGAAAAGGGGGCATGGTCTATTGCAAGGGGGCGTGGCTTCATGTGAATGACGCGGTCGTGAGCCACGCCTCCAATTTTTGTCACAGTGGGGGCATGGCCAGTGCTCTGTGAGCTGCTGGCCGTGCCCCTAGTCCCTCTCCCTCACTGCACCGCTGCTCTCCTCTGAGCAGAGCAGGGACTGATCAGGTGCCTCCCAAACTGACCCCTTCCCCACCGCGGGACACCCAAAAAACGGCACTGTCCCGCGAATATCGGGACAGTTGGGAGGTATGAAACAGTAATATCTAATAAATGTACTTGCAACATCCGCTGTCTTTAATATTTCCCTGAACAACACACTTGGTGAGCCTGAATAACTCACATCACAAAGAAATTAGTGTCTTACGTTTTGGAACTTGAGGCTCAAGATTCTTCTAATGTGAAGGTCGCTCTGTACGGGCTGCACCAGGAGATCCCCTGGTTTACTGTGGGGCATATACCCTATAATGAAGAGGTAAACATGATAGATAGAGGATAATGAGGTATCAGGGGACCTCTTCTAGGGTTCACCCTGCTCTTCTCGTTCTTAGCATTTAAGGTATCATTTATCAGTGTCCTCACCAACATCACAGAGCCACTGCAGTTGTCAGATTCTGCTTGTATGTATAGCATTGGCTTGTCCATTTGTATATTGTGCTGTATTTGTATATTGTATTTCGAATTCTGCATTATTTATGATTAGCTTTTCATGTTTTAGTAACCGTCTCGGTTGGGGAGGGAGGATCATATCTCAGATCAGACGTAACAACATTCTTTTTTTGTGTGACATCACGATTTGAATGGCAAAATTAAGAGACCAGTGGATTAAGCATGCCATGATGTCTGCATTTGGATTAGTTTGATGGTTTTAAAGACTGAGGTTGTTTAACATTTAGTAAATAGCCTTATGCCGGGTACACACTAGCCGATGTGTGTACCTGGCAATATTGGCGGCAGTGGGGACCCAGCGGGGTGTCGGCATTGGTAAGTGCATACACACTTGCCGATGGCGGTGGGCTGCTGAATAGCCCATGTGAAAAAGGACTTCCCTCGTCTGTACTGTTCAGATGAGAAGACGAGAGAGGGGGTTGTTAACGATGCGTGAGAGCTCGCATCGTAAACGACTGAGTGTATACACTAGATGAGATTGGAAAAGATCTTGGTCAGAATAGCCCTTCTGAGCAATATGTTTTATTTTCTCGTCTAGTGTCTATGGGGCTTTATGTCTGCGGTTTAAACGCCATTTATATATAGATATGTTCAAATTAAATTGTCCTGCGGGTGCGTTTGCTCAGTGCCGTAACTAGTGATGTGCGAGCGGTGCTGTTTTGCAAAGCTCTGGGGGCATCACCGTCACTGCCTGCGTGGCACCCTGCAGCCAGTAGCAATGCTGCAGAGCCACCAAGGCACCATGCACCTTGTGGAGCTGCCTACCCAGAACTTCCTTAGGACGCTCCAGGCAGTGGTTTACTGACCGTAGCCAGTGGCCCTGCCCTCTAGGAGTGACGCCATGACATCACAGGTTTATAGTGTGGGGGCAGCACAGAGCCCTTTTACGGCGATGTGTTTACCTACTAGCAGGCGATCTGTAATAAGTCCCATCCGCCTCATCATGACATGTAATATTTTTTATACACTTTTCCCAGAATCTACGTAAATCTTGTTCTAAGGCACAGGTTGCCAAACTTGTCTTCAAGGCATCCTAAAGGTCCAGGTTTTCCTATACCGCGTATCCAGCGTATCCATGCTTGGCCACAGGTGACTTAATTAATACCTCAGTCAATTTGATTTAACGCTCTGTGCTGAGCCATGGATATCGTTAGAACCTGGACGGTTAGGGTGCTTCGAGGACAGGGTTTGAGAACCACTGTTCTAGGGACTGTTTTTATATTTTAAATAAGGTTTTTATTTCTGCTGTTACACAGTAATTCATTAATGATTGTATGATGAAAATAACCGGAATAGGTACAGTGAAACATACAGTATAGAATGTAACATGTAATTATAGAGTTATGTTGTCATGCTCTGTGTTCCTATTCTATGTGACGTATGTGACTGCTCTTATTCAAGAGACTGCAAAAATATATCCCAGAAAACATAAACTGTGTATTCACATTACAGTATTGATTATCGAAGAAAATGACCTTGTAGTATGTAGACAAATCCCCTCGCACCCCCCACACCCCCCTCACCCCTCTCAGCGCTCCCTGACTGCATGATTAATCTCTGGAACACAAGAAATCCACAGCAACTTGTGCCATTGTATTTTCATTGATACTGTATATCTATAGAGTAAGCCTCTGTGTGTGTTTGCATACAAAATGACAGAAGTTCAGTTGGTTTAATTCCAAGACTAATTCTAGACCACCAAATATAGAAATACACCCTGATACACTGGGGGCTCTATTCAGCAAACACATTTCTACTTAAATGATGTGGAAATTAGCATTTCTGCAAAATATAAGTATCCGTGTGATTTAGCAAAGGGTTAACGGTGAAGGTAACGCAATTATCTTCTCTGTTAATACCCCTTTCCTACAATATCACACTGTAAAGAACAATCCACTGCTCTACAGCACTTCAACGGTTTCTGCTGTCAGGTAGCAGGAAAACATTAACATAAAAAGTGTAAAAGCTGACTTTATATAATGCCATCTGAGAATATATGAAGAAAAATCCTTATTGCAGCCAATAACTGCAGAGACAGAAGGATCTCATCCAATCAGTCCCTGCAGACTGCTGAAACTCCGCCTACTCTCTGCCCCAACTGTGATTACACTGCCAGTAAATCTTGGCAGGGTACCTGTAATTAAACATTTTGTAAAAATGCATATACTGTATACTAACTTCATGTTTCACATTATGGGGCCTATTTATCAATATTTTTTCTACTACTATAAAGTGAAAATATATTTTCACACCCTTTTCTCATTATTTTAGTTTCACTGAAATGTATCAAAGGGCTTTTGGAGGAGTCTTCACAAAAATCTCCCACATGCCCTAAAATTTGCACATAATTTGAATCCTGATCGCATTTCCCATACCTGTGGAAATGCGATCAGCCCGAAAGTTCAGTTTGTGATTTTTACGTTCTTGACCAAGTACTTCTAAAACAACACCATCTTTAGAATAGATGCATGCTTCTGTGATCAGCCTATGTGCCTAATAAACCACAGGCTACAGACAGAAAGAAAATAAGTAGTCATAGAAACTATATAAAACTTACCTCCATTCAGTGACCTCTGATCAGATCGGTGGGCTGCAGTTGTAACCTGATCAGCTGAAGCTAGGTGGTCAGCTGAGGTGCAGTGACAGTCCCACACAGATCAGCTGATTGTTTTACTGAAGCAATTCAACCATCAGAGCTTCATCACAAGCCCTGATGCGGGCACATTGCCGGGACAGAGCTTCATCACAAGCCCTGATGCTGGCACATTGCCGGGACAGTGTTTCTTCACAAGCCCTGATGCTGGCACATTGCCGGGCCAGTGTTTCCTCGCAAGCCCTGATGCTGGCACATTGCCGGGACAGAGCTTCATCACAAACCCTGATGCGGGCACATTGCCGGGACAGTGTTTCCTCGCAAGCCCTGATGCTGGCACATTGCCGGGACAGAGCTTCATCACAAACCCTGATGCGGGCACTTTGCCGGGTCAGTGTTTCTTCACAAGCCCTGATGCTTGCACAGTGCCGGGACAGAGCTTCATCATAAACCCTGATGCGGGCACATTGCCGGGACAGAGCTTCATCACAAACCCTGATGCGGGCACATTGCCGGGACAGTGTTTCCTCGCAAGCCCTGATGCTGGCACATTGCCGGGACAGAGCTTCATCACAAACCCTGATGCGGGCACTTTGCCGGGTCAGTGTTTCTTCACAAGCCCTGATGCTTGCACAGTGCCGGGACAGAGCTTCATCATAAACCCTGATGCGGGCACTTTGCCGGGACAGTGTTTCTTCACAAGCCCTGATACGGGCACATTGCCGGGACAGTGTTTCCTCGCAAGCCCTGATGCGGGCACATTGCTGGTACACAGAGCTTCCTCGCAAGCCCTGATGCGGGTATGTTGCCGGGACAGTGTTTCTTCACAAGCCCTGATACGGGCACATTGCAGGGACAGAGCTTCCTCTCAAGCCATGATGCGTGCACATCATTGTTGATATATCCCTGTGATAATATTGAATATCGTGATGTGATATTAACGGATATTATCACATAATAATCACACTTAAAATACCACTATAGGAGAGGGTAGACTCTTACATGAGATACAAAATGTCAGTCAGTTTTAGCAACCCTGCTAATTGTTCTTCTTGCTTGGACACGTGTCATCAAAAAGTTAGAAGTAGACTGCACATGCGCTAGTAAAGGCTGACACTATCTTCGAAAAGATAAAAAGCGTAACAGTAGCCCATAATTTTCTATAGGCCAATGTACACCTGAAGAAGGCGTTAACTACTGAGGCCAAGAGTTGCCTTTATCACAGTCCCCCCAGATACCTATGGGTACTCCTTTTGTGAATGATCGAAGAGGGACCACAGCAGATATCTCAGCTACACTATCGACTGCACTACCTTCATTATTAATAACAACATCATATTAATAATGAGACAAGCCTCCTAAACATTTGTTTAGTAAATACTGTGAAAGAGAGAAGAAAAACCAAAAACATCAATGGGGTCGATTCAATTAACTTGCCCCCACATTCAGGGGGGGGGGGGGGGTGAGTCGCCGCTGCAACATTGTAGTAATCCCGTCAACTGAACTTGCCCACTTCATCGCCTGACCTTTCTCTCGACTCGCTGATGTTTGTACACAGCCCCAAAGATCAGCGGGTCCCGCGGCATGCAGCTGCACTTACAATGAGATGATGCCGCCTAATTGAATAGACCCCTATGTGTCTTTAAATGCCATGACACTCAATTCACTGGTGGTGATTTAAGGTACTGCTGCTGACCCCAGCATTGTTTCCGCTCAGGCTCATTGGGGGTCATTCCGAGTTGATCGTAGCTATGCTAAATTTAGCACAGCTACGATCATTCACACTGACATGCAGGAGGACACCCAGCACAGCCCCCCCATCCCCCCACAGAAGTGCAAAGGCATCACACAGCGGCGATGCCTTTGCACTTCGAGTATCTCCCGACCAGCAAAGCTTTAGCGTGCTTGCCGGGAGCTACTCATCGCTCCCCTGCCCGCTGCGTGTGACGTAATGCAGCCGCTGCGGCCCGCCCCCCCCCCCCCCCAACGGTCTGGCCACACCTGCGTTGGCCGGACCGCGCCCCCTAAATGGCGGCTTAACGCCACCGTCCAGCCCCCTCCCGCCCAGGGACTGCCTCTGCCTCAGAGGTGATCGCTAGGCAACGGCGCTTGCGCAGTTCCGACCCGATCGCTGCGAGAAAGTGCAGCGAGCGATCGGACGATCGGATTGGAATGACTCCCAATGTTCTAATTGAGAGACACTAATGCTGCAGGAAGGGGAGCGTTTCTCTACACCGAACAGCTCCACGTTGCACCATTTGTCTAAAATAAAGTTGGACCCATCATTAATTAGAACAACCAAACGTGAATTTAGTAAACAACATGGATACAATTATGAATTCTTCATGTAGTTTCATCCATAACATAAAACATTTATGGGAGGCAATAGGGATGTGCATCCTAACCGTGACATCATTATCTGTTTTCTAGTTCTCCCCAGCTCTCTACAGCTTTGACTATTACAGTGACCTTGGAGACAGGCAAATGGGTTACAGTTGCTGATGTGTATTTAATGCTCCGGTTTAATAGTCCTTCATAGATAAAATGCAGAGATTTCAAAACCCCATAGGTTTCTTGTTCATGTGTAGTGTGAAGAATGCATGTAAATGAACACATGAACTGATCCCCAATTATTAAAAAAGTGTCTGCCCCATGGGATAATAGCTGTTATGAAATGCATTACAGACGGGAAAGAAAAGGAAGACTTGCAAAGGGAGCTGATATAAACTGTTGGCGAATAAAAGGATGTAACATGTTTTCTTTTCACTGGGAGTTAAAGCATAGACCTGAGTCCGCCCTGCAGAGATCGTATACACGGAGTAAACCAATGCATATGACAGCAATGGGAAATCCATGGTTTTTAAATTGTGTACTCTCTGTTGGACTGTAAGTGTGTATTGGCTTGCAGGCATTGTCAAAGATGGAGCAATTGAAATGGAAGGAAAGAGGCCCCAGGGGACTCGGCAACATGAAAAAGATCCCACATTTAGAGAAGACCCTTCTTTTAACAAACCCATTTGCTTAGCCACAAGCTGTGAGATAATGTTACACATTGAGAGGCTTGTGCAAGCAACCTTCTTCCAGAACACGCAGGGATTGTGGCTGTTTCCGTGCTCCCTCAGCTACTGTCTGTGTACTGAAAACGATCAGACTACTGTACTGTGTAGCCCACACTATTAGCCGGTGTTGTAAAGCGTTCCTGCACAGCACTGTTCTCACATACTGTAAGACTGACCAGGTTGTATACCAATAAATATCTGTCAACAGGTAACACGGAATGTTCCGCACAAGAGCGCTTAAACTGTGTAAGTGCCGCATGCTCCACTTGACTGATGCACGCTCAAAAACAAATATAAGGGGAGGTGTAATAGCCTGTTTATTTTTAGACTTTAATTAGCCAAAAATGTTGACATGATTCATTAGCTTCAGATATAAGAGGTGAGTTGACAACCTTCCGGTAGTGTGTGGCTGGTTATGAATCAACATATCACTGGCATTCCACAGACCCTATTCAATATTTTTATTGGAAGCGTTGCTCTAGATAGGAGCCAGATTATTGGTAGCTATCTCGCCAGCCATAGGGACTGTTTTAGTCGCTAGATTTTCAGGTGCAGTCTTGGTGAATGTAAAAGTTGCAGCCTATTACGTACTGTAGGATGACTTGTATGTATAACGTAAAAAAATTATAATTGGGGTAGGGACTTGCGGTATGTCGAGATTGATTCCTTCAAGTTTCTGGCAACTTTGTATAAATTCACATTCTTTGTTTGAAACACAATAGGAGAAACTCCCAAAAACTGCCAGATTTTCAAAATTGGAGGCTTGTACATTCACTCCATGGTGTAAAATTGATAAACAATATAAACAGGCCTCCAAGCCCTTGGATTCTTCAAAAGACATGACCATCTGACCTGAGCATACAGTGCTTGAAATACTATCTTTCAATAAATGGTGAGGGCAAATATGCTTGAGCTTACTTTCAAATATACGGTTTAAAATAAAATAAAGCTTGGCCCTGATAGGATAAAGCCATATCCAGATGACGTTACCATATAGTAGAATATGGACTACTAACCCAGAAGCCCTTGCATCGCAAAGGACGTCTCTGTCTTTTGTGATTTTCTAGGTACATACGGGCATTGTTATGACATACCCGCCACACAGAACAAGCGAGTGCAGTTATCCATATTCACTATGGAGAAAAAAGGACAGAAAAAAAAACATTTATGTTCAATATACAAAACAAGGGAAGACAAAATGTACAAGTATAAATACAGAATATGAATTACACCCAGCATAGAGAGGCAGTGAGAAGTGATATTGGGCATATAGCCATACACTTAAAGTATCTGCAGATTCTGACAAGTGAGAAATTGTACCGTGCAGGGCTGCCATCAGAATTTATGGGGCCCAGGACAGACATGGGACCAGGTGGCAGAACTGTTAATTTTTGCAGGACCACCGGCAGATGGAGGGATAGAACCTGCAGCAGATGGAAAGACAGACCTGGCGGCAGTATTTTGAATTCAATGCCGACCGTGAGTCAATTGGAGCTTGCGACCCGGCAGCCAATCAGGAGCTACTACCTGGAAGCAACTGATTGGCTGACATTTCGCACGCTCCAATTGGCTCACGGCCAGCATTGAATTCAAAATACCGCCACAGCACCATCGGGTCTGTTCTTCCGTCTGCTGCTGGCTCTGTCCCTCCATCTGCGTGTGGTCCCGATAAATAAATCCTGCCACTCGGGCCCCCTCACACCTGGGACTAATGTACCAGCTGTACCCCATTGATGGCGGTCCTGGTACCATGCACAGCTCCACATAGATGGATAGTATTGGATTGGGTCATGAAGGGACCACCGGGGGATGCAGTGGTAGGGGCTCATGTTTAGGAGTGTGGCCAGTCTCCAGGGTATCTGTTTGAATGGTCGACCACTATTGGTAGACATTGACATGGTCGACACATGAAAAGGTCGACATAAGTTTTTCATTATTTTTTTTTTGTGTGGAACTTTTCCATACTTTACGATCCACGTGGACTACGATTGGGAACGGTAATCTGTGCCGAGCGCAGCGGCAGTGGAGCGAGGCACCTTTGCCCGAAGCATGGCGAGCGAAGCGGTGTACTAATTGGGGTTCCCCGTCACTTTATGCAGAAAACGACACCCAAAAAAGTTTTTAAAAAAACTCGTCGACCTTTTCATGTGTTGAGCTTTCAAGGGTCGACCATGTTTATGTGTCGACCATGCCAATGTCGACTAATAGTGGTCGACCTAATGACTGTCGACCATAACATGGTCAACCATTCATACCGGAACATTCTCCAGAGGGGATGTTGCCAGCCACCACTTTGTTTTGCCTAACCATTACAGAGTGCATGGTCTGGGCTCCTTAATAAATATATACAGTAAATACTGCTAGTGCATGCAGTGTGCCAGGTTAATAATAACATCAATGAACTGTACAAAATACACCATAGTCCTGTGCAGTATAAGGTAACCTATATATAATTCAAGTGCACAGTCTGGAACCTGATCCCTAGAGGAGGAGATGAGATATCGGACAGTGGGACCCCCGGGGGGGTTCCCCTATATCTTGGTGGGTCAGCCAAACTCTGTACATTGAATAAAAACAGTGTCTGAGCATTGCAACCAAAATAAAGAGAAAGTGATAAGTGTTACAAAGCAGACACCATGGTATATGTTGGACTCTGACATGCTGGCTTGGTTACACTGTGTTTTAAACACTACAGTACTTCTGGTTTGCTTCTTACTCTGAACTTTTGATCTGAGTCAGATACACATCAGGACATTCAGTAATATTGGGTACTATTATTTCTGCCCCCGTGAGGTTCGGATATTCATCCGCAGAAGGCAGTCAACCTATACATGACTTTCATGCAAGTCTTTTGTTATGTACATTTCTAAGGTGTTCTTTGATTACCAAAGCTGCTTTATCCATCTGTTGGAATAGTGATCTCATTGAATGTTCATGTAAATGAACATTGTGCTGGATTGAGAAGGGCTCCAGTTATTTCATATTCTGTCTGTCTGCATCAGGCCTAACAAATTCTTTTTCAAGTCAAATCCGTTTGACTCAGCATTACTGGAGACACGAGATTAACAAGTGGCTTGGCTTTAACCCGAAGCTATCAATAATGCATAGAAACGTGCGCAAATTGGTTCATCTTTCAACTCGTGTTGTGCCTTATTCCACAATCCCACTAACCTGTTCCTAATCAAAGTTTCTCTAACGTCCTAACTGGATGCTGGGGACTCCGTAAGGACCATGGGGAATAGCGGCTCTGCAGGAGACTGGGCACATCTAAAGAAAGCTTTAGGACTATCTGGTGTGCACTGGCTCCTCCCCCTATGACCCTCCTCCAAGCCTCAGTTAGATCTTTGTGCCCGAACGAGAAGGGTGCACACTAGGGGCTCTCCTGAGCTTCTTAGTGAAAGTTTTAGTTTAGGTTTTTTATTTTCAGTGAGACCTGCTGGCAACAGGCTCACTGCATCGAGGGACTAAGGGGAGAAGAAGCGAACTCACCTGCGTGCAGAGTGGATTGGGCTTCTTAGGCTACTGGACATTAGCTCCAGAGGGACGATCACAGGCCCAGCCATGGATGGGTCCCAGAGCCGCGCCGCCGGCCCCCTTACAGAGCCAGAAGACAGAAGAGGTCCGGAAAATCGGCGGCAGAAGACATCCTGTCTTCACCAAGGTAGCGCACAGCACTGCAGCTGTGCGCCATTGCTCCTCAGCACACTTCACACTTCGGTCACTGAGGGTGCAGGGCGCTAGGGGGGGGCGCCCTGAGCAGCAATAAAAACACCTTGGCTGGCGAAAATACATCACATATAGCCCCCAGGGCTATATGGATGAATTTTAACCCCTGCCAGAATCCATAAAAAAGCAGGAGAAAAGTCTGCGAAAAAGGGGCGGAGCCTATCTCCTCAGCACACTGGCGCCATTTTCCCTCACAGCTCCGTTGGAGGGAAGCTCCCCTGGCTCTCCCCTGCAGTCACTACACTACAGAAAGGGTTAAAAAAGAGAGGGGGGCACTAATTAGGCGCAGTATTAACAATACAGCAGCTATAAGGGGGAAAACACTTATATAAGGTTATCCCTGTATATATATAGCGCTTTGGTGTGTGCTGGCAAACTCTCCCTCTGTCTCCCCAAAGGGCTAGTGGGGTCCTGTCCTCTATCAGAGCATTCCCTGTGTGTGTGCTGTATGTCGGTACGTTTGTGTCGACATGTATGAGGAGAAAAATGATGTGGAGACGGAGCAGATTGCCTGTAATAGTGATGTCACCCCCTAGGGGGTCGACACCTGAGTGGATGAACTGTTGGAAGGAATTACGTGACAGTGTCAGCTCTGTATAAAAGACAGTGGTTGACATGGGACAGCCGGCTACTCAGCTTGTGCCTGTCCAGACGTCTCATAGGCCGTCAGGGGCTCTAAAGCGCCCGTTACCTCAGATGGCAGATATAGACGCCGACACGGATACTGACTCCAGTGTCGACGGTGAAGAGACAAATGTGACTTCCAGTAGGGCCACACGTTACATGATTGAGGCAATGAAAAATGTTTTACACATTTCTGATAATACGAGTACCACCAAAAAGGGGTATTATGTTCGGTGAGGAAAAACTACCTGTAGTTTTCCTGAATCTGAGAAATTAAATGAGGTGTGTGATGATGCGTGGTTTTCCCCCGATAACAACTGATAATTTCTAAAATGTTATTGGCATTATATCCTTTCCCGCCAGAGGTTGGGGTGCGTTGGGAAACACCCCCTAGGGTGGATAAAGCGCTCACACGCTTGTAAGGGCTCTACCCTCTCCTGAGATGGCCGCCCTTAAGGATCCTGCTGATAGAAAGCAGGAGGGTATCCTAAAATGTATTTACACACATACTGGTGTTATACTGCGACCAGCAATCGCCTCAGCCTGGATGTGCAGTGCTGGGTTGGCGTGGTCGGATTCCCTGACTGAAAATATTGATACCCTAGATAGGGACAGTATATTTTTGCCTATAGAGCATTTAAAAGATGCATTTCTATATATATGCGTGATGCACAGCGGAATATTTGCCGACTGGCATCAAGTCCAAGTGCGTTGTCCATTTCTACCAGTAGAGGGTTATGGACACGTCAGTGATGCGTATTCCAAACGGCATTTGGAAGTATTGCCTTAATAAGGGGAGGAGTTATTTGGGGTCGGTCTTTCAGACCTGGTGGCCACGGCAACAGCTGGGAAATCCACGTTTGTACCCCAGGTCGCCTCTCAACATGAGAAGACGCCGTATTATCAGGCGCAGTCTTTTCGTGGACAAGCGGGCAAAATGTTCCTCATTTCTGCCCCGTGACAGAGGGAGAGGAAAAAGGCTGCAGAAATCAGCCAGTTCCCAGGAACAGAAACCCTCTCCCGCCTCTGCCAAGCCCTCAGTATGACGCTGGGGCTTTACAAGCAGAATCAGGCATGGTGGGGGGCCCGTCTCAATGAATTTCAGCGCGCAGTGGGCTCACTCGCAAGTAGACCCCTGGATCCTTCAGGTGATATCTCAGTGGTACAAATTAGAATTCGAGACGTCTCCCCCTCGCCGTTTTCCTAAAGTCGGCTTTACCGATGTCTCCTTCTGACAGGGAGACAGTTTTTGAAGCCATTCACAAGCTGTATTCCCAGCAGGTGATAATCAAGGTACCCCTCCTGCAACAGGGAACGGGGTATTATTCCACACTGTTGTGGTACCGAAGCCGGACGGCTCGGTGAGACCGATTCTAAATCTAAAATCTTTGAACACTTACATACAGAGGTTCAAATTCAAGATTGAGTCACTCAGAGCAGTGATTGCGAACCTGGAAGAAGGGGACTACATGATGTCTCGGGACATCAAGGATGCTTACCTTCATGTCAAAATTTACCCTTCTCACCAAGGGTACCTCAGGTTTATGGTACAGAACTGTCACTATCAGTTCAGACGCTGCCGTATGGATGGTCCACGGCACCCCGGGTCTTTACCAAGGTAATGGCCGAAATGATGATATTCCTTCGAAGGAAGGGAATTTTAGTTATCCCTTACTTGGACGATTCCCTGATAAGGGTAAGATCCAGGGAACAGTTGGAGGTCGGTGTAGCACTATCTCAGGTAGTGTTGCGGCAGCACGATTGGATTCTCAATATTCCAAAATCGCAGCTGGTTCCGACGACTTGTCTTCTGTTCCTAGGGATGATCCTGGACACAGTCCAGAAAAAGGTGTTTCTCCCGGAGGGGAAAGCCAGGGAGTTATCCGAGCTAGTCAGGAACCTCCTAAAACCGAGCCAAGTCTCAGTGCATCAATGCACAAGGGTTCTGGGTAAAATGGTGGCTTCCTACGAAGCAATCCCATTCGGCAGATTCCACGCAAGAACTTTCCAGTGGGACCTGCTGGACAAATGGTCCGGGTCGCATCTTCAGATGCATCAGCGGATAACCCTGTCACCAAGGACAAGGGTGTCCCTCCTGTGGTGGTTGCAGAGTGCTCATCTTCTAGAGGGCCGCAGATTCGGCATTCAGGACTGGGTCCTGGTGACCACGGATGCCAGCCTGCGAGGCTGGGGAGCAGTCACACAGGGAAGGAATATCCAGGGCTTATGGTCAAGCCTGGAGACATCACTTCACATAAATATCCTGAAGCTAAGGGCCATTTACAATGCTCTAAGCTTAGCAAGACCTCTGCTTCAAGGTCAGCCGGTGTTGATCCAGTCGGACAACATCACGGCAGTCACCCACGTAAACAGACAGGGTGGCACAAGAAGCAGGAGGGCAATGGCAGAAGCTGCAAGGATTCTTCGCTGGGCGGAAAATCATGTGATAGCACTGTCAGCAGTATTCATTCCGGGAGTGGACAACTGGGAAGCAGACTTCCTCAGCACGACCTCCACCCGGGAGAGTGGGGACTTCACCCAGAAGTCTTCCACATGATTATAAACCGTTGGGAAAAACTCGACAGGTATTGCGCCAGGTCAAGGGACCCTCAGGCAATAGCTGTAGACGCTCTGGTAACACCGTGGGTGTACCAGTCAGTGTATGTGTTCCCTCCTCTGCCTCTCATACCCAAGGTACTGAGATTGATAAGATGGAGAGGAGTAAGCACTATATTCGTGGCTCCGGATTGGCCAAGAAGGACTTGGTAACCGGAACTTCAAGAGATGCTCACGGAGGATCCGTGGCCTCTACCTCTAAGAAGGGACCTGCTCCAACAAGGACCCTGTCTGTTCCAAGACTTACCGCGGCTGCGTTTGACGGCATGGCGGTTGAACGCCGGATCCTGAAGGAAAAAAGGCATTCCGGATGAAGTCATCCCTATCCTGATCAAAGCCAGGAAGGATGTAACCGCAAAACATTATCACCGCATTTGGCGAAAATATGTTGCGTGGTGCGAGGCCAGTAAGGCCCGACGGAGGAAATTCAACTGGGTCGATTCCTACATTTCCTGCAAACAGGAGTGTCTATGGGCCTGAAATTGGGGTCCATTAAGGTTCTTCCAAAAATAACTAGCTTCAGTCCCTGAAGTTCAGACGTTTGTAAAAGGGGTACTGCATATACAGCCTCCTTTTGTGCCTCCAGTGGCACTTTGGGATCTCAATGTAGTTTTTTGGGTTCCAAAAGTCACATTGGTTTGAACCACTTAAATCTGTGGAGTTAAAATATCTCACATGGAAAGTGGTCATGCTGTTGGCCCTGGCCTGGGCCAGGCGCATGTCAGAATTGGCGGCTTTATCCTGTAAAAGCCCTTATCTGATTTTCCATTCGGACAGGGCGGAATTGAGGACTCGTCCTCAGTTTCTCCCTAAGGTGGTTTCAGCGTTTCACCTGAACCAACCTATTGTGGTGCCTGCGGCTACTAGGGACTTGGAGGACTCCAAGTTGCTAGACGTTGTCAGGGCCCTGAAAATATATGTTCCAGGACGGCTGGAGTCAGAAAATCTGACTCGCTGTTTATCCTGTATGCACCCAACAAGCTGGGTGCTCCTGCTTCTAAGCAGACTATTGCTCGTTGGATTTGTAGTACAATTCAGCTTGCACATTCTGTGGCAGGCCTGCCACAGCCAAAAATCTGTAAATGCCCACTCCACAAGGAAGGTGGGCTCATCTTGGGCGGCTGCCCGAGGGGTCTCGGCTTTACAACTTTGCCGAGCAGCTACTTGGTCAGGAGCAAATACGTTTGTAAAATTCTACAAAATTGATACCCTGGCTGAGGAGGACCTGGAGTTCTCTCAATTGGTGCTGCAGAGTCATCCGCACTCTCCCGCCCGTTTGGGAGCTTTGGTATAATCCCCATGGTCCTTACGGAGTCCCCAGCATCCACTTAGGACGTTAGAGAAAATAAGAATTTACTTACCGATAATTCTATTTCTCGTAGTCCGTAGTGGATGCTGGGCGCCCATCCCAAGTGCGGATTGTCTGCAATACTGGTACATAGTTATTGTTACCAAAAAATCGGGTTATTGCTGTAGTGAGCCATCTTTTCTAGAGGCTCCTCTGTTATCATGCTGTTAACTGGGTTCAGATCACAAGTTGTACGGTGTGATTGGTGTGGCTGGTATGAGTCTTACCCGGGATTCAAAGTCCTTCCTTATTGTGTACGCTCGTCCGGGCACAGTATCCTAACTGAGGCTTGGAGGAGGGTCATAGGGGGAGGAGCCAGTGCACACCAGATAGTCCTAAAGCTTTCTTTAGATGTGCCCAGTCTCCTGCGGAGCCGCTATTCCCCATGGTCCTTACGGAGTCCCCAGCATCCACTACGGACTACGAGAAATAGAATTATCGGTAAGTAAATTCTTATTATTGCAGGCATCACCGTCAATGGGTCATTAAAGGGCAAACATACCTATTTTTTTTATCAATATTGCATTTATTAAACAAAAGAGATGTAATTCATATTGTGCAAACATGATACTAAAATGTACCTGTCCTTTACACATTTACTGTATCCTAGAGGAAACTTAGGGGGTGATTCAGAGCTGATGGTAGATCTGCTAAATTTAGCACATCTACAATCAGTTTCTCTGACATGCGAGGGGACGCCCAGCACAGGGCTAGTCCGCCCCGCATGTCAGGCCCTGCCCCCACCCCCCCTGCACAGGTGGCAATGCTTTTGCACCCGCCAAGTAGCTCCCTACCTCCGCAGCCCAACAGCTACCCGCTGCGTTCTGGGTAGCAGCAGCTGCGTGTGATGTCATGCAGCAGCCCGCCCCCACAATGGTCCAGACACGCCTGCGTTGTCCGGACCCCCCCCCCATCTGTGTTCTAACGCCATTGGCATGCCCCCTCCCGTTCCCCGACCACCTCTGCCTGTCAATCAGCTAGAGGCGATCGCATCAGTGAGATGCTGTTGCATCTCATTGGTTGTGCATGCGCAGTGTGCCCACTGCGTGAGCGCACTGCGTAAAGGGCTTCAGAGTGTGATCACTGTTGAATTAGGCCCTTAGTTTTGACCATACACATTGACGCTTTTATTAGCCAAATAAGGAAAAACAATATTTGCTTGTCTTTCACAAGATTAACCATTTGCTCTCTGGATAAAATTTCATACGTCACGCTTTTAGAGTGCCGTCCCGTGGCCAGGAGTTTCATCCTGGTATTCAGGGGTTTGGTGGTACTCCATGGCATGTAGTTTATCCTGTTGTTCTGACCATAGCTCTAATGGTAACCCCAATGTTAACCCTAATCATAACCCTACGATGCATGGAAATGCCGACATTCAGTCATTGTCGACATTTTAACCATATTTACATCATCAGTGTTGACCGTCTACTGTTAACATTGCAGAGTCAAAACTCGTGAATGGAGACATGGTGACTGCATAACTTTTTATTCTTGGGGCCATTCATTATGAAGGTATCACAGCTCAATAAATACAGATGCCAGCAGCGTGCAACTCTGCTAACGCCAGGCGTCTTTTTCTGCAAAAAATGCATCTTAGTCACAACGCAGTCTGACTAAGCCTCACGAGGGGACTGTGCTGAGTAATGTGATATACAGTACAACACTTGTATATTGTGTGTGACTGAGTCTGTATATGGAGCAGAACAGAACTTGTATTGGAAAAAAGCTGCTGCTGCTACCTTGTAGCACTTTGTGTGCAGATTCAGACTCAGTCGCACACAGATATACAAGTGTCACATATCACATTAATCAGCACAGTCTCCTTGTGCGTCCTAGTCACATTGTGTTGCGACTAAGGTGCTTTTTCAGCAAAAAGGATGCCAGATGCTAGAATTGTGGCATTGTGTTGCGACTGTAGCACAGATTCATGAGGACACATCTGTATGTTGTTGATGTCCAGCTTATTTGGAAGGGGGAAGGGGGTTAAAGTAAATTGCATCATAGTAACTCCTCCTCTACCCCCCCCACACACACACGAGCATCACATTGCCACCTCCCCCCTATACCATATTAACTCCCCACTACCACCACATGCACGTACACACAAATACGCATCATATATGGGGGCAGATGTATTAAGCCTGGAGAAGGCATAAAGAAGTGATAAAGCAGTGATAACTTGATAAGTGCAAGGTGATAACGCACCAGCCAATCAGCTTGTAGCTGTCAATTTACATATTGGAGCTGATTGGCTGGTGCGTTATCACCTTGCACTTATCAAGTTATCACTGCTTTGTCACTTCTTTATGCCTTCTCCAGGCTTAATACATCTGCCCCAATATTTTAGCTTTGTCACCTTGGATAGAATTCCCGTTAGTGTTCATCACATGTTCTTGTATTCAAACCAGAAAATTGTAAAAGGTATTTTTCTCCTCTCAATAATACATTATTTTGTTTCCATATCAATTTTCCATTTACCCTAGGCAGCAGGGAAGTAAGAGCTTGACAGCGCCTAGCAATTTCCTTTTGCATTGAAGTAAATCACTTTTCACATTAAACAGTATTGACAAATATTCAAAACATATAATGAATATTGAATATTTACCTTGAGAGCAATTGTATGCTGCATTGTTTAAATGAAAAAAAAAAAAAGAAAAAGAACAAAGAGATTACAATTGTTTTTATTTTAAGCTGCCTGACCCGGGCTGACATTGATATAGATATATATCAGGTACATATTTTTAAGAGCGAGAATGTCATACAGTGTCTGGAAAATGAAATCAATAAGTGTATTTATGTCCTGTGATTGTAAAGTCTATCTAGATTTAAGACACTATTAAGACAACATTATTTTTATGATCAGCTTATCAATACACACTCACGGGCTGCTAGTAGAATATACAGGTGTGGGGGTTGGAGAATGAGCAGGAAGGCGTTTAGAACGTTTAGATTGACATTTAATGCACGACATCCCATTTAAATGGCAATTTGAAGTTTGCTTCACCTGTAACTGCAGCATGAGTGCATGTTTTAGCTTAACTCCTAAAGGATAGAGCTTTATCCTGTACATCAAGGGGCTTGGACTTTCAGTTCCATTGTGCTTGCCTGCATCTGCATCATATCCCAACAGACTGGCCTGGCCAAGCAGTAAATTAACCCTCAAGCTGCCATTGTGAGATTTTGATAATAAAAGATGGGGATAGTTGATCTTGTAATACCAAGTATTATTAATAAATAGCCCCCCATATCTCAGTCCACTTTTTCATCACTGTGACTCTGTGGGCATCAGATTCTCAATTTACTGTTTACTCAAAATAAACATTACTCCAACACAAAAAGACCATGTGATAACAGCCACAAGTAAGTACAGTAAAACACTTTTAGAATATGATAGTGGTCTATTTAAATGCAACATTTTGTGAAAAAGAAATGGATGTATGCCTGAAGATAAAGTGACAGTTGGAGCTGTTTGCAAAGTTCTTCAATAACCCCACAAGGAGTATTTTATGCATTGGAACAAATACAGTAGCTGTTGTATAGTCCAAAGCTAAACAGTTAGAATAAGTAAGGCACATAGATTTTTTTTGTTAGCAGTTTAGAAAATGTACAGATTTGAGATTTCTGTTTTTGTCGCATTCAGGGGTTTTGTTAAAAATGGTCTTATTCTTAAACTGGGTACACACTGAGCAATCGAACGGCCGATATATCATGAGCACGTCAGAGGCTGTGCACCCCCGATATGTCATGTGAATGACATCATTCAGACATATAGCGTCGGGCTTGCAGCACAGCCGATACATCGGCGTATCCTGCTGTGTATACGTGCGGTCTGCCACCCACCCGTACACTTGCTGCAGGGACCATCGTTGACAGGCATCTCAACTGGGTGGGCATATTTTAGTGCTTGCCCAGTTGTGACGTCAGGCATGGCACATCGGGTGGACGATCGGTAAGTATGTATGCATTTTCCAATTGTTAGATAGGATGGCTCCAGCGGATCCGCTGGCCAAGTGTATACCCTTATTGAAACAATTAACCATTGCTTGTTATTTTTCTAGTTTATTTATTTATTTGGTTTTTTACATTATTTATGTTTAATCTTTCTTATTATTATACCGCCACCAGGATCCCGCTCGCTTAAAAGCCCGACAGGCAGCATGCCGACTGACAGGAACTATTCCCACTCGTTGGTGTCCACGACACCCATAGAGTGAGAATAGACTGTGTGGCAAGCCCGCAAGGGGCTTAGTTGCTCTGCCCCCCCTTCCCCCGCAGGGAATCTAAAACTTGGGATCTTGGCGTTGGTATGGTGACCAGCAGGATCCCAAGCGCCTGTCACATGTACCCAACCCCATTTATGTACTGGTTAGTAACACTGCACTAGAGAGTATTTCTAACCAACTGTGCATGGTGAGTAGGCATTATGGGGGCTATTCAGACTGAATTGCAGATTTGGTGAAATGGCAAACGGATGATTATCGTCCGTCTGCACATGCGTAGCACTCACAGGGTTTCTCTATGTGATCACATCCTGGCATGATGCAATCACATTGTGATTGACAGGCAGCGGGCAGTCGGGGGCATCGATGGCATTGGTGGGAAGTGGTGCAGGAAAAACAGGCGTATCATTGCCGTCTTCAGGGCTCCCGGGTGATGTTGCCTGTATACGCACCCTGGCTGCATATATTTGGGTCTACCTGTATTTCAGTAGCAGTTTTGCGATTTTTGCAAAACTGCTACTGAGTCTGAATAACCCCATATATTTGCAAAATTGCTCCCATTGGTCGCTTATATTTAATCATCGGGAGAAGGGGGTGGGGAATGTTCATAGAATTGTAATATATTTGTAAACATGCATAGCTGATAAACATATCTTATTATGTCCCTTTAACAACTTTTTTTTGTCTGATCATTTTCGGGTTCTTTGGGGCACTACCTTTTCTGAAAACCTCCACTTCCACCTGCTACTTCCTCTTACTGAGCTACTTGTTTTCTACTTCTCCTAAATATTTTTGAATAGATTTCTGTTAATTTATCGTCTGAAAAGTGCCTGGATAGCCGAAGAGTTTGAAAAATAGATTACTGTCTTCATTAATACAGGTTTGACCTACAAAGTCTTCACGTTCCTAATGATGAAAAACCAAAGCACTAAATAATAAATTATAAGAATTTATAGTAGACATCATCTCGAAATTAGCTTACTGAATGTCCTTATCATAATAAATCTGAGTGGGTGTCTAATTCACTATTAGCTGACTGAAATTATATGTTACAGGCAGATAAAGGAAGTTTTTGTGTTTGAAGACAGATGCAAAGAATTTAATGACAGGTGACCTAAAAGGTAATCATGTATCGCTGGTCGCACTCTTCTCAAACTTGTAGAAAACTTGACATTACTGGATCCGTAGTTACCATCGCTGTCAATTTATAAATGACAGCAATCTCTGTATAGTAGTATCCAGGCGCAATTAGAGCTATGAACTGTGGGCCAACGTGAACGGAGAGGCGATACCAAATCTCAGTCAGGAGCTGGGCCACACGGCCTCTCCCTTTCCTCCCAAAATACTTAAAACCATACCTCCCAACTGTCCCGATTTTCGTGAGACAGTCCCGTTTTTTTGGGGCTGTCCCACCCACGGGCCGCAGTGTCCTGCGGTGAGGGGGTTGGGCAGTTGGAAGACTCCTGTCACGATGAGTAGACGCTGTAAACATGCACGCAGCGTCTATTCAGAGGGGGAGAGGGCATGACAGCAGCTCAGAGAGTGCTGGGCATGCCTCCTTCAGTGATGGTCAAAGGGGGTGTGACCCACGATCAAGGCTCTGTCCCGAGGCCACATCCCTTTCACTTAGGTCACACTCCTTTTTGGCCAAGCATGCACTTCGCACGCGCCAGGGTCCCTCCTTTCACTTGTAAAAAGTTGGGAGGTATAATAAAACTACTATACAGCCAGAGAGAGAGGAACATTCTTCCACCTACACAGCCTAGGACCCTTAGACAAGCAGAGGGCCTGGGTATTTAGTATCACCCCACCCCCTCTTGGCGTGCATGATTACACAATATTTGCATTAAAACACATTTTGTGATCACATTGTGCACTACTAGTTAGAGCAATGTATATACGCTTGTGAATTATTAAGGACCTTCGGCAGAACACTGTAGTTTACAGGTATAAATTCCCTCTGCTTTAGGATAAGCAGTCAATAAAGCTAATACATTTATATTAACGTTATTTAATCAATACAGATCCAGGAAAAATAGAATTTGTAACGTTGCCTGAATAATTTGGAAAAGTGCAATATATAAGTAATAAGAGAAATAACACAAAACATAAAAACAGTGATCAATAATGAGCTGATTAAATGATATTACTTTCAAAACGGCTATGCTTTTTATGCAGGATTTTTATTAAATGTAATATCACAAGTACTGAAGGGATAGCATGCTTCTTCATATATAATGACATATATTGGATACAGAATAATAATAAAAAAAAAAAAAGTGTGACCGGATCCTCACGTCACTTTGTGCTGTTGGAGGATCTTGCTCTTCCATCCTATAACTCCCAGTCTGTGTCTTAACATAGGTGACCACTGCCCCAAATTTCCATGTCTCAGAGTTTATAGATTTGTCCCTGGAAACAATACTACAGTTAGCTGTCAACATAATATAATTCTTCTTTTCTGCATCTTAGATTCATTTTTACAATATATTTTTTTTCTAGGCTTTTATAAATTGATTTTTATTGAAAATTAGATTTTAAAATCCTCATATGTAATCAACATTTTTTAGTATATATGTTTAATTTTTTATTATTTCAACTTGCTGCATTTGATGGGTTTTATCTGTTGCCAGTATTAAAGGTAAGTTACAAATGCTACTTTTTTATTTTTCTATTTTATTTTAAATTAGATCTTTTTTTTTTTTTTAACGGGTGTATAGTATACAGGAAGCTAAAGAGAGGAAGGGTAGGCAAACAATCAGCTTTAGGTGTACAGCAAATGCAAGGTGGCAAAAGTGGGACCATTATATTACACAACAGTTGTATCTACAGTGTGTGTATAATGAAAGTATAATAGGTTACAACAAGCGGTAAGAAATAATAAGTAGGTACAGTACAGTACTAATAGTATAAAGTTTACAGACTCCCTTTTAAATTGGCTATTCCATTCTATAAATATGATATAGACTCGACTTGTGGAAACGAGAAGTTGCAGACAAAGTATTTAAAATTATTAATAATAATAATAAGGAGATTTATGGTAGACTTACCATGGTTAAATCTCTTTCTGCGAGGTACATTGGTTTCACAGGGAAACATCGGGGTGTAGAGATGGATCTTGATCCAGGCACCAACAGGCTAAAGCTTTAGACTGTCCCAGGATGCATTGGGGCCTCATCTATATATCCTCCCACCTCCAGGCACTGTGAGCTCAGTTTCGTTAACCAGTCCAATGCAGGAGCAGGTAAAAGAGAAGATAGATGTTAGTCACATAGAACCACATTCTCATGACAGGAGAAGGGACTAGCGGCTAATGCCATACAACCCCATAGAGGCTAGGTGCGTCAGGGTGGTCACCCTGTGGGACCAATGTACCTCGCAGAAAGAGATTTAACCATGGTAAGTCTACTGTAAATCTCCATTTCTGCAGCGGGGCACATTGGTTTCCACAGTGAAACTTCAGGGATGTCCTAAAGCAGTTCCTCATGGGAGGGGGTGCACCATAGCGGGTATGAGAACCCGGAAGGAAGCATCCTGGGAGGCGGAAGTATGAAGGCATAGAACCTAATGAACGTGTTCACTGAGAACCATGTAGCCGCCTTGCACAATTGTTCTGGGGCCGCACCCCGGTAGGCCGCCCAAGAAGGCCCAACAGACCGAGTAGAAAGGGCTTTGATAGCAGCAGGAGCTGGAAGTCCAGCCTGTGCATAGGCTTGTGCAATCACCATTCTAAGCCATCTGGCCAAGGTTTGCTTATTCGCAGGCCAGCCACGTTTGTGAAAACCAAAAAGTACAAAAAGGGTAACTGACCTCCACATAAATATGGAGAGCCCTTACCACAGCCAAAGACCGCTTTTTGGAGGACAAATCAGAAGAGATAGAGGCCAGAACTACAATCTCTTGGTTAAGGTGGAAAGATGACACCACCTTAGGCAAATAACCAGGGCGAATTCTAAGAACCGCTCGGTCACGGTGAAATATCAGAAAGGGTGGATGACAGGACAGAGTGCCTAGGTCTGACACCCTCCTAGCAGAGGCAATAGCCAGTAGGAACAGGACCTTGACCGTGAGCCGTTTGAGGTCCACTGATTTAAGAGGTTCAAATGGAGATTCTTGCAAGGCATTCAGGACAACAGACAGATCCCATGGAGCCACAGGAGGGACATAGGAAGGCTGAATCCATAAAACACCCTGAGTGAAAGTATGAAAGTCAGGAATAGATTCAATTTTTCTGTGAAACCATACCGACAAGGCAGAGATATGAACCTTGAGGGAGGCCAGACGAAGGCCTAAGTCCAGGCCTTGTTGCAGAAAAGCCAGAAGTCTGGAAGTTCTGAATTTCTATGCATCGTAAGCAGCACACCAGGTGAAGTAAGAATTCCAGACCCTGTAATAAATCCGCACAGAAGCTGGTTTGCGGGCCTTCAGCATAGTTTGGATAACCGCCTCGGAGAATCCTTTGGCCTTCAGGAGTGATGCTTCAAGGGCCACACAGTCAAATCCAGTCTGGCCAGGTCTGGGTAGACACAAGGGCCCTGAACGAGGAGGTCTGGGCGTTGAGGAAGAAGAAGAGGACACTCTATCGATAGACCCTGCTAGGTCTTAGAACCAGTGCCGCCTGGGCCACGCTGGAGCGACTAGAAGTAGTATTCCTCCTTCTTGTTTGAACTTCCGTAGCACCCGGGGCAGGGGAGACACTGGAGGGAACACATACGGCAGCCACAAGTTCCATGGAATTGCCAGTGTGTCCACGAACGCTGCTTGAGGATCCCTGGTCCTTGATCCGAAGACCGAAACTTTGTCAATGTGTTTAGACGCCATCAGGTCTACATCTGGTAGGCCCCACTTGTCCACTAGGAGCTGATATTGCTGGCAGATGGCGTTCCGCCCAACAAAGTATTTTTGACACTTCCATCATTGCCATGCGGCTTCGAGTGCCTCCTTGATGGTTTATGTATGCCACCGTGGTGCCATTGTCAGACCGTACCAGAACTGGCCTGTTCTGTAACAGAGGCAGGGCTAGAGACAAAGCATTGAACATTGCCCGCAATTCAAGAATGTTTATCGGCAGGAGGGATTCCTCTTTGATCCACCGGCCCTGGAAGGAGTGTTGCTCCAACACTGCACCCCAAACCCTCAGACTGGCATCCATAGTCAGTAGGACCCAGTTGGGGATCCAGAAGGGACGACCCCTGCTTAACCGCTGGTCCTGTAACCACCAGGTTAGCGACAAACGAACCTCCGGAGTCAAGGAGATCATGTAAGACCTGATCCGATGTGGTAGGCTGTCCCACTTGGAAAGGATTAACCTCTGCAGAGGGTGGGAATGAAATTGAGCGTACCATGAGGCCTAAAACTTGAATCGCCGAGTGTATTGACACTCTTGGGCGAGAGAGGAAGTATCTGATCCTGTCCTGAAGTTTCAGGACCTTCTCTGGAGACAGAAACAGCAGTTGACTGTGTGTGTCCAGCAGTGCCCCCAGGTGCACCATGCTCCGAGTAGGGACCAGCGAGTACTTCTTCCAGTTGATGAGTCACCCGTGGGCTTGTAGGAAGTTTACCGTCAGTTGTAGATGACTGAGGAGGACATCGAGGGAGTTTGCCAGGATCAGCAATTTATCCAGATATGGCAGGATCCTGACTCCCTGGAGATGGAGATGAACTGTCATCACGGCCATAACCTTGGTGAAGATCCGAGGGGCCATTGCCAGTCCAAACGGCAGAGCCTGGTATTGATAGTGAAGGTTGCCAATAGCAAACCGCAGATATTGCTGATGCGATATGCTAATAGGTAAATGCAGGTAAGCGTCTTATATATCCAGCGATACCATACAGTCTCCGGGTTGCATGGCCAATACAATTGAACGCAGTGTTTCCATACGGAACTTGGACACTCTCACAAACTTTTTCAGTGATTTGAGGTTGAGTATAGGCCGGAAAGACCCATTGGGTTTCAGGACTAGAAACAGGGTCGAGTAGTATCCTCTGCTTCTCTGGGACAGAGGTACCAGCACCACCACTCCTGTATCCAGGAGAGAATGCACAACCAGTTGTAGAGCTTGCGCCTTCAACGGATCTGAAGGGATAACCGTTGTGCAGAACTGGCGAGGGGGACGTCTCTTGAAAGAGACTGCGTACCTGTGAGAGACAGCTTCTCGCACCCAGGCGTCTGAAGTGCTCTTCAACCAGACCTGGGTGAGTTGCAGAAGTTGGCCTCCCACCCTGGGGTTCCCTTGAGGTCGAAAGTAGCGAAAAGTGGTACCTTTTGCCTTCTGTGCAGAAGGATTAGTATTTGGAAGAAAAGCAGTCTTACCAGCCCCTAAGTCAGACACAATTTTATTGAGATCTTCCCCAAACAGGATGTCCCCCTTAAAAGGGAGTACCCCCAAAGTCCTTTTGGAGTCCAGGTCCACCTTCTATGACCTCAACCACAGAATACGGCGAGCCAGGATGGACGTAGTAGATGCCTTGGCCACCAACACACCCGCCTCAGAGGATGTCTCCTGAATGTAATAGGCAGCGGTAGTAATATGAGACAGGTATTGTCTGGCGGTGTCAGAGATATCCTGAGGCAGCTCTTCCTCTAATGCCTCAATTCCTTTTGCAGCCCAGAAGACTGCTATAGTGAGTCTATGTACAGAACCTGTAAGGGAGCAAAGAGACTTCAGGCATCCCTCCACACGCTTATCTGTCGGTTCCATCAGTGAGATGACAGTGGTGACAGGCAGAGTAGATGACACCACAAGACAGGTGACATGGGAATCTACCGGTGGTGAATTTTCCCACTTGTTACATAACTTTGAAGGGAGAGGATAGCGAGCTACTGTACCATCCTTTTACATAGTGAGAATTTATTCCGTGGAGAAGACCAGGGGTCTTGACGTATATCAACTAAATGGTCAGAATGTGGTAATAAAGTTTTAGTTACCTTTTGATGTTTAAACTTATCAGGTTTCTTAGACACCATAGTGGAATCCTCATCATCATCAGTGATCTGTAGGATCTGCTTAATAGCAACTACTAAGTCAGGGACATCAACCTGAGTAGTAGATCCCTCGTCAGAAGCAACTGTGTCAGTGTCTGACGGGGCAGTATACTCTCCAACCTCATCAAAAGAATCTTCTGAGAGATTAGTGGATTGTGAGAAAGAAGTAGCCCGCTTAGATGACCCCGTTACACGAGAGTGATTTGGGGCAGTTTTATGTCTAACCAAGGATTGATTCAATTGCTGCAACTGGGTAGACAAATTATCTGCTGAAGGCGGATTTACTATAGGGACAATATGTGACTGTAATGGCACAGGAGGTCCCATAGGGGGCGTAAGGCGAGTCACAAGCGTATTTAACGTAGAGGAGAACGCCGCCCAAGGAGGCTCCTGATTGGTTACAGGAGCATGCGGACTGACTGGGAGATGTATGGCACATAGTACACAGACCGTCATACAAAACTTCCCCCTCAGGCAAATCCTTGGTGCATGCTCTGCATGATACAGAAGCGTCCGTTGATTTCCCGCAGATTGCAGCTTTTGTGCTGAACTGCAGGAGTGATGCCAGAGTTACTGAGAAAGGAAGCTTAATGTAATTAAGAAAGTAAAACTCCATTTCCTTTGCTCAAACCAATCTTTCTATGTGATATATGTATATAAATTATGGTACGCATTGAAAATGTGCCTATAATCTATGAAATAAGAAGACCAAGTGAGCCTGTGTAGTAATGGGATCCGGTCTGAAGATCGACAGTATCTAGGTCGACAATGTTTAGGTCGACCACTATAGGTCGACAGTCACTAGGTCGACATGGATGGAAGGTCGACAGGGTTTCTAGGTCGACATGTGCTAGGTCGACAGGTCTAAAGGTCGACATGAGTTTTTCACATTTTTTTCTTTTTTTGAATTTTTTCATACTTAACGATCCACGTGGACTACGATTGGAACGGTAATCTGTGCCGAGCAAAGCGGTAGCGGAGCGAAGGCACCATGCCCGAAGCATGGCGAGCGAAGCGAGCCATGCGAGGGGACGCGGTGCACTAATTTGGGATCCCGGTCACTCTACGAAGAAAACGACACAAAAAAAAAAAAACCTCATGTCGACCTTTAGACCTGTCGACCTAGCACATGTCGACCTAGAAACCATGTCGACCTTCCATCCATGTCGACCTAGTGACTGTCGACCTATAGTGGTCGACCTAAACATTGTCGACCTAGATACTGTCGATTTGATGAACCACACCCGTAGTAATATGAGATTAACACCCCCTGCCAAACATCAGAAGCAGGGAATCTCCTTAGGTATTGCGCTGGTTCAGCGCACAGTATGGGCGGAAGTGACGAGACTGCCTGACTGCGAGTAAGGGCACAGAGCGGAATAAGAAGACGGGGTTTTGGAAGATCTGGCATCCTGACGAAGCCTGTACCAACAGGCGAAACGCGTCGATCGCCGAGCCGCGGATTGGACTCACGCTTCTGAACGCTGACCACCATTGCTAATATCTTCTGTCTGCCGGCAGACACCCGCTTCTATTCATCTGCATGAGATCTGAACAAGCAGCCTAATATGCACCAGTGGGATTAATCAAGAGCGGTGAGTGCATTATGGACTTATCCTGATCAACTATTACTGCCTCACTAGTGATCAATTATACTCCCTGACTGGAGAGACTTTTCAGACTTTCAGAACTTGATACAAGTAACAACTTACAATACAGCAGCAATATAGAAGCCACTAGAAGTTGAACAGCTTCATTCTAATGGATTTTTCTTAACAGAGTAATCCGCAAAAGCGTGTCTATTGAGTACTTTTTTATTTGTTCATTGGCCCTCATTCCGAGTTGATCGGTCGGTATTTTTCATCGCATCGCAATGAAAATCCGCTTAGTACGCATGCGCAATATTCGCACTGCGACTGCGCCAAGTAATTTAACAATGAAGATAGTATTTTTACTCACGGCTTTTTCATCGCTCCGGCGATCGTAATGTGATTGACAGGAAATGGGTGTTACTGGGCGGAAACACGGCGTTTTATGGGCGTGTGGTTGAAAACCGTTTCCGGAAAAAACGCAGGAGTGGCTGGAGAAACGGAGGAGTGGCTGGGCGAACGCTGGGTGTGTTTGTGACGTCAAACCAGGAACGACAAGCACTGAACTGATCGCACAGGCAGAGTAAGGTTGAAGTTACTCAGAAACTGCTAAGTAGTTTGTAATCGCAATATTGCAAAAAACATCGGTCGCAATTTTAAGAAGCTAAGATACACTCCCAGTAGGCGTAGGCTTAGCGTGTGTAACTCTGCTAAATTCGCCTTGCGACCGATCAACTCGGAATGAGGGCCATTATCTTTTTTCTTCTTTTTTCTTTTATATGTGTCGTCAAGTGTTTATTGTGTAAGTATACCGGTATTAGGAACACACACACATTTAATATAAACTACGTGCCTTTTTTCCCCTTTTTTATTATTGCATGCATGTATAAATGCTTTTATATACATTTTTTTTAGATACCACATATTATTTTCATTTTTCTGATACCCCTTTTTTATTCTGTATTGAATTATATGTGCAATAGTCCTCTAGTAGTTTCTAGCTGAACCATTTGGACGTAGAAACAATATACAGCAAAGAAAATCTTTCCTTTCTAACAAATAAAGAAATTTCTATACTTTTGAATCTACTTTGGTCTTTGGATCTTTTTAATAGATAATTATCTTTTATTATTCGTTTAAGTTTAAGCGCTGGGAGTAACTAATCTGTGCACATTTAACAAGGGCCAGTGGAATCCCTTACCCTCCTTAGCTGCTACTTAAACTCAAGGTATTAGCGCAGTCCTCACAACCAGAGCCGGACCACAGAGGCGCTCTCCCCGTTCTGCTGCTACTGGCTGCCGCTACGTCTGTCACACTGTGACAGACGCAGGCTGCGTGAAGCGCAGACGCCGGCAGCGTGGAGCGCGGCTCCTGCTCGGTCCCTCCGGCTCCCTCCCTCCTCTCTCCTCCTACTCATCGCATCAGCGCTGATAGCACTGTGCGTTGATCTGTCCGTGGTGAGTACCGCACTCCCCCCTCTCTTCCCTTCTCCTGTGGACATTAGTGTAAGGGGCAAGTCAAGTGTTGCACTACTACTGTGGATGTTCTTGTGCAGCATGACCACTATGGGCATTCTGTGTGGCATGACTATTGTGGGTGTTGTGTGGCACGACTACTGTGGGCATTATGTGTGGCATGGCCACTGTGGGCGTTCTGTGTGGCACAACTACTGTGAGTGTTATATGTAAGGGGCGCTACTACTGTGGGCATTATGTATGGCACTACTACTGTGGGCGTTATGTGTAAGGGCAGTGGTAGATTCAGAGGGGTGAGGGGCAACAAGTCACATGCCCCCCTGTCATTTAGGAGATTTTTTTTATATTATTTTACTTATAGCACACTTTATTTATTGTACAGCAACTGCCATGGTTATGGTCACGGGCAGATTGGGCCACTGATCTGGGATCCGTGCTCCTGCCACAGCTCCCACCACCCTTGCTACCAGCAAATTACTGTGGCTCTGGCTCGGTTCGGGCAGCGCTTGAGCATGTTGCGCATACGCAAAGCTCATTAAAGGGGCTGACGGCTGGTCTGAACCTAAAAGAAAGGACCCTGTCTGAGCATGAGGGCACCATACATATCAGGGCCGTTTCAGTGACACTGCTTCACAGATTGCTGTACCAGCCAACCTACCACCGGGCTCAGCCCTCCTCTTCCTGCTCCTTAGTCACTGCCGGGCTGTGTCTACTCTCACCACACTGAAACAAAAATGCCAGATACCATGGGAGCGGAGGTCCCAGGCAGCCAGGCACTCCGCTGCAGATACAGTCCACTCTGGTGCCCTCTTGTATGGAGTAACCACAAAACGGAATAAACAGGCAGCAGCACTCAGAGAATTTACAGATGTTATATATTATAAAAACATGACTCCTTGACAAAAACTTGACACCACATTTTTTTTGCTCACCTGGACAAAGGGGCGTTGTGGCCCCGAAACGATGGTGTCTGGCATGATGTCGTTTTAACACACTTTTGATTGATTTAAGTTCTCCGAGTGCCGCTGCCTTTGTATTCACTAAGTATATATAACATTTTTGTACACACTCGCTCATTTTTACTGATCCATCCAGATGGCAACTGCTAGACTAGAGGCACAGAGACCCCAGTTGATCTCAGATGGTCGAATACCTACCCTGTCATCCACTACCTTTCTGTCTCCCTCTGTTTCTCCCTGTCACCCACTGCCTCACCTTCTGCCTCTCTCCCGCATCTCTATCTCCCCTTCACCCTCTCCGCATCACCCTCTCTCTGTCACTTTATACTTCTCTCATCACCACCAACTGCCTTTCCCCATCACCCTTTTCTGTCACCCACTACCTCTTCGTCTCCCACTATCTCTCCCCATCACCTCTCACTCCTGTCACCCTCTGCCTCTTCCCATCATCCTCTACGTCACCCACTGCCTTCCCCTGTCACCCATTCTCTGATGTCACCCACTGCCTCCCACTGTCAACCATTCCCTGGCGTCACCCACTGCCTCCCACTGTCAACCATTCCCTGGTGTCACCCACTGCCTCCCACTGTCACCCATTATTTAGCGTCACCCACTGCTCTCCCTGTCTTCAGAAAAACAGTCTGAGATTGGGGTGAGGTGCTGTGCAGTCCTGTGTGCGGAAAGAGGGGCCAGAGGGGAAAGAGAAGACTGTCACTTGAAGTCTAGATTCTGGGAAGAGGAGCCTGGCTGAGACTGCTGAGGTGAGTGGATGAGGACTGAGGAGACAAAGGCTGACATGAGCTGGGGAGTGAGTGGGGATGTTGGCATAAGGGGAGGGGGTGAGGAAGCATGATGAAAATGAGGGTGTGGCTTGTGGATACAGCATTCCCTTTGAGGCCACGGCCCTTGTTGCAAAACCACACCCACTTTTCCTGGAGTACGCACAAATAACCTCCCCCTCTTCCCTATCATGGTGCCCCCCCCTGTCATTTTGTTCTCGATCCGCCCCTGTGTGAGGGGTACTACCATTGTGGGCGTTATGTGTATAAGAGACACTACTGTGGGTATTGTGTTCAAGGAGCACTACTGTGTGTCATAATGTGAATTAGGTACACTACTATTTGGTGCACTATGAATCAGGGACATTATGTGTGGTATAATGTGAATAAGATTGTACAACATTGTTGCGTAATTTGAATTTGGGGTACTATTGTGTGTCCATGCCCCTTCCATGTAAGACCACACCCCTTTGGCATGCAATGTCCCTTTATTACGTATGGGAGGGAGGGCGCAAATTTATTGTTTGCAGGAGGGCGCCAAACACCCTAGCACCGGCCCTGCTCACAACATATTTCTATGATACAGGAGCGTCCGTTGATTTCCCGCCCTTTGTGTTAGACATTTTCAGTGAATGTAACCGCAGAGCGTTTGAGTACAATACAGCCAGAGTGAGTACAATACTTGCGAATAAATCCCCTAGTATGTGACAGCACACACAGTACACAACACCAGCGACTAAATCAGGTAGTATGTGACTGAGTACACAGTAGAATACTTTTAACGGTTAATACTGTGAAGCAATATATATGTGACCCAGACGCACCTAGTCCCTTAGGGTACAGAATACAGTGATAGCTAAAGCTGGTATACACTGAAAGTGAAATCCACCCAGCAGATACAGGCACACACAGTCACAGTGACAATGCAGAGAATTATTTTAGTAAGACAATAAAACTGCACTGGACTAGTAAGTGTGTGTGTGTGTATATATATATATATATATATATATGAAACAGTGCACGGACTGAGACTGGATGTATATGTCAGAATACTCGTACAATATATTCTGGCACAAGTACACTTGTTCTTAACTAACACTGTCACAATATCGACATGTAAAATACTTAAGTGTGTGTAAAATTACGGCGCTGATATACAGGCGAATTTACAGAGGAGACCTTACCCTGCAGTCCCGGAGACCAGTCGCAGCTATTCTTAGAAGATGGCGCCCAACGTCTCAGTCAGGGAGTGAGGGAGAGTATGAGGAAGGTCCAGGGCGGGAACACCAGCAGTAGATGAAGCCCGGAGCTGGGGGAGGGGCTACAGGTCAAGCGCCTTCTCCCCATGCTTGTTCTCACCACCTGGTAAAGTGGGCATTAGTACACCCGACCTGTACTCCTATGCCCTGGTGGATATAGTGGGGTCCCTTCTTGGTTACAGTGTCCACGCCAGCGTTGCAGTCCGTCTCTTTAGACTGCGATCGGAATGCAATTTAATGGCGGGTCCCGCCTGGGGGACCCTCTTACCTCCTCCCTTCTGTAGCAGCCACGTGAACCAGGAGAGCATTTGCGACTGTGTGCCTAAGCCGGAGCGCCTCCACCGCAAGTACCCGGGATCAGAGCCAGTGGGAGTATGCAACGTCGCTGGGTTGGTGACGGAGCCGCAGCACAGAATGTCACCCTGACATGTAAGTGCTGCAGCTCTTTAAGTCTTCTAAAAGGTTTTTCAGGGCTGCCCAGTGCAGCCCCCCTATTAAGTGACCTGCTCTGCAGGGCACCAACACGAAATTGAGCTCACAGTGCCTGGAGGCGGGGTTATAGAGGAGGCCCGAATGCATCCTGGGACAGTCTAAAGCTTTGGCCTGTTGGTGCCTGGGTCAAGAGCCATCTCTACACCCCGAATTTTCCCTGTGGAAATCAATGTACCCCGCTGCAGAAAATAATAATTTTATTTACATAGTGCTATTTCTCCAATAGCACTCAAGGCACTTAGCAGATAGAATGAACATAATACAGTACAGAAACAATAAAGAACAGAAAAGCTTTTCATAAAATACAGAGAGCATGGAGATATGAAAGGAACAATTAAGGAAATGCGTGAGTAAACAGGAGAGTCTTGAGTCTCGATAATACATTTGTGTTGTGCAATGGCGTCACAAAGGGGGTGCGGGGGGTGCAGCCTGAACCTGGATGTCACCCGCTGAGGGGTGACACCAAAGTGCCGGCTCCTGCTCAGTGACAGAAGGCAGGTGCTGCACTGTGACATTACATGCAGCATTCCGGCTCCTGTCACCCAGCACAGCAGGCTCGCAAGTGGGCAGGCCGCATGTCTCGGACGAAAACAGGTGTCGGGACACTTTGTCCAGACCCCACCCCATGCATCCCCAACACCACCCCCACCCCATGGAGCCACAACCCTATTGTGTCCGCTGCCGCAATGGGTGTATTTTGGGTGAGTGACGCCTCTGGTGTTGTGTATTGGTTTTAATTTAATATGAGGCGGCTGGTTATCCTTCCACTGCTTGGCAACTGATGCATGGTATCTGTAAAAATGTGACCCATAGCATAGTTACTGCATATGGGGTTATCCATGCAGAAGTAATGGAGTATAGCGGTACGCCACTGCTGATGTTTCTACCGGTGACATGTGGCTATAGGTTTGTGACCTCTCACCATAGAGTTCTGATCACAGGGAATTCCCAGAATATAGAGAATAATGTACCTGCTGCTGATTTTTAGCAGTGGCTTAAGGTGGTCATCCGAGTTGTTCGCTCGCTAGCAGTTTTTAGCAGCCGTGCAAACGCAATGCGCCGCCCACTGGGAGTGTATGTTGGTTTAGCAGAAGTGCGAACGAAAGGATCGAAGAGCGGCTACAAAATATTTTTGTGCAGTTTCAGAGTAGCTCCAGACCTACTCAGCGCTTGCGATCACTTCAGACTATTCAGTTCCTGTTTTGACGTCACAAACACGTCCTGCGTTAGTCCAGACACGCCTGCGTTTTTCCTGGCATGCCTGCGTTTTTTCGAACACTCCCTGACAGCGGTCAGTTGACACCCAGAAACGCCCACTTCATGTCAATCGCTCTGCGGCCACCAGTGAGACTGAAAAGCTTCACTAGACCTTGTGTGAAACTACATTGTTCGTTGTAATAGTACGACGCGCGTGCGCATTGCGCAGCATACGCATGCGCAGAAGTGCCGTTTTTTTCCTGATTGCTACGCTGCGAACGAAAGCAGCTAGCGAACAACTCGGAATGACCCCCAAAGTCATTACATTAGTGTACTGGCCACTGCCTTCCATAGCAGCAGTACACTCACCTCCAGGAATGCTCTGTGCTGCTGTGACTGTTCTGATGAGCTATATGTTGCTCTCCCCCACCTACATAAACACTGTGTACACAAGAATAGGCAGGTTTCCAAATGCAATATGCAATCTCCCACTCTGCGGAACATTGGAGCAAGTGCAGGAGTCTGGTACAAGAACCTAGTAAAGACCCTGGACATTAATTTAAACATTAGTCTTTTTATATACTGTATACTGTATGGAATACAGTATTAATATTTAACACTATAGATGATTCTCTAGTATATGATGAATGAAACGTTTAAATAATAGAAATAATTGGTCAGTAAAAGGTTAAACATACCATAATAAATAAATACACAAACATGTATAATACACAAAACGGGTATGGGACTCAGGGTCGACAGTGTCCAGGTCGACATCTATTTGTCGACAGTGGGTAGGTTGACACTAGAAATAAGTCAACATGTCCACTAGGTCGACATGAACAAGGTCGACATGAGTTTTTCCTGTTTTTTGGCGTGGTTTTCTTCGTAAAGTGACCGGGAACCCAATTAGTGCACCGTGTCCCCTCGCATGGCTTGCTTGGCTCTCCATGCTTCGTGCAAGGTGCCTCACTCCACTGACAATGCGCTCGGCACAGGTTACTGTTCCCAGTCATAATGTGGATAGTAAAGTATGAAAAAGTTTTTTTTTTTTTTTTTAAATTGTGAAAAACTCATGTCGACCTAAGGGTCGTGTCGACCTAGCCACTGTCGACCACTAAGTGTCAACCCAGAGTCTGGATACCACACAAACATATATAAAGTGCCAGTACTGCACTTTCTAAGTACACATTCTCCCACCTCATGGTAAGGCTCCTGTCTCCTCTTCCTGGTAGCTACTCTCTTGTCCAATGCACTGATTGAGGACTCAGAGCCACAAACACAGCAAACTTGATAGAAGAAGCTGCTAACACCGGGCATGTGCAGCACAGTAGCTCTGCTTTAAAGTGGATGATGTAGCGGCAGCTCTAGTAATTGTATTATATATCCCTGCTATTGTCAAAATTTGAGCCACTTGCCAAGAGGAGGGGGATTTCTGGGCAACCAGAACCCCCCCCCCCCCACACACACACACACACACACACACATGTTTGCTTACGCTGGAGGATGGGTTTCCCACATTTTAGCAGGCAGTTTTTGCAACTGGACTTTCATAATTATCCTTTCTCTGTTAATTAATATACAAATGCAATAATTATTGTGGTAAAGCCCCACTACAATTTACAAACAACTGTGCCTTTTCCCCTCCTTGCATGGTCTGCTCGAAATGATCCCTGCAGCCCAAAGTATTTCAGGAGACGACTGTACAGATGAACACTGTTCTCCTTATGTCTACCAAAATGAACATGAAAAGACAAAGCTTGAGATTGATCAGTAGAACAGAACATCACAAGTGGCCAGAAACATATGTTTCATATTCACAGTCTTGGCCTCAATAGTCCAATCAGAGTTACAAAGTGATGTTCCATGTAAGCTAAGCTTTCCCTTTACATTGTTATGCCAGGGCTATTTATTTATTGTGCACAAATGAATTGTGATCATGTTGTGTAAGGTATGAAAGACGTGCTGCAGTAACGACAGGAAAATAGGTTATTTCAGCTGACATGTAATGCAATGGAGGCGTATGGCTGAGATTTCCCGTTGAGAGAGGTGAATCTCGCATAGAACCTTCGAGGAACCCCCTGCCTGAGACAAAGGATGATTACACTGGCATTGTCATTCATTAGATGGATTATGCTCTCAATTCAAAGAGAAAATGAACAGCCAAATGACTTTGTTTGACTACATTGTAATCCCAGCTGACACGAGATGCACACGATTATTTTTCTGCTCCTTGTTGTGGTTTTTTATACTTAGGTGAGAGACAAGAATAAACAGTCAAGTATTGATGATGATAATAATTATTATAATAATAATGATGATTAGCTGAGGAATGTAGTAGAATTGTTAGTTATTGCAAATCTCCATAATATCGTTAGGCAGATATAAATGAATCATGTTCGGTAAAAAGGAGAAACTAGCTTTAGGACTGCTTAGTATTTGGTTCATTCAGTTGCTGTAAGTAAAGGCCCCCATACACTAGAGCGATGTATCTCATGCGCTCCATCACATGCTATTCCCCTTCAACTCCCCGTCCGCAGCTCTGGCACACGATATTGTGAGTCCAGGGCACTTTTACTGAAGATGTGCTAATGTTAGATCACTTATGACAGGATCAGGTAAGATCTGAAAGCCCATACAAGAAAACAGGTGGGTATACCAGCACTGGCTGAATTACATAAATAATGAATGGACGGTTGGTTTAAAACTAAAATAATAATCTGATTTTATTATCTGAAATAACAAAGAGAATAAAATCCCTTCTCTGAAATATGCAGCTGCAAAAATAATACACAGTACATGGATTATTGCCACCAATAGAGATGTATATGTATATTGCAATACAAGAGAAGTTCCACTTCTGTACTCCTGTATAGTTCAGGAAACTTGGCTAGGACACTTTCCCATGTAAACAGTCACTAGATATGCAATGTGTTTACCGGATATGTTGAAGCATAGATCCCATGATGTAGCATCAGCCTTAGGTGGAGTCCAATTATGGCTGGAGGGATGATCCGGAATTTAAAGTGCTGTAGTGCAAAGTCCCAAAATGGAGCAGGTGTCCAAAGGTGTGCCAAGATGTAGCAGGAGTTAGAATCACAGCATAGTGGAAAGGCTCAAGCTCTACGCGTTACGTTGGTTCCAGAGCATCCAGCTTCCTCAGGAGCATGTGGGATCTGAAAGCCCTTCTTACGACTCCCTGGAGCGTGCCTTAGATCGTAACCATAAGTGGTCCACTTACTCGCGACACGCCGGCCCGATGCGTTGATCTACCATCAAAGAAAGAAAAGAGCATGTTGAAAAATCTAAATAGAGGTCTGTGTGGACTCCGGCAAGCAGAGCTAAATAGGTGAGCACTGGAGAAACTTTCCGGTAAAATGGGCTTTTCACCGTTTAATAAATAGGTCTAAAAGTTTTTCAGTGTAGATAGTTTACAGCAGTGATTCCCAGACTCAGTCCTCCCGGCACCCTGACAGTCCAGGTTTTAAGGATATCCATGCTTAAGCACAGGTGGCTTAATTAGTTCCTCAGTCAGTTTGGTTATATTATCTGTGCACAAAAATGGATATCCTTAAAACCTGGACTGTTAGGGAGCCTTGAGGACAGGGTTTGGGAAACCCTGGTTAACACGATACATGGAAATGTTCAGAAAGACCCTGCATTTGCTAGATATGGTAAGCCCTGATGTCCTGATCTACCTCCCTCAGGTGCTGTGTAGATCCTTGGGTTATTTTAGAGACTACAGCTTCCCATTATGCACAGAAAGCATTATGTGCAACCATTAAGCTGCTGGTAAATTAATTCCAAGACCTCTATTATTTATTGTCCTGTCGGCGTTCTACCATCCAGAGAGAGAAATATTAACCTGAACATTGACTTTTTGAATACTGTACCTCCTAACTATCCCGGTTTCAGCAGGACGTTCCCGCTGTCCTACCTGCTGGTTGGGAGGAGGGCACTCTGAATAGCAAAGCAGCAGTGATTGGATGATGTGCACATCATCCGCACTGTGCTGGGAGAGTGACAGGCTTGCCCCCAGCATGGCGAGAAATGGGGGCTTGACACGCAATCATGCCCAAAAAACATCATACACCTGGTGTGTGACCTAGCGGGCAAAGGGCCATGGCCCCTTTCATGCAAGCTGTAGGCACACTTAAGGAGTCCTCAGTCAGAGTTTTAAGAAGTTGGGTGGTACAGTATGATTTTTTTTTGGACATCGATAAGAGATATGGGGGGTCATTCCGAGTTGTTCGCTCGTTGCCGATTTTCGCAACGGAGCGATTAAGGTGAAAATGTGCATGGTACGCAGTGCGCATGCGCTAAGTATTTTTGCTCAAAACTTAGTCGATTTACTCACGTCCTAACAAAGGATTTCCATCGTTGAAGTGATCTGAGCGTGATTGACAGGAAGTGGGTGTTTCTGGGCGGAAACTGACCGTTTTCTGGGAGTGTGCGGAAAAACGCAGGGAGTGTCTGGAGAAACGGGGGAGTGGCTGGCCGAACGCAGGGTGTGTTTGTGACGTCAAACCAGGAACGAAACGGGCTGAGCTGATCGCAGTGTAGGAGTAAGTCTCGAGCTACTCAGAAACTGCTAAGAATTTTCTATTCGCAATTCTGCTAATCTTTTGTTCGCTATTCTGCTAAGATAAGATACACTCCCAGAGGGCGGCGGCCTAGCGTGTGTAATGCTGCTAAAATCTGCTAGCGAACGAACAACTCAGAATGACCCCCCATGGGGACCTACCGTATTCCGTAAAAACAAAGACAAATATATTGAAACACTTTAGAAAATAATTATCAACTCATTCATTTACATGTACCACCGCGATTGTTCTGAAATAGCCTGTATGATGCAGCCCTAGTTAACAAGGCCATGCTGCAGCCCTAGTTAACAAGGTCCTCCCTCGTCTGAACGGTTCAGGCGGTGGAGGGGGTCGTTAACGATGCGCGAAAGCGCGCATTGTTAACGATGTTGTGTGTAGACGAGATAGTAATAGATATCGCTCAGTTTTTCATTTCACTATTTTGTCAAACATTCACTATTCTAGTTGCACTTTTCTTTGTCTCTTCAAACTTTTCCGAATTACTCGTTAACTAATAATCATTCACTCCGTATTTAAGAAAGCGATTGTCTTTGTGGTTTTGAATAGTTATTTTGTTGATTTTTTTTTTTTTTTGTCGTTGTGGATTTGAATCTTTATTTTATTGAGTTTTTCTTTTACTTGTTTGTTTTACACCTCTCCAAAATCTGATCTGATCATGTTGTGAAATATTTGTATTTTAAGAAATTAGAGGCAATGCTGGAAGATCATTAGGTCATAAATATAATATTACCTCCTGAATAATTATTCTGATGTTATTTTTTCCCCCTCCAATGTCTGCACTTTTTTGCTTATTTTGCTTTGGTTAATGTTCAAAGTATTTTTTCCCTAGAGAACATTGCGAGACTCCAATTCTGGCTATTAAAAATTGCCATCCCTTAAGCAGCATATTGAGGATAGCCTCTAGTTATTCATAATTGGATCATATCACAGAAAATTAAATAAAAAATCATGAGCTTGAAATTCAACGGAAAAGTGCCTTAAATGCTTTATGTACCATACTTTACTAAAACAGATATTTTGTTTAACAGCCTGTCGAGCCCACAGGAACGAGGTTTTCTAGGTTGAATGCAAAGTAAATTAACTTTTTAAGTTCCCATTGGAATTTTGAAAATTATGTCTGAAATATTAGATTGAAATGGGAAATGTAAGTTCACAGCATGAGTTTTATATTTTCTGCTTGATAGACCGTCATAAAACGTAACTGTGGAGAACATTAGACCCTAAATAGCAGCAGAGATTGATATAGAAATGCCCTTTTGATACATACATCAAAATAAGTGTATGCATTCTGTAGCGGATTGTGAAGTCTGATTACATTGCACCTATTAGTTCAAGGAGTTAAATATGTTTGCAGTGTACACTATACATAATTATATTCTGTTCCCAGTAGGAGGGAATTAATAGCATATTTGAAATAATTTGTGAACCTTTGGTGCATATGTGTGTGTGTGTGTGTGTGTGTGTATATAATATATATATATATATATATATATATATATATATATCTATCCACCAGGGTGCTTCCGCCTTGCACATACGGGGGGATGGGTTCTTAATGCTGGGGTAGTACGTCCCCTCCAAGCTGTAAAAGAACCAGGCTGCTCTCCTTGGCTTTTGCAAATATGAAAAAACTGTATTAAGCAGACATGTGTTCAAACCAAAACAAGCATAGATAAATCCACCGACGTTTCAACGCCCTGCTGGCATTTTCTTCAAGGTGCTACGCTGTGAAATCAACAGTCACAAAAAACCAAACAGCGTAGCACCTTGAAGAAAACGCCAGCAGGGCGTTGAAACATCGGTGAATTTATCTATGCTTGTTTTGGTTTAAACACATGTCTGCTTAATACAGTTTTTTCATATTTGCAAAAGCCAAGGAGTGCTGCCTGGTTCTTTTACAGTATTAAGAACCCATCTATATATATATATATATATATATATATATATATATACTCAAAAAAATAAAGGGAACACTTAAACAACACAATGTAACTCCAAGTCAATCACACTTCTGTGAAATCAAACTGTCCACTTAGGAAGCAACACTGATTGACAATCAATTTCACATGCTGTTGTGCAAATGGAATAGACAACAGGTGGAAATTATAGACAATTAGCAAGACACCCCCAATAAAGGAGTTGTTCTGCTGGTGGTGACCACAGACCACTTCTCAGCTCCTATGCTTTCTGGCTGATGTTTTGGTCACTTTTGAAAGCTGGCGGTGCTTTCACTCTAGTGGTAGCATGAGACGGAGTCTACAACCCACACAAGTGGCTCAGGTAGTGCAGCTCATCCAGGATGGCACATCAATGCGAGCTGTGGCAAGAAGGTTTGCTGTGTCTGTCAGCGTAGTGTCCAGAGCATGGAGGCGCTACCAGGAGACAGGCCAGTACATCAGGAGACGTGGAGGAGGCCGTAGGAGGGCAACAACCCAGCAGCAGGACCGCTACCTCCGCCTTTGTGCAAGGAGGAACAGGAGGAGCACTGCCAGAGCCCTGCAAAATGACCTCCAGCAAGCCACAAATGTGCATGTGTCTACTCAAACTATCAGAAACAGACTCCATGAGGGTGGTATGAGGGCCCGACGTCCACAGGTGGGGGTTGTGCTTACAGCCCAACACCGTGCAGGACGTTTGGCATTTGCCAGAGAACACCAAGATTGGCAAATTCGCCACTGGCGCCCTGTGCTCTTCACAGATGAAAGCAGGTTCTCACTGAGCACATGTGACAGATGTGACAGAGTCTGGAGATGCCAAGGAGAACGTTCTGCTGCTTGCAACATCCTCCAGCATGACCGGTTTGGCAGTGGGTCAGTAATGGTGTGGGGTGGCATTTTTTTGGGGGGCCGCACAGCCCTCCATGTGCTCGCCAGAGGTAGCCTGACTGCCATTAGGTACCGAGATGAGATCCTCAGACCCCTTGTGAGACCATATGCTGGTGCGGTTGGCCCTGGGTTCCTCCTAATGCAAGACAATGCTAGACCTCATGTAGCTGGAGTGTGTCAGCAGTTCCTGCAAGACAAAGGCATTGATGCTATGGACTGGCCCGCCGGTTCCCCAGACCTGAATCCAATTGAGCACATCTGGGACATCATGTCTCGCTCCATCCACCAACGCCACGTTGCACCACAGACTGTCCAGGAGTTGGCGGATGCTTTAGTCCAGGTCTGGGAGGAGATCCCTCAGGAGACCATCCGCCACCTCATCAGGAGCATGCCCAGGTGTTGTAGGGAGGTCATACAGGCATGTGGAGGCCAGACACACTACTGAGCCTCATTTTGACTTGTTTTAAGGACATTACATCAAAGTTGGACTCCAAATCCAGACCTCCATGGGTTAATACATTTTATTTCCATTGATAATTGTTGTGTGATTTTGTTGTCAGCACATTCAACTATGTAAGAATATTTCATTCATTCAAATCTAGGATGTGTTATTTTAGTGTTCCCTTTATTTTTTTGAGCAGTGTATATGTATGTATATATATATATATATATATATATACACACACACACACACACACACACATACATGCAGACGGCTTGGCACTCCACTTAACTTAAAAATATTGATCAGGTGCCCTCACAGAAGCATAATCAATAGAACATGTAAGGTGTGGCACTCTGATTCCATAAATAAACACACAATAGTCACCAGACTCATCAACTTTTCGGTGTATTGTCCACCGTAATCACGGTGGACAATACACCGAAACGTTGATGAGTCTGGTGACTATTGTGCATTTACTTTGGAATCAGAGTGCCGCACCTTACATGCTCTATTATATATATATATATATATATATACACTGCTCAAAAAAATAAAGGGAAAACTAAAATAACACATCCTAGATCTGAATGAATAAAGTATTCTTATTAAATACTTTGTTCTTTACATAGTTGAATGTGCTGACAACAAAATCACACAAAAATTATCAATGGAAATCAAATTTATTAACCCATGGAGGTCTGGATTTGGAGTCACCCTCAATATTAAAGTGGAAAAACACACTACAGGCTGGACCAACTTTGATGTAATGTCCTTAAAACAAGTCAAAATGAGGCTCAGTAGTGTGTGTGGCCTCCACGTGCCTGTATGACCTCCCTACAACGCCTGGGCATGCTCCTGATGAGGTGGTGGATGGTCTCCTGAGGGATCTCCTCCCAGACCTGGACTAAAGCATCCACCAACTCCTGGACCCATTTGGTGATTATCCACTAAGTAAGGCCTGGTTCAGAAAATTAATTTCAAACCATATTGGTAAAATCAAGCGCATGAAGCAGCTAATCACTGGATTACAATCAAGCGGAGTTTGAATAGAGCTAAACTCTTGAGATGGTGCCTCTCCCCAGTCAGTAACACTCTGAGCTGCTGTATAAAAAAAATAAAAAAAATATTATATTGCCTTTGAAGACACGAAAGATATTTGTCCAAATTTTGATCCTTTGACCATACTGTACCCCTGATGAAGTCTGTAGGACGAAACGCGTTGGGTTAGGACAGGGTCTCTGTCATTGCTTCAGGAAAGAACATTTACTGTTTTTTGATTGAAATGGAATAATATCAACACAACTATTGTCTGTACAAATATATCTTATTGTCAACCTGGGCAAATTGTCAAACAGTTTTTACCAATTGTATGTTTTAAATAACAATAAAACTTCAATTTTAAGATTGTATTAGTAAACTTGTACATATCAAAGGACGACAAGCTCCCTGGGGAAATCTTTTCTCTATTTCTTCCAATATCATATCCCATCTAACAGGGGGTATCTTTCCCTAAGGTGTAGCTCTCCATACCATATAGCGCGAGAAAGGTCTTATCCTTTTTTAGATATATATATATATATATATACTGTATGGGGTATATTTACTAAGGTCCCGATTTTGACCGAGATGGTGTTTTTTCTTCAAAGTGTCATCTGGGGAATTTACTAAACTCAAATCACGGCAGTGATGAGGGCATTCGTATTTTTTTGGAAGTCCTAGGAAAAAAATACGAATGAATACACCATCGGTCAAATACGCCTGGAATTTGGTAGAACTCGGTCATTTACTAAAAAGTGCAATTCACAAACACTGCCGACAATAGCCAAACACTGGGGGTCATTCCGAGTTGTTCGCTCGCAAGCTGATTTTAGCAGCTTTGCTCACGCTAAGCCGCCGCCTACTGGGAGTGAATCTTAGCTTATCAAAATTGCGAACGAAAGATTAGCAGAATTGCGAATAGACACTTCTTAGCAGTTTCTGAGTAGCTCCAGACTTACTCGGCATCTGCGATCAGTTCAGTCAGTTTCGTTCCAGGTTTGACGTCACAAACACACCCAGCGTTCGCCCAGACACTCCTCCGTTTCTCCAGCCACTCCCGCGTTTTTCCCAGAAACGGTAGCGTTTTTTCGCACACACCCATAAAACGGCCAGTTTCCGCCCAGAAACACCCACTTCCTGTCAATCACATTACGATCACCAGAACGAAGAAAAAAATCATAATGCCGTGAGTAAAATACCTAACTGCATAGCAAATTTACTTTGCGCAGTCGCTCTGCGGACATTGCGCATGCGCATTAGCGACTAATCGCTCCGTTGCGAGAAAAAAATAGCGAGCGAACTACTCGGAATGACCCCCACTGCCGTGAAAAAATACAAATCGTGAAAAAGTGCTAAAATAAAACAGACCTGCTTTTTTTTACCGTGTTCGGATAGGCATGCACGGATCCATGAGATCCGTGCATGTTTATCAGTGGGAAGGGTTGGGAAAGTGTTAAATTTGCACACACAAAAAATGCGTAGGGTCCCCCCACGCATTTTTTCTTCTGATTTTAATAATGTTTTATTTTGTACGAAAGGTGCACAATGAAGCCAAGCACGGATCTCACAGATCCGGCCGAGATTCATTGTGTTAAAGTCGGCAGTGTTTTACAATTCACTCACGTAAAACACTGCAAAAAAATACGAATGACATCGACATCGGTAAATACGAAAATGCAGAATACGACAGCTTAGTAAATTAGTCGTAATAAATTCAAAAAGTTGCAATTTTACACTTTCGATGTCATTCGTGATTGAACTTTAACCTCATTCGGAAAAATACAAATTTTAGTAAATATACCCCTATGTATGTGTTTTTGTGTGTTTAATAGTAATATAATGTTTGTGTGAAAAGTTTTATCTGTTGGATATTAGAAGCAATTAGGGGAATATCCAATTACCAAAGGTAATTTACCGCTCCTAATGGGTTCGCTGTGAGCTATCCTATTGGCTCCGATGCTGGTATGCGTATCCTCAGATGCCGGCACTTATTGCCGATTATGCTTCACATGCCTCAGGCACGCGAATCATAATCCCTGATAAATAGCCCTCAGAACTGCGATAACACATGCATCTGGGAACTTATCCCCTATCCCTGCCTGAAAACGTGAATTTTTCAGCCCAAAAAATTGGGCTTTAATAGGATAGCCGGATAATCACCATTGGGCTACAATTGCGATATTAGCAAAAACAATTTTGGCCAAAAAATGAATGGGGCTAATAGGATATGGAACTATATGTTAACGGAAAGGTATTTTTTGTGATAATTTTGTTTTATATCTATGACCTGTATATGATGGCAGTCACCCAATAGGACATATTCCATATATTTCAGATGGTGAAGCTGTTTGTATACTCCTGTGCATACCATACTGTCATTTTGCTTTCGGAAAACACAACTAACATTGCATATACTGTATGTATGTATGTACGTACGTACGTACGTACGTACGTACGTACGTATAGTAAGTAAAATTCAGTAGTCATTCTTAGTATTCCCGTATTTAATAGTAAAGAAAGTAAAGTATGACCGGGCATTTCCTTTCCATTACAGATGGCAAACAACAAACAGAAAAATGCAGAAAGCTTTATGGGTTTTTTTGTAATCTACAGTTAGAGTGTAAAATAATTTTCCATTATTTTGCTTAGAATTCTGCTTCTCATACGGAAATAAAATGTATTTCTCCAGGAATTATCACCGGTCTATGTGTATTCCTCTGTATTACAAAGCAACGTGTTTCACTGGTGAAAACGGCCCTGCCAGGCAGTGGTTGTCTCTGACTCACCGGCAGTCTGACACCGCCAGCAAGGAGTTCAGGCACAAAGTTCTTGCGCAGTGAGGCATGACCCAGAGGGGAGCCTGCAAAGGCTTTGTGGCCTCGCACATCCCCATTGAAGGACGCTGGGTAAAACTATCTCAAGGTGGTGCTACCTAGCAGTGGTTTTGATAACAAATGTGTTAAGAAAAAAATAGTGCCTGCAAGATAAATCAGGGAATTAGTGAATTCTCTGGGGTGTCTGGCCTCTTAAGATGCAGTTGTGATGACTCCTTTTTCGGTAACAAAAAAAAGACAGAGAAAGTGGCTATGCATCATAAATAATAATAATAATTATAATAATGATATAGCACTTTTCTCCTAATAGTACTCAGAGATCTTTAAATTTGCTTGTACAAAACAAGATTAACAAGGGACATTAGTGAAATGCTTGGGTGAACAGGTAAGTCTTAAGTCTTACTTTTTGAAGGATTCTAGAGTGGAGGCTTCTCGATCTGTACGGGAAAGAGAATTCCATAGAGTTGGAGCTGTAAAGCTGAACGCTCGACCCCCAGATAAATTCCAGAAGAGTCTGGGTACTTTTAAGTCCTTCGTCAAGAGATCACAGTAGTCAAGTGGGACAGTAAGGGGTCCGAAGCGGCTTCAAGTACCTTGGGCCTTGGTCATGTAGGGCTTTGAAAGTGAGTAAGCCACTCTTGGAAACGATTCACCATCTTACAGGCAGCCAGTGGAGGAAGTAGAGAATGGGTGTTATGTGGCTGGTTGGTTAATAGCCTGACAGCTGCATCTTGTACCGGCTGCAAGCGGTGCAGTTCTTTTGCTGGAGACCCAAGTAGAGGGCAATGCAGTAATCTAGGCATGATGATACAAATGCATGTATGACTTTAGATCTTCTAAGGGCATTAAGTGCTTGATTATGTCTATGTTCCTGAGATGAAGGAATGAGGATTTGATAGTGGCTAATACCTGAGGATTGAGTATCAGGCCACAATCCAGACCAACACCAAGATTCCACACCTGTTGAGTGTTTGTAGTTCTGAATCCCTAAGCGTACGTCCTGTAGGTTGGCTATGCTGCAGTCTTGTTCTGTGACCAATCATAAATAGAACCTTCGACTTAGAAACATACTTGCCTACTCTCCTGGAAGTTGCGGGAAACACAATTTTTCAGCAAATCACAGGGGATGGGACCTAATGATGTAGTGAAGTGGCCCCACCCCAACCTGTCAGTAGCATCTCCTCTTCAGGCTTCTCCCAGAGAGGAGATAAAAGTGGCAAGTATGCTTAGAAAGCCTGTGGGAGGGCCACTTCAAAAGTAGAGCAGAAATTTCTATGGTGTGATGGCACCAAGAGTGTACTTTCTGGACGCAGCTCTACCCATAATTTTTGGTGAAAGGTTGGGTGCATGTCACTATGGGGAATCGTGACTGTGGAAGATTAGCGCCATATGATACTTCTCTACTTCAGTGACTCGGAAACTTATAGGAATAGTAGGCAAAATGAATAGGGTAAGACACAGACACATCTTTGAGGGACCCTGATGCAATCTGCCACCTACTGTATGTTCATTGTTTGGGGAAAAAAAGTTCAGTGAGTGCAAACAACATATTCCTGTATTGATCAGCACATACAGTACGTAGTGTAATACTAGTTTATGTTTATGGGCAAAACTAAGGGTGTGTACACACGGTGAAATATTTTCTTTCGATTATTACTATATAGTCAAAATCTCAAGAAAAGTTAGTGCAGATCGCAAGGTGAAAGTCACCTTGCGATCCCGATGCGCGGTCCCGCCAGGTCGGCATTGCAAGAAAAGATAGACTGTGCAGGCAAGTCAATCCTTGCTAGATCGGTGTACTATCTAGTTCATCTCACATGTCAGTGACATCTCACATAAGCCAAAATCGTAAGCACACATAGTCCATATCTCAAGAAAAGTTAGTCAAAATCTGTGCTATCTGGGCTCCGGGGAGTTCAAGGGAAATCGCAAGTAAAAATCGGGCATAGCAAGAATCTCACCGTGTGTACACACCCTGTGTTTTAGTAAGTTGGACTCAATGACCATTATACATTTACAATGAATGATGGATACAAGTAGATGGTCTCCTGACCATCTATTTATGTCACACTGGGGTCTATTTACTAAGCCTTGGGATAGAGATAAAGTGGACGGACACAAAGTACCAGTCAATCCGCATCTAACTGTCCTATCACAGGCTGTGTTTGTGGAGTGCGCACGCCATTGGCAAGGTGCGCTCCAGACAACGGAGGCGTGTCTGGAATGTTGGGCAGGCCGCAGCAGCTGCGTGATGTCACACCCAGCAGATGCGAGCCGGAACGCGGCGGGTAGCTATATGCCAGAGCGCAGGAGCTGCACAGGTAGGAAGCTACTCGCCAGGTACAAAAGCATCGCCGCCGTGCAATGATTTTGTACCTGTGTGGGGTTGGGGGGGGGGGGGGTGGGGGGCAGGTCCTGACATGCGGGGCGGACTAGCCCTGTGCTAGGTGTCCATCCGCATGTCAGAGTAACTGATCATAGATGGGCTAAATTTAGCACAGCGATGATCAACTCTGCATTATCCCCTTTATCTCCGTCCTCTTTACTTCTTTCTCAGGCTTAGTAATTAGACCCATACCTGAGAAGTGATAGTTATTCTTGTAACCACCCGTGTATCCTGACAGTATATAACACATGGAAGATGCACAGTGATAGTTGCACAATATCTATTTTTGTTCTGTATTATTTTGACCACTTAAGAAGTTTGCAAGCGTGCCCTGGGAACACATACTGATGATATAATGAACATTTGCATTATAACAGACATAAAAAAACCTGAGCTGCATTTTCGCTTATTGCCATCTGTATTTCCTATTCTAAATTACACAGGCTTATGAATATTTGAGTAACATTTGGTCAAGATAAAAATCCTCTTTGTCAGCTCCATAAATGAAACTTTCTGGCTCTTGAGACCGAACCAATCAGGCAAATTAATTCTGATTTGTTAGAAAATACTTTTCATTTTGTCTAAGCATTTTCTGCTATACTCCCCCCCCCCCCCTTTTTTTTTACGACCAGATTACGAATCAGGATTCTTACACAGTTTTCCCTGTGAAACTAATTACAAATAAATTGTAAAATAATCCTCAACAGAATGTAATACAATATAGAGTTTATATTTGGAGCTGTCCCAGGATCTACTATACAATTCATATCATTGAGGAGTGCAGCCTATTTATTTTTCTCAAACGTCCTTGAGGATGCTGGGACTCTGTAAGGACCATGGGGGGATAGACGGGCTCCGCAGGAGATAGGGCACTTTAAGAAAGCTTTGGATTCTGGGTGTGCACTGGCTCCTCCCTCTATGCCCCTCCTCCAGACCTCAGTTTTACACTGTGCCCAGAACGAGATGGGTGCACTGCAGGGAGCTCCCTGAGTTCTCTGCCTAGAAAGCATTTATGTTTGGATTTTTTCTACATTTTTACAGGGAGCACTGCTGGCAACAGGCTCCCTGCATCGAGGGACTGAGGAGAGAGGGGCAGACCTTCTTGTCTAAGATAGGCTCTGCTTCCTCGGCTAATGGACACCATTAGCTCCAGAGGGGGTGAACACAGGTTCTTACTGGGCGTCCACCCCCAGAGCCGCGCCGCCGTTCTCCTCACAGAGCCAGAAGAAACGAAGTCAGAAGACGTCTCAGGCGGCAGAAGCCTTCAGAACTTCACTGAGGTAACGCACAGCACCGCAGCTGTGCCTCATTGCTCCCATACAACTCACATACTCTGGTCACTGTAAGGGCGCAGAGGTGGGCGCCCTGGGCAGCAATATAACACCTCTCTTATGGCAAAAAGTATATATACATGTACAGGTGGGCACTGTACATGTATATAAAAGAGCCCCCGCCATATTTTAGTAAGTTTGAGCGGGACAGAAGCCCGCCGCCGAGGGGGCGGGGCTTCTCCCTCAGCACTCACCAGCGCCATTTTCTCTCCACAGCACCGCTGAGAGGAAGCTCCCCGGACTCTCCCCTGCTTGACACACGGTGAAGAGGGTTTTAAAGTAGAGGGGGGGCACATATTTGGCGATTATACATTACAGCAGCACTACTGGGTAAACATTCTGTGTTTTTTCCTGGGTTATATAGCGCTGGGGTGTGTGCTGACATTCTCTCTCTCTGTCTCTCCAAAGGGCCTAGGGGGGAACCTGTCTTCAGATAAGAGATTCCCTGTGTGTGTGGAGTGTGTCGGTACGTGTGTGTCGACATGTCTGCTGTAAAAGGCTCTCCTAAGGAAGAGATGGAGCAAATCTGTGTGGGTGCGTTGTGTCTCCGTCGACAATGCCGACACCTGATTGGATATGTGAAATTAAGTGCTAAGATGAACTTATTACAAAAGATTAGAGAACAGACAGGGAATCTACCCATGTCGGCCCCTATGTCACAGAGACCTTCAGAGTCTCACAACGCTCACTATCCAAAATAATAGACACTGTTATCGACACGGAGTCTGACGATAATGCAAAGTACAGCCAAGACTGGCAGAAAAGTATTCAATATATGATTATTGTAATAAAAGATGTTTTGCATATCACTGATGACTCATCTGTCCCTGACACAAGGGTACACATGTTTAAGGGGAAGAAAGCTGAGGTAAATTTCCCTCTTCTCATGAAGAAAAAGAGCGGGAATCTCCAGACAAGAAGCTGCAGCTTCCCAAAAAGAATTCTCAGGGAGTATCCTTTCCCTAATGGGGCCAGGATACGATGGAAATCTTCCCCTAGGGTGTACAAGGCATTGACACGTTTACCCAAAAAGGTAGCGCTGACTTAACAGCTATCCTCAGGGATCCTGCAGATAGCATGCAGTACAGGTACTTTGAAGTCCATTTACACACATTCTGGTACACTACTCAGACCGGCGATTGTGTCGGCATGGGTTTATAGCGCTGTAGCAGCGTAGTCAGTTACCTTATCAGCGGAGGTTGAAACCCTAGATAAGGATGCCATGTTATTGTCCCTAGTATATATATATATATATATATATATATATTTATATGTAAAAGATGTTGAGATATATATATATATATATATATATATATATATATAAAACATGCCCAAAGAGACGTTAGTCTACTGGGTTCTAGAGTCAACGCTATGTCGATTTCTGCTAGACTTCTCCTGTGGAACATGCAATGGACAGGTGATGCCGACTAAAAGAGGCATATGGAGGGTTTACCTCACAAGGCTGAGGAATTGTGTGGAGAAGGGCTCTCGGACCTAGTCTCCACAGCTATAGCTGGTAATTCTGATCTTTTGCCTTATATTCCCTCACAGACTAAGAAAGCACGACATTATCAAATGCAGTCCTTTCGGTCGCAGAATAACAAGAAAGTATGAGGAGCGTCCTTTCTTATTAGAGGTAAGGGCACGGGGCACAGCTAGTTCCCAGGAACAGAAGTCCCCCCCCCCCCGCGCCTCTACTACATCCACCGCAGGATGCGGGAGCTCCGCTAAGGGAGTCCGTCCCAGGGGGAGCACGTCTTCGACTCTTCAGCCACATCTGAGTTCACTCACAGGTGGATCCCGGAGCAATAAAAATTGTTCTCAGGGTTACAAAGGAATTCGAAAGGTGCCTCCTCGCCGGTTTTCCTTATCGGACCTACCGGCTTCTCCCCCAGAAGGGGCGTTATATTAAATACAATTCACACATTGTATCTCCAACAGGTGGTGCTCAAGGTTCTCCTCCTGCAATAAGGAAGGGGCTGTTACTCAACCTTGGCTGTAGTCCCGAATACGTATGGTTCGGTCAGACCTATTTAAAATTAAAACCTCTGAACCTATACTGAAAAAGGTTCAAATTTAAAGTGGAATCGCTCAGAGCGATCATGGCCAGCCTGGAAAGGGGGGATTTGATGGTGTATCTAGACATAAAGGCTGCATACCTTCATGTTCCCATTTATCCACCCCATCAGGCGTACCTGAGAATTGTGGTACAGTATTGTCATTACCAATTTCAGGGTAATTGGCGGAAATGATGGTGCTCCTACGCAAGCAAGGAGTCACAGTTATCCCATGCTTGGATGATCTCCTATAAGGCGAGATCAAAAGAGCAGTTGTTGAACAGCGTGTCACTTTCGCTGAAGGTGTCACAGCAACACGGCTAGTTTCTCAATATCCCGAAGTCACAGTTGGTTCCTATGACTAGTCTGCCCTTCTTGGGTATGATTCTGGATACGGACCAGAAAGGGGTTTACCTTCAGATAGAGAAGGCCCAGGAACTCATGACTCAGGAACTTATTGAAACCAAGACAGGTGTCGGCATCACTGCACCCGAGTCCGGGGAAAATCATTCCCTTCGGCAGGTTCCATGCAAGGTCTTTCAAATGGGACCTACTGGACAAGTGGTCCAGGTCACATCTACAGATTCATCAGTTGATCACCCTCTCCCCCAGGGCCAGGGTATCTCTCATGTGGTGGCTGCAGGATGCTCACCTTCTATAGGGCCGCAGGTTCGGCATTCAGGACTGGATCCTGGTGACCACGGACGCGAGCCTCCGAGGTTGGGGAGCAGTCACACAGGGAAAAATAAAATGTCCAAGGTCTTTGGTCAAGTCAAGAGACTTGTCTTCACTTCTTGGAACTAAGGGCCATATACAACGCCCTACGTCAGGCGGTGACCCTACTTCGCGACCAACCGGTTCTGATCCAGTCAGACAACGTCACCGCAGTAGCTCATGTAAACCGCCAAGGCGGCACAAGGAGCAGAGTGGCGATGGCGGAAGCCACCAGAATTCTTCGCTGGGCGGAGAATCATGTAAGCGCACTGTCAGCAGTGTTCATTCCGGGAGTGGACGACTGGGAAGCAGACTTCCTCAGCGGACACGACCTACGTCCTGGAGAGTGGGGACTTCATCAGGAAGTCTTAGCACAGATTGCAATTCGGTGGAGACTGCCACTGATAGACATGATGGCGTCCCGCCTCAACACAAAGCCGCAGAGTTATTGCGCCAGGTCAGGAGACCCTCAGGCAGTAAGCTGTGGACGCCAACGTGACACCGTGGGTGTTCCGGTCGGTCTCTGTGTTTACTCCTCTTCCTCTCATACCCATGATGTTGAGGATAATAAGAAAAAGAGGAGTGAGACCAATTCTCATTGTTCCAGATTGGACACGGAGGACCTGGTATCCAGATCTGCAGGAAATGCTCACAGAGAATCCGTGGCCTCTTCCTCTAAGACAGGACCTGCTGCAGCAGGGGCCCTGTCTGTTCCAAGACTTACCGCGGCTGCGTTTGACGGCATGGCGGTTCCATGCAGGATCCTAGCGGTAATGGGTATTCCGGAGGAGGTCATTCCTACCCTAATTAAGGCTAGGAAGGAAGTGACATTGAAACATTATCACCGAATATGGCGAAAATATGTTTCCTGATGTGAGGCCAGGAATGCTCCTACGGAGGAATTCCTTTTGGGCCGTCTGCTTCACTTCCTTCAAACTGGAGTGAACTTGGGCCTGAAATTAGGATCGATAAAGGTTCAAATTTCGGCCTTATCCATTTTCTTCCAAAAAGAATTGGCTTCTCTTCCTGTCGTACAAACGTTTGTGTAGGGAGTACTGCATTTTTAGCCTCCTTTTGTACCGCTGATGGCGCCTTGGGACCTTAACGTGGTGTTACGGTGCCTTAAGTCACTTTGGTTTGAACCACTTAAGTCAGTGGTGTTGAAATATTTCACCGGGAAGGTGGTCATGTGTTAGCCTTGGCTTCGGCTAGGCGAGTTTCGGAATTGGAGGCTTTTATCACTAAAAGCCCTATCTGATTGTCCATATGGATAGAGCGAAATTGCGGACCCGTCCTCAATTCCTGCCAAAGGTGGTCTCATCCTTTCATATGAACCAACCTATTGTCGTGCCTGTGGCTACGCGTGACTTGGAGGATTCCGAGTCCCTTGATGTGGTCAGGGCTTTGAAAATTTACGTGGCCAGAACGGCTAGGATCTGCAAAACAGAAGCACTGTTTGTCCTGTATACAGCCAACAAGTGTTACGTTCCTGATGCTCAGAACTGGAGAGATGTAGTGATGCAAGTTCAGAGCACCAGAACGTGACGCTGAACTAAGGAGAGGTACGGGAATAGCCCCTAGCACCCTACCTCCGTTGTCTTACCCGTGTGGTCGACTCACGCCTGAACGACTATGGTTTCTTGGGCCCACGGCAGCCGCGTTTGAAGGGCGGATTAGGTCTGCCCAGCTCCGATGCCCCCAGGTCTTAGAGAGAGACAAAGCGTGAACCGAGACAGGATAATAACAAGGGGACCTCTAACTAAAACAAACAGAAGCTAGGGGCTACTAACAACCCTAAAACTAAAAGGTATGTGCGGCACGCCGCCAAGGAAAAAGGACAACAAAATATACCACTGTCCGTTCCTCCACACGGCACCGCCGAGTTCCGGGGAGGACAGTGAAAAGCGGAAACCTCCGCAAAAACCTCCAACACAAAAGTAATACAAAGTTAAAGCGGCCTAGGCCGCAACTCGCGGCAGAAGCCGCTTCTCACGAAACCGGGAGAGAACCCCAAATAACGAGAACCCTCGGATGACTGCAACAGGTTCGTTTTGGACAGGAAGGATTCCCAGGACCGGCTTCAGAACTCCAGGACTCGGGAGCACAGGGAGCAGGATCGACCAGATACAGCTAAATCAGGAACAGACGTTACCAGGCAGGAACAGCATGCAGGAAGCTATCACCGGCGTCTGTGTGAGGCACTGAGGAGGCATATAACAGGGAACCCTCCAATGGCAGTGCAGAGCCTGATTGATGAATGTCGTGCAGCTGCCTTGCTGCACGAGCAGGGGAGAACAGGTGTAAGTACTCTCATGGCAACGGGGAACGCGGTCCGCCTGCTGGCGTCCCCGTTGCCATGGACCCGGCGGCCCTGGGCGCACGGCGTCCTAGCGTTGCCAGGGACCCGGCGGCTATCGCGTGCACGGCGTCCCGGCGTTGCTAGGCGCCGTGCGGGAGCATACAGAGCGAGAGGCGCGGCGGCCGTGACCGCTGCTCGGTCAGAGCGCGGACAAAAACCGCCGCGCCTAACAACAAGGTTGGCGGCCCTGCTTCAAAGCAGACTATTGCTCGCTGGATCTGTAACACGATTCAGCTGGCGCATTCTACGGCAGGATTGCCGTTACCTAAATCGGTTTAGGCCCATTCCACTAGGAAGGTGGGCTCTTCTTGGGCGGCTGCCCGAAGGGTCTCGGCACTACAGCTGTGCCGAGCTGCTACTTGGTCGGGGTCAAATACCTTTGCAAAGTTCTGTAAGTTTGATACCCTGGCTGAGGAGGACCTCCTGTTTGCTCAATTCGGTGCTGCAGAGTCATCCGCACTCTCCCGCCCGTTTGGGAGCTTTGGTATAATCCCCATGGTCCTTACGGAGTCCCAGCATCCTCAAGGACGTTAGAGAAAATAAGATTTTACTTACCGGTAAATCTATTTCTCGTAGTCCGTAGAGGATGCTGGGCGCCCGTCCCAAGTGCGGACTTCTTCTGCAAGACTTGTATATAGTTATTGCTTACATAAGGGTTATGTTATAGTTTATCGGTTGAACCGAGGCTATGTTGTTGTTCATACTGTTAACTGGGTAGTTTATCACAAGTTATACGGTGTGATGGGTGTGGCTGGTATGGATCTCGCCCTTAGATTTACAAAAATCCTTCCTCGTACTGTCCATCTTCTCTGGGCACAGTTTCCCTAACTGAGGTCTGGAGGAGGGGCATAGAGGGAGGAGCCAGTGCACACCCAGAATCCAAAGCTTTCTTAAAGTGCCCTATCTCCTGCGGAGCCCGTCTATCCCCCCATGGTCCTTACGGAGTCCCAGCATCCTCTACGGACTACGAGAAATAGATTTACCGGTAAGTTAAATCTTATTATTTATTTGTTTTAATTAATTAATTAATTTATTTATTTGGAGTTTCCAAAAAACATATTTTTTTAATTATCTAATGGTGGCTCCTGAATCAAACATATAACAATATAATGTGATTCTGATCATGTGGTAGTCAATTGTCTGTTCAAAAAATCTGAAGGAATTTGGTTTTCAAAAAAAGCTTAAAGACATTTTTTTTTTTTGGCCAATTAATGTAGATTTTTTTTTTAAATGCAAACAGTAGGTACAGTACATATAGAGATGTGAAAAGGATACACCTTCTCTTGCATAATGTCTCTCTCCACCAGTATTTTTATGCTAGTGCTGGGATTATATCAATATACCAGTCAGCGCTACTATATAGTTAATTGTAATACAATGGCCCTCATTCCGAGTTGATCGGTCGCAAGGCGAATTTAGCAGAGTTACACACGCTAAGCCGCCGCCTACTGGGAGTGAATCTTAGCTTCTTAAAATTGCAACCGATGTATTCGCAATATTGCGATTACTAACTACTTAGCAGTTTCAGAGTAGCTTCAGACTTACTCTGCCTGTGCGATCAGTTCAGTGCTTGTCGTTCCTGGTTGACGTCACAAACACACCCAGCGTTCGCCCAGGCACTCCCACCGTTTCTCCGGCCACTCCTGCGTTTTTTCCGGAAACGGTAGCGTTTTCAGCCACACGCCCCTGAAACGCCGTGTTTCCGCCCAGTAACACCCATTTCCTGTCAATCACATTACGATCGCCGGAGCGAAGAAAAAGCCGTGAGTAAAAATACTTTCTTCATAGTAAAGTTACTTGGCGCAGTCGCAGTGCGAACATTGCGCATGCGCACTAAGCGGATTTTCACTGCGATGCGATGAAAAATACAGAGCGAACAACTCGGAATGAGGGCCAATGTCTTTTTATTTATGCACAATTTTAAGATTATTATTCTCATTATTATAGAAATAAACAAACTCAATTAAAAAGTGTATACCTACTATAGGTATCTCACGACATATTTACATGTTGCTAAGGAGAAAAAAAAACATGCTGAATCATACCACCCAAATGTCCCGATTTTCGCAGGACAGTCCAGTTTTTTGGGCAGTGTCCCGCGTTGGGGGGGGGGGGAGGAGTTGGGCTGTTGGGTGGCCCCTTGTCACTTGTTGTCCTGCTTAGCAGAGCAGCATGAATAGATCTATTCATGGGAGATAGAGGGGCATGTCCAGCCGCTCTCAGAGCACTGGGCATGCCCCCACAGTGATGAAAACGGGGGGCGTGGCTCGTGATTATGGCATTCTTGTGCAGCCGCACCCCCTTTGTGGGGCCATGCCCCCTTTTTGGGAGGTATGCTAAATGAAAACCGTAGAGCGACTGCAGCTAATCTACTGGTCACACATGGCCGGATCAATGAGATCAGTTTCCAGATCGGCAACTTGCATGTGGCCAAATTAAACTAATTGGGCCTTTCAGAAGTGTCCAGGTCACCGCAGTGGTCATCATTTGAATTCAAAGACATATTATCCTCATTTCATTATTTCAGCTCTGGTACCGCTGTGTGTGTGGTCAGTAGAAAAAGGTAATGTAAAGAATGTTCTGCAGAGGGGAGAAATTGCCCATAGCAACTTTTTCGTTTCTACCTATACATTTATAGAATGTACTTGATAAATGCAGGCTAGAGCTAATTGGTTGCTATGGGCAACTTCTCCAGTCTTTACTAGATCTACATCTCCCCCAAAGTCTTTTTTTCTATTAATAAGGATGTTCTACAGTCCTTGTTAGCAGCCTGCATGTTATTATATACGTGCTGATTACCATATTTAGACTATCTCTATCCCTCTTTTACTAGATTAAATAATGTAAGTATGCTATAATTAGGAATAAGAAGGAAAGCCTCTTAGACCTATTTAAAAGTCCTGTTTAATTGCAAGCTGCAACAAAATAAGAGAAATTATTACTCTTTTGATAGGAATAAATGTGCCAGTATCTTTTCCCAGTCAATAAACAGCATTTCTCTGCTCTGAAAAATATTGCAGTATTAAACTTTAATGTTGTCATTAAAAATGTATTTCTGTTTAAGATATACACATAACACGGGTTCACTCTGCACTGCTAATCAGTAGTGTCGGATGCTCTAGAACTCGGTCCGTTCAGCTGCACAGATTCCTGGTGTGTGTGCTGCTATTGTGCAGATCTGGACACGTCCTAGCTGTTCTCAGCTGTGATACAGAGCTGCGGCCTCGGCTAAATGTTGTCACCTTGTATTGATGAGTCTTCTGCTGTTTCAGTGAATGAGATAAGCATTATTACTTTGCTGTTGGACCAAAGTGAATGAAATATCTGCCCAGTTAGGGAAGAGCGTTTCATCAGTTCCGGATTGTTTGGATGTGGGAAGCGCTGTCTCGGAGATGGTCTTCTGTGTACATTATCTGAAAGTGGTTTCATTAAGCAGGACTGCTAGCAGGACTTCAAGCCGTGGATTACAGATACTGGCATTTATTTTATGTTGGTGGCTGGCCCATCTGGCTTCAGATTGTGCAAGACTTTCACAAAGTAGGCTTCCCCTGTATTTATTGCAAGATGCACAATACACAGCATGGAAGCATTGTATCCCAAGAATCTGAGGACAGCGTTTCGTCTGAGGGCGGCCCCCAGAACTAGAGGTATGCGAGGACTGGCGTTGTCCAGGGTGCAGGTCCCTGCGGGTGGCACAATCACTGTCTTATGGCACCTGCATTTGACTTGCAGGCAAGAAACTTAGTAGTCCTGTAGTGGTTGCTCCAGGAAACCACAGCAGGACCCATCCTTAGGGCACAAAGCGCCCTAAGGATGTGTTCTACTTCCTGGTTCCAGCTGCCCCACCCCCTAGGCATGACAATCACGTGTGCTCCCGCACTGCTCAGGCGTATTTTGCTTACAGAAAAAAAGAATATTCATATTAGTTTCTTAAAGACGTTGAGTGACATCCTCTCGGTATCGCTTGTGTTGATTATTTTGGGCATTTAGACGCTGTACATTAATGGGCTGACTTTAAGGTGAAGGCAATGCAAGAAAGCAAGTAACTTTGTACCTGGACAAACCTGCTGCCAATACAAGGGGTGCAAATACATTTTTTTTCACGCAGGGTAAATACTGCCTACTTTTTGTATGAAGCCCACAAATGCTGGAGCAGCTTTATTTTCACACTGCAGTTCAGATTTTAGCTGAGATACATTCTTCTAAAATCATATTCTCTCTGCACATTTTAAAGTTGCCCCATCAGCAGCTCAACATGATTCTGCCAAGGTGAAACGTTACTCGTTGGCTGTTTGTTTTTTCCTTGCTTTGCAGGGTTGGCTGTTTTTAATATATTTTGAAAGTTCTTTGTATGGACACTTGCTTTTTTTTTCTGAATATTGACGTTACATACCAAACCCACCAAAAGACACTTGTTCATCATAATCCAACACTTTGCCACTTGTACAGACTCTGTAAAATATTATGTTGTTACCCTGGCATACTTGAACCCACTTAGCTGCATGTGGACCAGACTTGGTCATAGTGAAATATTGGAACAGATTAGTATTACTTTCTCTATTTTTTTTTTCTTTCTTTTTAATTTCTTTTTAATTTGGCTGTGGTGCTCCCTACTTCTAAAATTCTCTACCTCTCCCTATCAGACTCTTTACCTCTCTACAAACCTTCAAATGGGCTTGCAAGACCCACTTCACCAAACCTAGCCGTCTTTCATCCTAACCCTCTGTTCCACCCTCAATGTCTTCCCCTTCTGTGTCACCCCTGTCTGTCTGCCCCTCCCAGTTAAAATGTAAACTCTCACGAGCAGGGCCCATCTCCCCTCATGTGCTTCTCCTTCTCTTACTTAGACTGTCTTGTACTCCATAATCCCTACAATGGCACCTAACCCTCGGTTTCTGCCACCATGATGCTTATTTTAGTGTCATGTCCACTGATGCAGAAATGTTTTATAAAATGTACTTGTCCTACATTGTCTTGTACTGTAAGTCGCTGTTTTCTTATTTTGCTCATATATGTACCCTGTTAGGCACTGCAGAACCCTTGTGGCGCCATATAAATAAAGGATGATGATAATAATAATAATAATAATAATAATAATAATAAAACTGGAGGGGATTTTGTGCAATAAAAAATAACATTTACAGGATCACTTTCTTTAAATAAAAAAATATTGAAATCTTTAGTGAGTGTTTGGAAAGTGGGGACATATCCCATATATATATATATATATATATATATATATATATATACCGACAGTAATTATTGTATTAGCGAGGTCAACGTTTCGGGGACCACCTCCCTGTCTTCAGGTCCTGAAGACGGGGAGGTGGTCCCCGAAACGTTGACCTCACTAATACAGTTTTTTCACTGTTCATAAAAGTCTCTGAGTGCCGCCTTTTGATTTTTACTGTCGGTACATGTTAGGGAGAGGATCCCTGGGGAAGGCACCGGAGCGAGGCACACCCTGAGGGGGAGGACCGGAGTGCCGGAGCACATCTGCAATATATATATATATATATATATACTGCATCTCTCACTTTTTGGGGGAATTCAAATGATTGAAAGACAGATAAATCCCCCAGGACTAAAAGTGGCTTTGTGAGCAACAGTAGTTATACCAATGCGTTCAGTCTCTGCTAACTACTTACTGTCTAATGTACAAACAGGCTGCCTATCCAGTAATATTGGAGGGTGCAGCCTCTGTCCTTCATGTGGGTTTAATATCATACTGTCACGTGATCCTCTCCATCTCTGGCCAGTGACAGCACCCGCTGGGTGAACTCGCAGTGTTGCCTCTTTAAGTGTTTAACAGTAATTGGTTCATGTCTCCTTGTTCATTGAAAATCCCAGACATTTCATGTAAAATCTTCTTAATGAGGGGATGAATTTTTCATTCACATTAGAAAGCTCACTCTGACAAACAATTTCTAAATAAAACTTTGGCGACATGACATCCCGTATTGGACTTGACAAAGAGGACAGGTGCATTAGAATAAAACTGTGTGGCGATCCTTCAAACTGTCAGCCATGAATATTTCATTTCTTAATGAATCATCTTTGTGAAATGAACTTTCTTGTTGTAGTGTCAGTGTCATTTACTACAGAGAAGCTCTTTCATAACCCTTCAGTAGCCGACATCTCAACCAGGAAGTGATCCTGAGGAAATCAGAGGATGTCATCTGCCTTGTAGTGCGATAAGACGTGGGGTGAATAACAAATGCATGCGTAGCATATGACAGCCATCCAAGGGGGGCAGCATGGCACAGGTACGAGTAATGCCATCCTATGTTTAAAATTGGAGAACAATTACGTAACAGTTAAAGTCATGACCTGTAAACCTATGTAATAAATACTTATGATATATTTATGCTACTGAGTTGCTCTCTGCCGTCCAGGAAGAGCAAACAGTTCTCCCATAAGAGCACTTTACCTGCCTGCAAGGTGAATGGGGACATGCTCCAATAGTGCAATCATCAAGCCCCGCCCCCTCAGTGTACATGATTAAATGGGCGAGGTCGTATTGATTCAATTACCATTGCCACATGCTTTGCGTCACTCACTTGATGATGCAAATGGTGCCATTGAATTGCACGCTCTTTTCCTTTTGTACCACCTCTTTCCATCTGTTCATATATAATGTTCATTTTTACAGATTTAAAGTTCAGGTTCTGTTATCACGGTCCACCTTCAAATTACTGTTATTTCTTGGGTTCTAAATTCTTTCTTGCAATTTTAACTATATTTTACTACATTGCTTTCTGATTTTTATTCTTTAAATATTTGTTTATAAAGCTTTCTCTTTTTGATATTCATGAAGCCTCTCAGAAAAATACAGTATCACTTTTGAAAAACTGCTTCTTTTGCGAAACAACTTTTCATAAATGTGATACTTTTCCTGCTGATGCCTCACACTGCTCATGCGCAACTCAAAGACAGGCTTTATGGGTCCCCCGTTTCCCGCCTCCCTGTCCGTCCACTAGTTCTCCCTGAGCACGGCCAGCACCCATATGTAGGCTCAGCTGCCGCCGCTGCTCACTACCCTCTGGCTCCTCGGCCGCACAGTGAGGTGAGAGCTCTGCTGCAGCCCCCTCACCGCTCCTGCTGGGACTGACTGTTATCTGGCCGGATCTCAGCTTCCCCTAGTTGCACTGTCAGCCTGGAGGTGAGCGCTACCCCCTAGGGACTGTAGAAATTGTGACATTTAGAGAATAATAAATATGCCCCAATATTCTGTAAATATCTGCACATTAACACAATACTTTATATAAAGATAAAAACAGGAGCGCTAAAATGAAAGCAAGATTAGAGAAAATAAATTAAATAAAAAAAATTAAATAAAAAAGTTGCAAACACCTGTGAAAAAGAAAAATTGGTTAATAGGTAATGTTTACAGCAGTGGGGAAAGCCTAACTATCTGTCTTTCCCTATATCTGCCTACCTGTAGTGACGTCCGTCACTCGGGTTTCATCCATGATTAAGGACAGGCAAGTCCGAAACGCGTTGATGAGGAGTTACAAGTGAAAGTCTGACGTCATCCCGCCTGCGCCATACGGGTGTGGAAACGACAGTGCAAGAAGACGGCATCGAGAACGGGGCAGCGGAACAAGATCTACATGTGAAAACCGAGTGACGGACGTCACTACAGGTAGGCAGATATAGGGAAAGACAGATAGTTAGGCTTTCCCCACTGCAGCCGCAGCACGGATCATAGCTCCGGTGTCCATAAAAGGACACACGCACAGGACTTTTACATCAGCACAGAAATGCTGTAAACATTACCTATTAACCAATTTTTCTTTTTCACAGGTGTTTGCAACTTTTTTATTTAATTTTTTTTATTTAATTTATTTTCTCTAATCTTGCTTTCATTTTAGCGCTCCTGTTTTTATCTTTTTATTGTTATTACCAATTTAAAGGAGCAGCTCCATATTTTTTAGCGCGGGTCATTTATCATATTTACAATACTTTATATAGCACCTGTCCCCCTTCAAGCCCTAACCTAAGTTAGAATTTTTCACTTAATGTCATGGGCAGGGGTGGATTAAGAGATGAGGGGGCTTGTGTTCAGGCTCCGTGCCGGCCCACTCCTCTCTGGCAGCTGCCTGAGCGCTGTAGACTCTGGCTTTGTGCCATAGCCTACGTCGCAGGTCTCCGAGAGCATGGCGCCTGCACCTTGATCCCGGGGATATATTTACTGCTCATGCGCAAATCACTGCGTATATAGCCACGCACCAGTTTCATAGTGATTTATGTCTGTGTTGGCTGCTGCGGGACTCAGGGGGTGGGGGGTGTTTAAGTATAATTATATGGCTGTAGGGTGTGCAATGTGGGCCCCCCTTGACCCTGGGTCCCGTGTGCATTGCTAATGGGTGTCTTTAGATATTTCCTCATAAAATATTTATTTTTCATCTACTCTGATGTCTTCAGTGAGAAAATGGTTAATATTAGCTGCATCAGGTAGTTAAACACAAGGCATTTGCAAACGGTGGCCGTGACTTGATCTTAATCAATAGCAATATGATTACAACCATGCAGCAAATTATAAATTATTTAAAACTGTACCCCAAGGTTACGGGCTGGTTGCCTTTAAATTAAATTCTCTGTCAATAATTGATGCAAAGAATGAATGTGAGAACATCTTCAGTTACAGAAATTTTTGAAAGGTGGCATAACATATTGAACTGTTGTCTATCATTAGCGGTAACGCTGTCTCTTTCAGGTAGCTCACAACAACCATCCTAGAAGGGTCTGCTAGCCTTGTGAGATGACCAGCGAATATTAATGTATTATGTATATGACTTATAACAATGATACAGAGCAAGAAGTAATATTTTAATTAATAATTTTAACCTATTTTTTTTTTTATATTAATCGTGTCCTTTAAACCTCTCCGTCTATCCTTCCAGAGGTACATTGCAGCTTTGTGTTTCAATATACCCCTTTCTACGTCCCAAAATGCTTTTCAGGGATCACAAACCAATGTTCTATACAACGGCGTTTCTAGAGAGGAGGGGACCAGTGTGTGGGCCCCTCCTCTCCCGTAGCCGTCACCGCCGCTGCTAGCGCTTTCAGCGCTGAGACGGGAGAGGAGGGGACCCACACACGATCAGCGATGGACTCCAGAAAGGTAAGTATAGAAGAAATGGGTGCAGTGTGTGCGGTGTGGGCCCCCTCTGGACCCAGGGGCCCATGTGCACCGCACCCATTATAGATACGCCAGTGGTTCTATAGCTTTTGGTGTCCTAAATATCCCACATACATCACTTTTGACCATTCCCCGATCAGTCCCACCCAACCATCACCCATGCCACAAGGAACAAGAATGCGTGGTCCCAGAGAGACTATTCTTTTTTTTTATTCTTTTTTTTATTAGATTTTTATTGGTCTAACAAAAGTAATATATCATAACAACCCAAACATAAAAGTAAAACAAACAAACAAACAAACAAACAAACAAACAAACAGAAGACAAGTGAGGGGAGGGGGGAACACAGCTACAAGATATAGTAAGACATGGATATAAACCAGAAATGGCAAATCAACTGCATTCAACAACACCATCCTGTGGTAATAAAAAAAAACCCAACAACAACAACAACAACTGTAGTTCACACAAATATCCCAAATAGGAAACTCTAAAGCTAAGAATACTGAAATTGTAATAAAACCCTCTATTGAGGAAAGAAGGTTTTGGTAGTGTTGGAAATCCCTCCAGTGGTCTTAGAAGTGGCTCGGTAATTGTTCCACCCGAACTACTTCATCAGTAATAGACACCGGTAATAGACACTTCCTGCTGCATTTACATACAGTGCTGTCACTGCTGCCTGCATCCAAGGAAGCAGCAGTGATAGCACCTCAATCCGCAGGGCCAGTGATGTCACAGCAACTCAAGCGACTGAAGACCCCACTTTTCACATGCATAGAATATAATTATGACAACAAATATAACTATGACAATGTCCTAATAATATCGGAGGGCTTCAGTTGTCTGTAATGGAGTAGGGAGATAATCATTTACTTTTATTAGAATTGCCTAGAATGTCAGGTTAACACTGAACAATATGTTTTATCTTTGTTTCATAACTGAAATTTGAATATAGAGTTTTAGTGATCTGATAAAGACCACCAACACTACCATTCCATTAGGCCCTCTTCTTTCTCACATCTGCCATTTTGAAAGTGTGTCCCAAAGCATAATCAGACAATGGAAAGCCACAAGAATTAGGACCCCATTATATGGATTTATTGGGGGGATTTACAGGAAGAAAGACTCTTTCAAAAGCAACATTTATTCAGTGTCACATGGCGTGGGCGTTTGGGCTAAGTAATTATTGACTGTAATACAATCTTCATATGAGCCACCAAACGCCTACAGTACAAAGCCTCAAACATGACTAAGTGTGTACGGGACAGAGAAGGGGATGGGAGATTTCACATACTGTAAGTCGATAAAGTGGAAAGAGATTGCAGCTGATGTGTGTGTGTGAAATTGGTAAAAACTGAAATTTTCTTAGTTTCTTCACAATGCATCTTTTACCATCTGTCCTAAATTATCCACTACGTGAATAATTAAAAGTAATTGTTGCGCATGGTTGTTCTAGCGACGTTTCAATAAAAACATCTGAATTACACATACTTTTGAAATGCAAAAACCTATGAGTATGTGAAGATCTGTAACCTACACACACAGCAGTCTGCGGTCAAAATGCATCCTTCCCGTAACAGCCTTGTCTAATTTTACAAGAATCAATGAGTATGTGTTTGTTTTGCATCTGAATGCCAAAATTAATAAATTCTAATCTAGTTTTTGCTTTGTCTTGTATACTGTACCTCATGCAAATATCACCGTAGCTATAAACAGGACCAGAGTAACTGAAGTACCTCAAGGCCGCTGCTGAAGGGACTAGGGCCCATTGTTGCATGGAAAATGAAGTAAATATTAGTTACCTTAAATATATTTTCTCTGACGTCCTAGTGGATGCTGGGACTCCGTAAGGACCATGGGGAATAGCGGCTCCGCAGGAGACAGGGCACAAGAATAAAAGCTTTAGGATCAGGTGGTGTGCACTGGCTCCTCCCCCTATGACCCTCCTCCAAGCCTCAGTTAGATTTTTGTGCCCGAACGAGAAGGGTGCAGGCTAGGTGGCTCTCCTGAGCTGCTTAGAATAAAAGTATATTTTAGGTTTTTTATTTTCAGTGAGTCCTGCTGGCAACAGGCTCACTGCATCGTGGGACTAAGGGGAGAAGAAACGGACTCACCTGCGTGCAGAGTGGATCGGGTTTCTTAGGCTACTGGACATTAGCTCCAGAGGGACGATCACAGGTTCAGCCTGGATGGGTCCCGGAGCCGCGCCGCCGGCCCCCTTACAGAGCCAGAAGAGCGAAGAGGTCCGGTGAAATCGGCGGCAGAAGACGATCCTGGCTTCAGACTAAGGTAGCGCACAGCACCGCAGCTGTGCGCCATTGCTCTCAGCACACTTCACACTCCGGTCACTGAGGGTGCAGGGCGCTGGGGGGGAGCGCCCTGAGACGCAATATAACAGATAATACCTTAGGTTGGCTAAAGAATACATCACATATAGCTCTTGGGCTATATGGATGTATTTTAACCCCTGCCATTTTTTACAGAAAAAGCGGGAGATAAGGACGTCGTGAAGGGGCGGAGCCTATCTCCTCAGCACACAAGCGCCATTTTCCCTCACAGCTCCGCTGGAAGGACGGCTCCCTGACTCTCCCCTGCAGACTTGCTACTGAATCAGGGTAAAAAAGAGAAGGAGGGGCACTATTGGCAGCTAAAAACTATATAAACAGCAGCTATAAGGGAATAACACTTATATAAGGTTATCCCTGTATATATATATATAGCGCTTGGTGTGTGCTGGCAGACTCTCCCTCTGTCTCTCCAAAGGGCTTGTGGGGTCCTGTCCTCTATCAGAGCATTCCCGGTGTGTGTGCTGTGTGTCGGTACGTGTGTGTCGACATGTATGAGGAGGAAAATGATGTGGAGGCGGAGCAATTGCCTGGGTTAGTGATGTCACCTCCTAGGGAGTCGACACCTGACTGGATGATCGTATTTAAAGAATTAAGTGATAATGTCAGCACTTTGCAAAGAACGGTTGATGACATGAGACAGCCGGCAAATCAATTAGTGCCTGTCCAGGCGTCTCAGACACCGTCAGGGGCCCTAAAACGCCCGTTACCTCAGTGAGTCGACACAGACACAGATACTGAGTCTAGTGTCGACGGTGAGGAGACAAACGTAATGTCCAGTAGGGCCACACGTTACATGATCACGGCAATGAAGGAAGCATTGAACATTTCTGACACTACAAGTACCACAAAGAAGGGTATTATGTGGGGTGTAAAAAAACTACCAATAGTTTTCCCTGAGTCAGATGAGTTAAATGAGGTGTGTGATAAAGCGTGGGTTTCCCCCGACAAAAAACTGCTAATTTCTAAAAAATTATTGGCACTATATCCTTTCCCGTTAGAGGTTAGGACACGTTGGGAAACACCCCCTAGGGTAGATAAGGCGCTCACACGTTTATCTAAACAAGTAGCGTTACCGTCTCCTGATACGGCCACCCTCAAAGAACCAGCAGATAGAAGGCTGGAAAATATTCTTAAAAGTATATACACACATACTGGTGTTATACTACGACCAGCAATCGCTTCAGCCTGGATGTGCAGTGCTGGCGTCGCGTGGTCGGATTCCCTGACTGAAAATATTGATACCCTGGATAGGGACAATATACTGTTAACTATAGAGCATTTGAAGGATGCATTACTATATATGCGTGATGCACAGAGGGATATTTGCACCCTGGCATCAAGAGTAAGTGCTATGTCCATTTCTGCCAGAAGAGCGTTATGGACGCGACAGTGGTCAGGCGATGCGGATTCCAAACGACATATGGAAGTATTGCCGTATAAAGGGGAGGAGTTATTTGGGGCTGGTCTATCGGACCTGGTGGCCACGGCAACGGCTGGAAAATCCACCTTTTTACCCCAGGTCACTTCACATCAGCATCACTCGCAAGGGGACCCCTGGATTCTACAGGTGGTATCGCAGGGGTACAAACTGGAATTCGAGGCGTTTCCCCCTTGCCGGTTCCTGAAGTCTGCTCTACCAAAGTCTCCCTCCGACAGGGAGGCAGTTTTGGAAGCCATTCACAAGCTGTATTCCCAGCAGGTGATAATCAAGGTACCCCTCCTACAACAGGGAAAGGGGTATTATTCCACGCTGTTTTGTGGTACCGAAGCCGGACGGCTCGGTGAGACCAATTTTAAATCTGAAATCCCTGAACACTTACATAAAGAGGTTCAAATTCAAGATGGAATCACTCAGAGCGGTGATAGCAAACCTGGAAGAAGGGGACTATATGGTGTCTCTGGACATCAAGGATGCTTATCTCCACGTCCCAATCTACCCGTCTCACCAAGGGTACCTCAGGTTTGTAGTACAAAACTGTCATTATCAGTTTCAGACGCTGCCGTTTGTGTTGTCCACGGCACCTCGGGTCTTTACCAAGGTAATGGCCGAAATGATGATTCTTCTTCGAAGAAAAGGCGTCTTAATTATCCCTTACTTGGACGATCTCCTGATAAGGGCAAGGTCCAGGGAACAGTTAGAAGTCGGAGTAGCACTATCTCAGGTAGTGTTACGTCAGCACGGGTGGATCCTAAATATTCCAAAATCGCAGCTGATTCCAACGACACGTCTACTGTTCCTAGGAATGATTCTGGACACAGTCCAGAAAAAGGTGTTTCTCCCGGAGGAGAAGGCCAGGGAGTTATCCGAGCTAGTCAGGAACCTCCTAAAACCAGGCCAGGTGTCAGTGCATCAGTGCACGAGGGTCCTGGGAAAAATGGTGGCTTCTTACGAAGCAATTCCATTCGGAAGATTCCATGCAAGAACGTTTCAGTGGGATCTACTGGACAAATGGTCCGGATCGCATCTTCAGATGCATCAGCGGATAACCCTGTCGACAAGGACAAGGGTGTCTCTTCTGTGGTGGCTGCAGAGTGCTCATCTACTAGAGGGCCGCAGATTTGGCATTCAGGATTGGGTCCTGGTGACCACGGACGCCAGCCTGAGAGGCTGGGGGGCAGTCACACAGGGAAAAAATTTCCAGGGCTTGTGGTCAAGCATGGAAACATCTCTTCATATAAACATTCTGGAACTAAGGGCCATTTACAATGCCCTAAGTCAAGCGAAACCCCTGCTTCAGGGTCAGGCGGTATTGATCCAATCGGACAACATCACGTCAGTCGCCCACGTAAACAGACAGGGCGGCACGAGAAGCAGGAGGGCAATGGCAGAAGCTGCAAGGATTCTTCGCTGGGCGGAAAATCATGTGATAGCTCTGTCAGCAGTGTTCATTCCGGGAGTGGACAACTGGGAAGCAGACTTCCTCAGCAGACACGACCTTCACCCGGGAGAGTGGGGACTTCACCCAGAAGTCTTCCACCTGATTGTAAACCGTTGGGAAAAACCAAAGGTGGACATGATGGCGTCACGTCTAAACAAAAAACTAGACAGATATTGCGCCAGGTCAAGGGACCCTCAGGCAATAGCGGTGGACGCTCTGGTGACACCGTGGGTGTACCAGTCAGTGTATGTGTTCCCTCCTCTGCCTCTCATACCAAAAGTACTGAGAATCATAAGAAGGAGAGGAGTAAGAACGATACTCGTGGTTCCGGATTGGCCAAGAAGGACTTGGTACCCGGAACTTCAAGAGAGGCTCACGGAAGACCCGTGGCCTCTACCTCTAAGAAAGGACCTGCTCCAGCAGGGGCCTTGTCTGTTCCAAGACTTACCGCGGCTGCGTTTGACGGCATGGCGGTTGAACGCCGGATCCTGAAGGAAAAAGGCATTCCAGATGAAGTCATCCCTACCCTGGTCAAAGCCAGGAAGGATGTAACCGCAAAACATTATCACCGCATTTGGCGAAAATATGTTGCGTGGTGTGAGGCCAAGAAGGCCCCTACAGAGGAATTTCAACTGGGTCGTTTCCTCCATTTCCTGCAAACAGGACTGTCTATGGGCCTAAAATTAGGGTCCATTAAGGTTCAAATTTCGGCCCTGTCGATTTTCTTCCAGAAAGAACTGGCTTCAGTACCTGAAGTTCAGACATTTGTAAAAGGGGTACTGCATATACAACCTCCTTTTGTGCCTTCAGTGGCACCTTGGGATCTCAATGTTGTTTTGAGGTTCCTTAAGTCACATTGGTTTGAACCACTCACCACTGTGGACTTAAAATATCTCACATGGAAGGTGACGATGCTGTTAGCCCTGGCTTCAGCCAGGCGTGTGTCAGAATTGGCGGCTTTATCATATAAAAGCCCTTACTTAATTTTTCATTCTGACAGGGCAGAATTGAGGACTCGTCCTCAATTTCTCCCTAAGGTGGTTTCTGCTTTTCACATGAACCAACCTATTGTGGTGCCTGCGGCTACTAGGGACTTGGAGGACTCCAAGTTACTTGACGTTGTCAGGGCCCTGAAAATATATGTTTCCAGGACGGCTGGAGTCAGAAAGTCTGACTCGCTGTTTATCCTGTATGCACCCAACAAGCTGGGTGCTCCTGCTTCTAAGCAGACTATTGCTCGTTGGATTTGTAGTACAATTCAGCTTGCACATTCTGTGGCAGGCCTGCCACAGCCAAAATCTGTAAAAGCCCATTCCACAAGGAAAGTGGGCTCATCTTGGGCGGCTGCCCGAGGGGTCTCGGCTTTACAACTTTGCCGAGCAGCTACTTGGTCGGGGGCAAACACGTTTGCTAAATTCTACAAATTTGATACCCTGGCTGAGGAGGACCTGGAGTTCTCTCATTCGGTGCTGCAGAGTCATCCGCACTCTCCCGCCCGTTTGGGAGCTTTGGTATAATCCCCATGGTCCTTACGGAGTCCCAGCATCCACTAGGACGTCAGAGAAAATAAGATTTTACTTACCGATAAATCTATTTCTCGTAGTCCGTAGTGGATGCTGGGTGCCCATCCCAAGTGCGGATTGTCTGCAATACTTGTACATAGTTATTGTTAACTAAATCGGGTTATTGTTGTTGTGAGCCATCTTTTCAGAGGCTCCTTCGTTGTTATCATACTGTTAACTGGGTTCAGATCACAAGTTGTACGGTGTGATTGGTGTGGCTGGTATGAGTCTTACCCGGGATTCAATATCCTTCCTGATTATGTACGCTCGTCCGGGCACAGTATCCTAACTGAGGCTTGGAGGAGGGTCATAGGGGGAGGAGCCAGTGCACACCACCTGATCCTAAAGCTTTTATTCTTGTGCCCTGTCTCCTGCGGAGCCGCTATTCCCCATGGTCCATACGGAGTCCCAGCATCCACTACGGACTACGAGAAATAGATTTATCGGTAAGTAAAATCTTATTTTCTTAAAGATGACCCTTGCAAACAGATACAGATGGAGCAGCGCTAATCTGAATCGGCTCCATCGCAAACATGCACTCCTGGCGTGACTAGGTGATCCGTCCGCCTAGTCACGCCGGGAGTGCACAGAGACACTCTACCATTCAGAGCGTCTCTGTCCGGATGCGCGGACGGAGACGCCCTCCATTCGAGTGAATGGGACGTGTCTCCATCACGAGCGTACGCGCCCATTCGGAGACGCTGAGTCCTAAGCGCGCCTAGGCACAGACGGAGCCACGACTAGCATGGCTCCATCTGTATAAAGGCTTTATATTTAGGGAAGTGAAGGATGTCCGTGACCCTTACGATTTTCATAGCTCTGCTGCAAATCCCTGTCAGAAGAAAAGATTGGTTCTTAAAGAGCAGGAGGTTGTGCAGCCCCTTTAAATTTTGAGCTGTAGCGCCAACATTCAGGTTACAGATGTTCCCACACACAACTGTCATCAAATCACACATCTCTACTTGTGTGATGTGCACCCACCTACCGCCGCTTCCTCCTCCACTGCTGCCATTGCCATCTACTGCATCGGGGACTGGCACCACCTGTGAGGCGTGCAGTTCATGGGTGTACATTCCCTAGGTGTTTCACCACACCCCCACACCCCAATTGACCACAGCTCCTCCCATTACTGGGGCCCGGCAAGAATGCTGGCACCCCTGACCCTTTCTTACAGCATTTTCTTGTTGGACTCTTTAGTTGCAGAGTCACAACTATGCAAAATGTATGAAAAAGTTAAAGGTGGCAGCCACGCATAATGCATGCCAGTGTGAATGCGCGCAGTATGGACTTTAAGGTGTGCGCTTCACCGGCTGAGGATAAAGTGTCCAAGTAGCGGTTTGCCGGCAATCCATTAGTTATTTTTGTGTGGAATGTGGGTGAGTGGCATAGCCAAGCTGCCTTAGATTAGCAGTATAATAAATATATACATTTCCATTGTATGAGCTCCAATAGGTGATCTTAGTGATCACTTTCAGGTCAGTCTCTACATAGGTCGGTAGGTGGCCATACGGTTTTACAAAGATTTGAAAAATCTTCTGATTTCTTGATAAATTGTCTGATGGGAACAAATCGAGTTTACCCACACTTTACCCAATTTTTACACCTGAACATACAGTATGGTCAGATTATTGTGAATGCTCACACACTAGTTGATTTTGGGAGATTGTGGACAAGATTTTCGATCTTGATCGACCGGATGGATAATCGTAGGTGCATGCTTATGGGCAAGATTTGTCCAAGTTATCGTCAAAACAATCATTCGTACGCCGTATACAATTTATCAGACCAATCTTCCGATTATTGCCAAATCGGCCCAATAATTGTTTAGTGTGTAACTAGCTTAAAGTATGATATGTATGTTATAATACATTTGTTGCCATGTTGAAAAACAGGTTTTCAAGTCTTTTTTTTTTTGCAAATTGTGTTTTATTAGTAAAGAAATAACAGTACACAGCTCGAAGAAATTGCATAAAATATAAGCACAATCATAGCAGAAGCTGTCATAACAGTCGTAGGCTTAACATATATAGGACAAAAGCAATGTATAAAACCATCGGCCTACTTGACTTGAGGCAGTAAACTGTATATCTTCAAGTAATAAAAACAAGAGAAAAAAAAAGAGCAGAGCATACCAGAAATCGAAAGAAGAAACAGAAAAAAGAAGAGAGAAAGAGAAAAGAGAAGGATATACCGCTAACACCATCACAACCCTAAGATGTCGCAGGGGAACAGAGCAGCAAAAAGGTTTTGTATTCCTTCGTCCCTTTGAATTCCAGCCAGTCAAACCAGACGGCTGTGAACCGAGACGCAGATTGTTCTGAAGATGACGTCAAGTCTTCCATTGCCATATAGTAATCGATTCTTTGAAACCACTTGGCAATGGGAGGCTGCACTGAAGATCTCCAGAAGCAGGGAATGGTCGCCCTAGCTGCATTCATCAGATGTCGCAGAAGTGAATTTTTAAACTGGGATAGTGGGAGATCCATTAAATTAAGTAACCAAAACTCAGGTGTCTCTGGTATTGGGAGTCCCGTAACACGCCTAGTAATAGAATGAACCTGTTGCCAAAAGGAGGCTAGACCCGGGCATTGCCACCAGATATGGTAGGGGGTGCCGCGAGACCGGCCACACCTCCAGCAGATCTCTGGAACACTCAGACACATATGGTGGACCCGGTCCGGGCATCTATACCATCTCGAGACCACTTTGTACTGTGTCTCCAAAACTTGAAGTGAGGGTGAGCTAGCAAATGTGAACTGAAAAATGCGAGACCATTGGTCAGTGGTCAATTCTTTACCCAGTTCCTCATGCCAAGCCGTAACGAATGCCAGGGAAAGGGTGGGAGAGCTCACAAGGCATTGTCTGTACAGTAGAGATATTAGGTGACGTGGCAAATTCTCGGAGAGACAAAAGGACTCAAAAATCGTCGGCTTCCATCCCACCGAACGAGCCGGCATTGCAGCAACATAATGACGAATTTGTAGGTAAGCCCAGAAAGAATGAGCCGGTAGACTAAGGGATCGTTGCAGGTCCGCGAAGGGATGGAAGCCCACCGAACCAATCAGATGACTCAAACGAGAAATGCCAGCCTCAGCCCATACTGACGACGGAGACAGCGAGAGGGGATTTGCGGGTAGGTACGGATTAAACAATAGGGATGTCGGCAGTAAAGGGCTTGGGCTAAAAGAGTCCAAATACCTAAATTTCGTCCATATCTTAAGGGTCAGGCGTAATGTGGGATGTGTTACGCGTGGAATTTTTTTGAGCCAGGGGAGAATATGGGAAGGAGCACCCACTGTTACTTCCGCTATAAGTGGCCATTGTTTAGAACATGGGGATCTAGACATCTCAATAACTCTGGCCAAATGCACAGCATAATAATAACTAAGAAAATGAGGTAATTGTAAACCGCCCTCTCTACGGGTGCGGGTCAATGTGAATTGGGAGAGTCAGTGTCCACTCCTCCGCCAAATAAAACGACCAACAGATGACTGCAGCGTCGTGAAAAAGGAAGTAGGTACTGTTATGGGCAATGTTTGCAGTAGGTACAAAACTTTAGGGAGAATTGTCATCTTTATCGTGTTAATCCTACCCAGCCAAGTAAGATGGAGTGAAGACCATTTATTAAGATCTGTAGTAATCTTAAGAAGTAAAGGCAGAAAATTTGCCGGTATAAATCAGTGAGGTCTTTAGTCAAGAGAACTCCCAAATACTTTAGCTGAGCAGGATGCCATTGAAACGGGAACGAGTCACAAATTCCGTCAAGTACCCGTGTGGGCGTTGAAATGTTCAAGGCAACAGACTTAGTGAAATTTATCTTAAAGTTAGAAAGCGAATTGAACCTATCAAATTCCTGCATAAGAGCTGGAAGGGAAGTCACCGGGTCCGATAAGATAGCCAAAAGATCGTCCGCATACAGTGTCAATTTATGCTCCCGCCCTCCAGCCCATACTCCGTGAATATTCGGATTGGCCCGAATCGCTCTCGCAAGTGCCTCCATACAGAGAACAAATATGAGCGGGGACAGGGGGCAGCCCTGCCTTGTCCTGTTTCGTATCAGGAAGGGAGTAGAAAGGGCACCATTCACACGAACCCTAGCTGATGGTAACTTATAAAGAGTTAATATACGACTCAGGCTGGTCGGACCCAAGCCTAAATGCTCGAGGAGACCCTCCATAAACTGCCAGTTTATCCTGTCAAAGGCCTTCTCTGCATCAGTGGACAGGAGGACCGTATGGGAGGACCCTTTTTGAGCAAGGTGGATAAGGTCTATAACTTTGGAAGTATTATCTTTAGCTTCCCGTCCAAGTATAAATCCCACCTGGTCCCCATGAACCACCGACGGGAGAAGGCGGCCCAAACGACCCGCTAGCAGCTTAGCGAAGAGTTTAATGTCACAGTTTAGTAGGGAAATGGGTCGGTAGCTCGAGCACTGAGTGGGGTCCTTACCCTCCTTTGGGATCACTGTTATATGTGCTTCCAGGGTCTGCGGAGAAAAGCCTTTCTCAGCAGAGATGGAATTGCACGCCTTCAAGAACAGCGGCAATAAAGATTGCTTAAAGGTTTTATAATACCCGACTGGAAAGCCGTCCGGGCCCGGGCTCTTCCCAGCCGGTGTAGCCGCTAAAGCCTGTTTCCAGCTCTTCTATAGTAAAGGGCCGGTCTATAGCATCCAGGTCCAATGCAGGGAGTCTTGGAAAGTTAACTTCCGCAAGATATCTCCGCATCAGCACCTTCAAGTCAGAGGTGGCTTGGGGAGTGTGATCTGTTCTAAGATTATAAAGAGACTCATAATAATTCTGGAAGGAATGAGCAATCTGAGGCAATGTATATACAGCACGTCCCCCCGGCCCATTGATGGAGCGAACGTAAGACTGCAATCTCTGGGCCCGTAACGCCCTCGCAAGCATAGCACCAGGTTTGTTGCCCCATAAATAAAATTTATGGCGACACTTAGTCATTCCTAATTTAGTTTTATCCCATAAAAATGTATTTAGGGCTTGGCGGGCCTCGGTCAGTTCCCGAAAAGTCTCTGTATCAAGGGAGGACTGGTGTGTGGCCTCTAAAGACGCTATTCGGTCAATAAGTTGCAGCCTCTGTGCCACTCGTTCCCTCTTGAGTTGAGAGCCAAGCTGTATACATCTACCTCGAATTACACATTTGTGTGCCTCCCAAATTGTAACTGCACTAACATCTGGGGTGTCATTTGTCGCAATATAATCTGAAATGGCGGAGGCGAGCTCAGCCTTCAAACAGGGGTCCCGAGTCAATGAATCATTAAACCTCCATGACCATGGCGTAGTGGGGGCAGAGGAAAGTGCAACAGAAATATATACCGGGGCATGATCTGACCATATATACCGGGGCATGATCTGACCATGTAATGTGGCCAATTGTACTTGAAGGAAATAAGTGTAGAAATCTATGCTCCACTAAGAAGTAGTCTGGGCGTGAGTACATAGTGTGAGGAGAAGAGAAGAAGGTATAGTCCCTCCCCGTCGGGTGTTGAGTTCGCCATAAGTCCATCAACTGGAACTCACGAAGAAGTCGGCTCACCCGACGGTGATCACAAGTCAGCCGTCTATTGAGGGAAGGAGAACAATCCATCCCAGGGTCCAAGGACCAGTTAAAGTCACCTCCCATAATCAGTCACCCTTCTTTAATAGGTTCTAACTGTCGCAGTATTATGGTAAAAAAAAACTGACTTTGACGTCGATTAGGAGCGTAGATATTAACTAGAGTATAAACCTGTTTGTATATCGTACACTTAACCACCTGGCACTGGCCTTCTTCTAAAATTAGGTGAGAGACATCCGTAATCGGGACCCGACGTGTCAATAAGACCGCGACCCCCAACGACTTATTGACAGAATTATTGTTACAAAAAACATGCGGATAATGATAATTACCTAACCTAGGGGAGGCTTGACGCTTAAAATGGGTCTCCTGGAGAAAAGCAATATCTATGCGCTCTGCCCATAGCTCCCGCAACAAGGTGGACCTCTTTTCGGGGATATTAAGTCCCTTCACATTGAAGGAACAGAGCCTAAGGTCAGAGGGCATGGAGAAGGCTGGATGTGCTCCCTACTGTGAGTAATAAAGGTAACATGGACTCACCATAGATGCGAGGTAGGCACTGGGTCCAGTCGCCGTGGGTACATCGGGCTGCAACGGTGTTAGGCGGAGAGACCAAGGGAGAGAGGAAAGAAAGAAAGAGCGACAAAAAGGACACAAGAAGAGAAACCAATAAAAAGAGCATAGAACTATATGACAATAGTAATACGTCTTGTAGCATAGTAACTTTACCGCCGTTAAGTCGTAGGGAGGTTATACCCACGACTTAAGAGCCAAAACAGGCGGGCGGCCTGACCCAACTGGGGCACGGTAGAAGCGACACAACCTAGGAACACTAATAGAACAGTACACAACTAGGGGGGACTCAAGAGTAAATCAGCTGACTTCAGTATTATACATAAAGCAGTCCCCCCATGTTACAGTAAACGCAGCGGGAACAAGTATCTTTTCATAAACATTTGAAAAATAAAAAAGGCTTACAGAAGGCCATAGAATGCAACAAATCCACACAACAAGAATGTCAGGGAGAGGGAAGGGGTGTAAACAAGAAAAGGCAACATCACGGAATGGATGAACTTTAAAGCAAAAACTCTGGAGCGTAGGAGGAGCAATGGCCTAGCATTAAGGTCCAGAATTGGCTCAACTAGACATCCGAGGACCGGGCAGAGCCAATCAAAACCAGCCTGTGACCGACCATTTTATATCAATGAAAAGGAAATTTGTATAACTCGGGTCCCAGACTCACCATGAGTTGGAGATGACCGAGTCGAACCCCGTTTCCGGTTACTGACCGGCGTCCAGGATGGCCGTGGGGCTGGAGGCGTCGGAGGATCAAATCGGTGATAAGACTAAGTCCAATCCGGTAATGCAGGCTTAGGTATCGACAGTGCAGAGCAAAAGTTGTCCAAATCATCCGGCGTGTGCAGGACAACCTGTCTTCCCTCAAAGGTGGCTTGTATACTAACAGGAAAGCCCCATCGGAATCTTATGCCCTTCTCCTTAAGAGCCTCTGTCAGGGGCTTGAGGGACCTGCGTTGCTGAAGTGTATACCAGGACAAATCTGGGAAGATCTGAATCACACTGTCATTGAACAGCAATCGATCTAATTTGCGAGCTTTATTAAGTATCTCCTCTTTAATATGATAATAGTGAAGGCGACATATAACGTCTCTGGGAGCTTCAGAGGAAAGACCTTTCGGACGAAGCGCTCTATGAGCCCTATCAAACAATATGGTATTGTCCGGTTTCTCATCCAAGATCTCATTAAATAATTTAGTGAGGGCGTCCGTTATCCCCGACCCCTGTACATCTTCCGGCAACCCCCTGACGCGTAAATTGTTTCTCCGGCCCCTGTTGTCAAGGTCGTCCTGTCGGCGCCACAGCGCCTTCAATTCCTGAGCCTGAAGTGCAACAGTATCACAAAGCTTCCGCTGAAACGAAGACACTTCATCGACGTGGTCTTCCATGTCCGAAACTCGGTGGGATATTTGGGAGATATCTGCCTGAAGCACGGAGATCTCAGATTTAACCGTGTCACGTATCTTTTGTTCCAACTCCAGGAAGTCTCTTTTGGTGGGCAGATCCTTCTTCGTAGGAAGTGAACGCAGATAGGTCAAGACATCAGCCATAGAGGCCTCAGGTTCTTTGTCCAACGGTGAAGGGTTGACACCTGCCATTGCTCCGGAGTCGACGGGAGAGCCAGAAACAGAAGATGATGAGCAAGTGTCCTCACTCTCTATGTCCGGTTGGAGATAACAAAACAAATTAGATTGTAGAGACTTGTCACCAGATTTCTTAGCTGTCGACGATTGCCCCCCTTTCTTAGTTTTCCCCATCTGCAGACGGTTTTCAAAATAACATACAGTGAAACAAAGAGACATCACATAGGTGGATCAGTAACACTCAAAGCCTGACTTGTAGAGCTCCCGCTGCGTTAAGAGCGACCCAGGCTACGCCATCAGCCACCAAGCTCCCATAGTATGCGGGCGGTTCAGGGGGTCATGGCATAGAGCAGAAACATAATTCAAGGCATTAGCGCTGCAATGAGGAGAGCCATGTAGGCTGTGAAATGAGCCTGCAGTTATCAATCAGAGGGTGCACACAAATAGCCGGCATAAAGGATATGTGCAGCCAGGGTACAACAACAGCCCTGGATGTGCAGGTAGTGTAGTAGTGTGGAGTAGTATCAGCCAGGCTGCCATGTGAAATCGCAGCCTCTGTGCAAATACTATGTGCTGCTGGGTGCAAGGTAAAATGGCTGCCGCTATGAGGACAGATAGGGAGTCTCCAGAGTGTACCTGGGGACAGCAGATCTCTGGGAGGATCCCCCTTTGAGGTAGGGCACTAGGGAAGCCAAGGCAGATCACTTCAATTTGGGGGGGGGGGGTGCAGGGAACCAGAGCTCCGATTCCCAACAGCCCCGTTCCCTGCAGTATGGGCATGCAGCCCTCAGTCAAGATGGCGCCGCCGGACTCCCTTGCAGGGCCTCGACAGCCGAGACACCCGGAGCCCCTTGAGCGAGCCGAATCGTTGGTGGAGAGGGTGAGAAGTACCTCAGCTTTGGCGGCGGCTCGCGACCCGGGAGGAGAGAGGGTCTGAACGCGCGGCCTCCCGGTCCCAGGCCCGCCGCGTCCGCGACGAGCGTCGGATCACCGCTCCAGGCAGCGCAGCTGCAGGGGAGCCCCGCCGCCAGCCCAGCAAGCGGAGGACAGGTGCGGGTATGGGGGAGGGTGAGCAACGGCCTCTTCGGTGTCCGCAGGATCTGGACGCCTCACTTCCGGTCAGGGTCCCTGGCGAAATTGAGGCCCCGGCTTCAGATGGGTGGGTGGGCCGCAACCCGCACGGGAGCAGGAGGCACCCGCCGGCTCCGCAGACCACTCCACCCGGCCCAGGTACACTTGAGGGAACAGACTATGCCTATGCTGTGTGAGTAGCCACCCACACTGGGTCTTTTTAGTAGGTGGCAAGCAGGAGCTCAGTCGTGACACAGCCTCCTTGCTCTGCTGCTAAGCCACGCCCCAGGTTTTCAAGTCTAATGAAATGGAGTTTGATTAATTAATTAATTATGCTACCACTTGGGCATATGTGGCCCTCCCTACGTAAGGGCAATACTGACTGAACAGAACCCACTTTCAGGCTGGGTACATGCCTAGAAGGTTTATCAACTGACAGCCATTGCGCTGACCGAGCGGACGATTCTAGTAAGCATATACACTTAGTGATTGGCCCCTTGATATATCGGTCCTCACATGACAGCTGGACAAGCATTTGCTGTTGGTGGTTCCGGCAGCCGGTGTACAGGTTTTCCACGGCTGCTCGTACACACAACCAGACATACCGATATACAGTATTTGCAAAACCCACAACGGATTTTATTACATTTAAGTTTCAATTTAAATAAATTTAAAAAAAGCACTTTTCTGGCCATACTGGGTACATTTATTTGTTAGGCCAGAAATATTAAGCTGACTAATGAAAATTAAGCATCTTCTGAAATTAAAAAATTATACTTAAAAAAACAAACAAAAGAAACTTAGCCAAGATATAACTTATGTGGGTTCTGCATAAACAGCTTCTACTGATGTTGGAATGTGACCAATACAAAAACTTTCAAAATAGTCTCAGCACAGGTGTGAGGGGAGGATCCCCAATGGCAAAGGGGTTTTCTGCTTCGGGCCAATATCGCCATGGTGGCATTGTATCAGTCAGCTGCTCTAATGATACTTCCTCAATAAACTGCAGCAATAACTGATATTTGTATCATTACGATAAACTGCAATAAAATTGCCTTATTACAGTTTTATAAATCGTCCCTTATATCACACCCTCACATGTTTGTACTGCGCAGAGACATCCGTGTCAGACATTTTGAACCGGCATATCTGCCCCTGTTCCACCAATCAGACAGATGCAATGTGGTCATGAGCCTTAAACACAGCAGTGTGTACAACAGGTCCCAGTGAGGGTTCTCGTGTTGTCACATCAACAAGCCCTATCTGGAATGTATACTGTACATTAATTGTGTACGCTGTATCATAGTTTACAGCCCATATTTTACTAGGCGTAACATTATAGTTGATTACACTATTGTCAGTTAGCAACTTGCCATGTCACAGAATAACAAAGGGCTTTCAGCTCGATGTGCGCTTAGCTAACATGTTTTGCTACTCCGTTCCTGATAGCGCTTTTAAAAATGACTAGCGCAACATTATTCTAATGTTAGATGGTGCTTCATGCAGGGTTCCCACAGAGCGCTGAAAAAACCTTTTATGTTTTCTAATATTTCAAACAGCATGCAGAATATATATATATTCTCTCTTAGGTCAGTAAAGTCACTGTGGCTGTGTTTAATTACTATATAATGTATAATGAGATCTCTCATATTCATCACTGTCCACATAGTGAATGATCACGGTTTTACAAAATAGTTCTGGCTCTTGTGATGAGGAAATGAAATTCCAACTAATAACATCCCACTATCTATCTATCTATCTATCTATCTATCTATCTATCTATCTATCTATCTATCTATCTATCCATCCATGTTGCCCGGCACTTCAGACTCACAATACCTGGCTCCGGTGCCTTCCTCTGGGGTGAACCCCCCGTGTATACAAAAGTCCAAAGGCAAAGGCGGCACTCAGAGACTGTTAACACCTGGGTAAAACGTGCATAAAAGCCCTGCAGGGCGTGCTTTATTGTGTAACGTTTCGGGGACTAATACCCCTTCCTCATACCCCCTCCCGTCTGAGGAAGGGGTATTAGTCCCCGAAACGTTACACAATAAAGCACGCCCTGCGGGGCTTTTATGCACGTTTTACCCAGGTGTTAACAGTCTCTAAGTGCTGCCTTTGCCTTTGGACTTTTGTATCTATCTATCTATCTATCTATCTATCTATCTATCTATCTATCTATCTATCTATCTATCTATCTCTTATCTAGTTATGTATTAAAGTTTTGAAGTGAATGAGGTTACTGTGGAGAATGCTGGGTTCTCTGTATATGTGAGCAGGTAGTCACAGGCCACTGCACCCCAACCTAGGGGTGGAGAGTGCATGTATGCACCCCATTCCTGGGAATGGCGAGTGCGGTGGATTCCTGTATGTGCAGAGTAGGGTTCATTTTTAAATAGCCCTTTTGTGGTCATAGCTCTCCCATGCAACCCTCTCTAATCTCATTTACTTTAAACCTGTGTCAGCTGTTTCATTGGTGTGCTGGTGACTGTCTAGCCTTTAAAAGACAGAAGTCAGTTGGCAGGTGAGCTTTAAACCAGGTAAACACATGAGTGGAGTTGTGTTGGTGATTGTCTTACCTTTCAAAAGCCAAAAGTTTATTGGCAGGTGAGCTTTAAACCAGGTAAGATCAGTTTCTCCTACTGGATAGCAGTTGGCAGGTTTCCAATAATTCTAAGTGAAAAATGTATGTGATAGGGTAGGATTTGCAGTGAAATGGGGTCCCGTGATGTGGGCTGCAAGCTTAAATGCATTGTACAACTCATGAACTAAAACCCTATTATTTATATAATCAGGGACGTGCGGTGAGCTAAATTGCTCAGGAGGCACTGGCTAGCCCCAGAGCCAGATTTACACGCAATATATGAGCCAAAGGGTACATCTGGGCATTATACACAGGTGCAGCAGTATAAACTCCTAAAAATTTGGTGAGTTTTGATCAGAGATGTGCAGAAGAGACTTTTTACTCCACAGTTTTGGCTATAAAAATGATTAGAATAATACAAAGAAGACATTTCAAACATATTCTTTGTATTTTTCATATACTTTATACAGTGAAAACTCTGGCTCGAACAATAGTATGACAGGAAGGGCTCTGCCTCACCCCACCGCACGTCACTGATATAGTTATGTATTAAAGTTTAGAAGTGAATGAGGTTACGGAGGAGAGTGCTGGGTTCTCTGTATATACTGTGTGTGTGTGTGTGTGTGTGTATATATATCTATCTATCTATATATTAGAGATGAGCGCCTGAAATTTTTCGGGTTTTGTGTTTTGGTTTTGGGTTCGGTTCTGCGGCCGTGTTTTGGGTTCGACCGCGTTTTGGCAAAACCTCACCGAATTTTTTTTGTCGGATTCGGGTGTGTTTTGGATTCGGGTGTTTTTTTCAAAAAACCCTAAAAAACAGCTTAAATTATAGAATTTGGGGGTCATTTTGATCCCAAAGTATTATTAACCTCAAAAACCATAATTTCCACTCATTTTCAGTCTATTCTGAATACCTCACACCTCACAATATTATTTTTAGTCCTAAAATTTGCACCGAGGTCGCTGTGTGAGTAAGATAAGCGACCCTAGTGGCCGACACAAACACCGGGCCCATCTAGGAGTGGCACTGCAGTGTCACGCAGGATGTCCCTTCCAAAAAACCCTCCCCAAACAGCACATAACGCAAAGAAAAAAAGAGGCGCAATGAGGTAGCTGTGTGAGTAAGATTAGCGACCCTAGTGGCCGACACAAACACCGGGCCCATCTAGGAGTGGCACTGCAGTGTCACGCAGGATGTCCCTTCCAAAAAACCCTCCCCAAACAGCACATGACGCAAAGAAAAAAAGAGGCGCAATGAGGTAGCTGACTGTGTGAGTAAGATAAGCGACCCTAGTGGCCGACACAAACACCGGGCCCATCTAGGAGTGTCACTGCAGTGTCACGCAGGATGTCCCTTCCAAAAAACCCTCCCCAAACAGCACATGACGCAAAGAAAAAAAGAGGCGCAATGAGGTAGCTGACTGTGTGAGTAAGATAAGCGACCCTAGTGGCCGACACAAACACCGGGCCCATCTAGGAGTGGCACTGCAGTGTCACGCAGGATGTCCCTTCCAAAAAACCCTCCCCAAACAGCACATGACGCAAAGAAAAAAAGAGGCGCAATGAGGTAGCTGACTGTGAGTAAGATAAGCGACCCTAGTGGCCGACACAAACACCGGGCCCATCTAGGAGTGGCACTGCAGTGTCACGCAGGATGGCCCTTCCAAAAAACCCTCCCCAAACAGCACATGACGCAAAGAAAAAAAGAGGCGCAATGAGGTAGCTGACTGTGTAAGTAAGATAAGCGACCCTAGTGGCCGACACAAACACCGGGCCCATCTAGGAGTGGCACTGCAGTGTCACGCAGGATGTCCCTTCCAAAAAACCCTCCCCAAACAGCACATGACGCAAAGAAAAAAAGAGGCGCAATGAGGTAGCTGACTGTGTGAGTAAGATAAGCGACCCTAGTGGCCGACACAAACACCGGGCCCATCTAGGAGTGGCACTGCAGTGTCACGCAGGATGTCCCTTCCAAAAAACCCTCCCCAAACAGCACATGACGCAAAGAAAAAAAGAGGCGCAATGAGGTAGCTGACTGTGAGTAAGATAAGCGACCCTAGTGGCCGACACAAACACCGGGCCCATCTAGGAGTGGCACTGCAGTGTCACGCAGGATGGCCCTTCCAAAAAACCCTCCCCAAACAGCACATGACGCAAAGAAAAAAAGAGGCGCAATGAGGTAGCTGACTGTGTGAGTAAGATAAGCGACCCTAGTGGCCGACACAAACACCGGGCCCATCTAGGAGTGGCACTGCAGTGTCACGCAGGATGTCCCTTCCAAAAAACCCTCCCCAAACAGCACATGACGCAAAGAAAAAAAGAGGCGCAATGAGGTAGCTGACTGTGTGAGTAAGATAAGCGACCCTAGTGGCCGACACAAACACCGGGCCCATCTAGGAGTGGCACTGCAGTGTCACGCAGGATGTCCCTTCCAAAAAACCCTCCCCAAACAGCACATGACGCAAAGAAAAAAAGAGGCGCAATGAGGTAGCTGACTGTGTGAGTAAGATAAGCGACCCTAGTGGCCGACACAAACACCGGGCCCATCTAGGAGTGGCACTGCAGTGTCACGCAGGATGGCCCTTCCAAAAAACCCTCCCCAAACAGCACATGACGCAAAGAAAAATAAAAGAAAAAAGAGGTGCAAGATGGAATTGTCCTTGGGCCCTCCCACCCACCCTTATGTTGTATAAACAGGACATGCACACTTTAACCAACCCATCATTTCAGTGACAGGGTCTGCCACACGACTGTGACTGATATGACGGGTTGGTTTGGACCCCCCCCAAAAAAGAAGCAATTAATCTCTCCTTGCACAAACTGGCTCTACAGAGGCAAGATGTCCACCTCATCATCATCCTCCGATATATCACCGTGTACATCCCCCTCCTCGCAGATTATCAATTCGTCCCCACTGGAATCCACCATCTCAGCTCCCTGTGTACTTTGTGGAGGCAATTGCTGCTGGTCAATGTCTCCGCGGAGGAATTGATTATAATTCATTTTAATGAACATCATCTTCTCCACATTTTCTGGATGTAACCTTGTACGCCGATTGCTGACAAGGTGAGCGGCGGCACTAAACACTCTTTCGGAGTACACACTTGTGGGAGGGCAACTTAGGTAGAATAAAGCCAGTTTGTGCAAGGGCCTCCAAATTGCCTCTTTTTCCTGCCAGTATAAGTACGGACTGTGTGACGTGCCTACTTGGATGCGGTCACTCATATAATCCTCCACCATTCTTTTAATGTTGAGAGAATCATATGCAGTGACAGTAGACGACATGTCCGTAATCGTTGTCAGGTCCTTCAGTCCGGACCAGATGTCAGCATCAGCAGTCGCTCCAGACTGCCCTGCATCACCGCCAGCGGGTGGGCTCGGAATTCTGAGCCTTTTCCTCGCACCCCCAGTTGCGGGAGAATGTGAAGGAGGAGATGTTGACAGGTCGCGTTCCGCTTGACTTGACAATTTTCTCACCAGCAGGTCTTTCAACCCCAGCAGACTTGTGTCTGCCGGAAAGAGAGATCCAAGGTAGGCTTTAAATCTAGGATCGAGCACGGTGGCCAAAATGTAGTGCTCTGATTTCAACAGATTGACCACCCGTGAATCCTTGTTAAGCGAATTAAGGGCTCCATCCACAAGTCCCACATGCCTAGCGGAATCGCTCCGTGTTAGCTCCTCCTTTAATGTCTCCAGCTTCTTCTGCAAAAGCCTGATGAGGGGAATGACCTGACTCAGGCTGGCAGTGTCTGAACTGACTTCACGTGTGGCAAGTTCAAAGGGCATCAGAACCTTGCACAACGTTGAAATCATTCTCCACTGCGCTTGAGACAGGTGCATTCCACCTCCTATATCGTGCTCAATTGTATAGGCTTGAATGGCCTTTTGCTGCTCCTCCAACCTCTGAAGCATATAGAGGGTTGAATTCCACCTCGTTACCACTTCTTGCTTCAGATGATGGCAGGGCAGGTTCAGTAGTTTTTGGTGGTGCTCCAGTCTTCTGTACGTGGTGCCTGTACGCCGAAAGTGTCCCGCAATTCTTCTGGCCACCGACAGCATCTCTTGCACGCCCCTGTCGTTTTTTAAAAAATTCTGCACCACCAAATTTAAGGTATGTGCAAAACATGGGACGTGCTGGAATTTGCCCATATTTAATGCACACACAATATTGCTGGCGTTGTCCGATGCCACAAATCCACAGGAGAGTCCAATTGGGGTAAGCCATTCCGCGATGATCTTCCTCAGTTGCCGTAAGAGGTTTTCAGCTGTGTGCGTATTCTGGAAAGCGGTGATACAAAGCGTAGCCTGCCTAGGAAAGAGTTGGCGTTTGCGAGATGCTGCTACTGGTGCCGCCGCTGCTGTTCTTGCGGCGGGAGTCCATACATCTACCCAGTGGGCTGTCACAGTCATATAGTCCTGACCCTGCCCTGCTCCACTTGTCCACATGTCCGTGGTTAAGTGGACATTGGGTCCAGCTGCATTTTTTAGGACACTGGTGAGTCTTTTTCTGAGGTCCGTGTACATTTTCGGTATCGCCTGCCTAGAGAAGTGGAACCTAGATGGTATTTGGTAACGGGGGCACACTGCCTCAATAAATTGTCTAGTTCCCTGTGAACTAACGGCGGATACCGGACGCACGTCTAACACCAACATAGTTGTCAAGGCCTCAGTTATCCGCTTTGCAGCAGGATGACTGCTGTGATATTTCATCTTCCTCGCAAAGGACTGTTGAACAGTCAATTGCTTACTGGAAGTAGTACAAGTGGGCTTACGACTTCCCCTCTGGGATGACCATCGACTCCCAGCAGCAACAACAGCAGCGCCAGCAGCAGTAGGCGTTACACGCAAGGATGCATCGGAGGAATCCCAGGCAGGAGAGGACTCGTCAGAATTGCCAGTGACATGGCCTGCAGGACTATTGGCATTCCTGGGGAAGGAGGAAATTGACACTGAGGGAGTTGGTGGGGTGGTTTGCGTGAGCTTGGTTACAAGAGGAAGGGATTTACTGGTCAGTGGACTGCTTCCGCTGTCACCCAAAGTTTTTGAACTTGTCACTGACTTATTATGAATGCGCTGCAGGTGACGTATAAGGGAGGATGTTCCGAGGTGGTTAACGTCCTTACCCCTACTTATTACAGCTTGACAAAGGGAACACACGGCTTGACACCTGTTGTCCGCATTTCTGTTGAAATAGTTCCACACCGAAGAGCTGATTTTTTTGGTATTTTCACCAGGCATGTCAACGGCCATATTCCTCCCACGGACAACAGGTGTCTCCCCGGGTGCCTGACTTAAACAAACCACCTCACCATCAGAATCCTCCTGGTCAATTTCCTCCCCAGCGCCAGCAACACCCATATCCTCCTCATCCTGGTGTACTTCAACACTGACATCTTCAATCTGACTATCAGGAACTGGACTGCGGGTGCTCCTTCCAGCACTTGCAGGGGGCGTGCAAATGGTGGAAGGCGCATGCTCTTCACGTCCAGTGTTGGGAAGGTCAGGCATCGCAACCGACACAATTGGACTCTCCTTGTGGATTTGGGATTTCGAAGAACGCACAGTTCTTTGCGGTGCTACTGCTTTTGCCAGCTTGAGTCTTTTCATTTTTCTAGCGAGAGGCTGAGTGCCTCCATCCTCATGTGAAGCTGAACCACTAGCCATGAACATAGGCCAGGGCCTCAGCCGTTCCTTGCCACCCCGTGTGGTAAATGGCATATTGGCAAGTTTACGCTTCTCCTCCGACAATTTTATTTTAGGTTTTGGAGTCCTTTTTTTACTGATATTTGGTGTTTTGGATTTGACATGCTCTGTACTATGACATTGGGCATCGGCCTTGGCAGACGACGTTGCTGGCATTTCATCGTCTCGGCCATGACTAGTGGCAGCAGCTTCAGCACGAGGTGGAAGTGGATCTTGATCTTTCCCTAATTTTGGAACCTCAACATTTTTGTTCTCCATATTTTAATAGGCACAACTAAAAGGCACCTCAGGTAAACAATGGAGATGGATGGATACTAGTATACAATTATGAATGGACTGCCGAGTGCCGACACAGAGGTAGCTACAGCCGTGGACTACCGTACTGTACTGTGTCTGCTGCTAATATAGACTGGATGATAATGAGATGTAGTATGTATGTATAAAGAAGAAAGAAAAAAAAACCACGGGTAGGTGGTATACAATTATGGACGGACTGCCGAGTGCCGACACAGAGGTAGCTACAGCCGTGGACTACCGTACTGTACTGTGTCTGCTGCTAATATAGACTGGTTGATAATGAGATGTAGTATGTATAAAGAAGAAAGAAAGAAAAACCACGGGTAGGTGGTATACAATTATGGATGGACTGTCAAGTGCCGACACAGAGGTAGCTACAGCCGTGGACTACCGTACTGTACTGTGTCTGCTGCTAATATAGACTGGATGATAATGAGATGTAGTATGTATGTATAAAGAAGAAAGAAAAAAAAAACCACGGGTAGGTGGTATACAATTATGGACGGACTGCCGAGTGCCGACACAGAGGTAGCTACAGCCGTGGACTACCGTACTGTACTGTGTCTGCTGCTAATATAGACTGGTTGATAATGAGATGTAGTATGTATGTATAAAGAAGAAAGAAAAAAAAACCACGGGTAGGTGGTATACAATTATGGATGGACTGCCGAGTGCCGACACAGAGGTAGCTACAGCCGTGGACTACCGTACTGTACTGTGTCTGCTGCTAATATAGACTGGATGATAATGAGATGTAGTATGTATAAAGAAGAAAGAAAAAAAAAACCACGGGTAGGTGGTATACAATTATGGATGGACTGCCGAGTGCCGACACAGAGGTAGCTACAGCCGTGGACTACCGTACTGTACTGTGTCTGCTGCTAATATAGACTGGATGATAATGAGATGTAGTATGTATGTATAAAGAAGAAAGAAAAAAAAAACCACGGGTAGGTGGTATACAATTATGGATGGACTGCCGAGTGCCGACACAGAGGTAGCTACAGCCGTGGACTACCGTACTGTACTGTGTCTGCTGCTAATATAGACTGGTTGATAATGAGATGTAGTATGTATAAAGAAGAAAGAAAAAAAAACCACGGGTAGGTGGTATACAATTATGGATGGACTGCCGAGTGCCGACACAGAGGTAGCTACAGCCGTGGACTACCGTACTGTACTGTGTCTGCTGCTAATATAGACTGGATGATAATGAGATGTAGTATGTATGTATAAAGAAGAAAGAAAAAAAAACCACGGGTAGGTGGTATACAATTATGGATGGACTGCCGAGTGCCGACACAGAGGTAGCTACAGCCGTGGACTACCGTACTGTACTGTGTCTGCTGCTAATATAGACTGGATGATAATGAGATGTAGTATGTATAAAGAAGAAAGAAAAGAAAAAACACGGGTAGGTGGTATACAATTATGGATGGACTGCCGAGTGCCGACACAGAGGTAGCTACAGCCATGAACTACCGTACTGTGTCTTCTGCGACTGGATGATAAATAATGATATAAAAAATATATATATATCACTACTGCAGCCGGACAGGTATATATTATATAATGACGGACCTGCTGGACACTGTCTGTCAGCAGAATGAGTTTTTTATAGAATAAAAAAAAAAACACCACACAAGTCACACGACGAGTGTTTAACTTTTTCAGGCAATCACAATATAGTATACTATACTGGTGTTCAGTGTGGTCAGGTCACTGGTCAGTCACACTGGCAGTGGCACTCCTGCCTGCAGCAAAAGTGTGCACTGTTTAATTTTAATAATATGTATGTACTCCTGGCTCCTGCTATAACCTATAACTGCTCCCCAGTCTCCCCCACAATTAAGCTGTGTGAGCACAGTCAGATATTATACATAGATGATGCAGCACACTGGGCTGAGCACAGATATGGTATGTGACTGAGTCACTGTGTATCGTTTTTTTCAGGCAGAGAACGGATTATATTAAATAAAACTGCACTGGTGGTCACTGGTCAGTGGTCAGTCACTAGTAAACTCTGCACTCTCTAGTACTCCTAAGCTCCAGTAAATCAAGTGTCTCTGTCTCAATCTCACTCTCTCTCTTCTAATCTAAATGGAGAGGACGCCAGCCACGTCCTCTCCCTATCAATCTCAATGCACGTGTGAAAATGGCGGCGACGCGCGGCTCCTTATATAGAATCCGAGTCTCGCGATAGAATCCGAGCCTCGCGAGAATCCGACAGCGTCATGATGACGTTCGGGCGCGCTCGGGTTAACCGAGCAAGGCGGGAAGATCCGAGTCGCTCGGACCCGTGTAAAAAAACATGAAGTTCGTTCGGGTTCGGATTCCGAGGAACCGAACCCGCTCATCTCTACTATATATATCTATATCTATAATCTAGTTTGTAAATACTATAACATTGACCAGGTGCATCATATATGGGGAGCAGATGTATTGTAATGTTAAGATAACTGCGCTGTACAGTACATCTTCAAGTAGATCGCAACCACCATATAACGCTGTGTTCTATCCCTTGTGCTCTCAGAGGTACAGATATTACCATAAATACAGCCCATTAACACTTGTTCCTCTCTGTCAGGACATAAATTAAGCCTGCAGGTGTTCTGAGAAGCATCACCCTTGGTACTAATTAAACCTTGATAATTAGGTTTGTTAAATTCAGGCCTTTAAGCTTATATTCCCACTTTGGGTTGGCAAAACAGAGATTTGAAACATGTAAAGGATCTTTTGGCTGGAGGCTGTTTGATTGTATCCTACTGTCTGAGATGCTTTTAGCTACACTGTGAAATTATCATTTATTGTACAATACATCAAAGTTTTTTTTGTTGTGCAATAAAAGCGGTTGTACATGACTAGTTGTGATGAATGTTGTATAATTCCACTGTCTAGCCAGAAGTATGGCCGGCACATAGGTAAGTCCTATAGAGGGGTTAGGATACTGCACTCCTGGGTGGCACAGACAGATCGCCTTCATGTTTAGGCAGCTTTGTTCATTTTAGGGAACATTGGATGTGCCTGGATTCCCTCGGTTCCAATACACATATGGTCAGCACAGGGCCGGCTCCAGGCCTACTAGCACCCTGAGCGAGAAAATGTAAAAGCGCTACCCCCCCCCATGCGCGCGCCGAAGGCGCGCACGCTCCCAGAACAGTGGGCGTGGCCTCTGGAAAAGTGGGCGTGGCCTCGTAACTTCATATCATCAAACTATAAATATATTTTCACACAATTAGCAGCCTTACACATAGCCACAGTAGTGTTCCTTACACACAATGTCTCCAGTATAGTGCCAGATACACATAATGTGCAGTGCCAGATAGACATGACATGCCCCCCAGCAGTGCCAGCTACACATGACATGCCCCGCAGCAGTGCCAGCTAGACATGACATGCCCCGCATCAGTGCCAGCTAGACATGACATGCCCCGCAGCAGTGCTAGCTGCACATGACATGCCCCCCAGCAGTGCCAGCTACACATGATAGTGTTCACTTTTTAGGGCATGGTGCTGATCACAGGGAGGGCACATTTTTAAGTTAGGAGGGCAAAATGATGTACATACTGCTTGTTGTTCCCATACCTATATGACAAAGCATGGACAGTGCGCGCCGAAGGCGCGCAGCAAAAATTAAGGGGAGTTACTTCGTGGGGAAGGTACGTGGCCACATAATAGTGGCAATTTGCATTACACCACACAGTAGTGCAGCTAATACACACTGCACCAGGTAGAACCTCCTATACACTTTGCGCCAGGCACAGCACGGAGACACATTGCACCAGGGAGAGCACTGAGACACATTGCCTAGCCACAGACGCCTAGCGGGAACACTACATGACATGCCCCCCAGCAGTGCCAGCTACACGTGACATGCCCCCCAGCAGTGCCAGCTACACGTGACATGCTCCCCAGCAGTGCCAGCTACACGTGACATGCCCCCGCCCCCCCAGCAGTGCCAGCTACACGTGACATGCCCCCCAGCAGTGCCAGCTACATAAATGGCCACACAGTGCCAGATATGCACCCACAGTTCAGATACATAAATGCCCCCAAAGTTCCAGATACATAAATGCCCCCACAGTGCAGATATGCCCCCCACAGTGCCAGATACATAAATGCCCCCACAGTGCCAGATACATAAATGCCCCCACAGTGCCAGATACATAAATGCCCCCACAGTGCCAGATACATAAGTGCCCCCACAGTGCCAGATACATAAGTGCCCCCACAGTGCCAGATACATAAGTGCCCCCACAGTGCCAGATATGCCCCCACAGGGCCAGATACATAAATGCCCCCAGTGCCAGATGCATAAGTGCCCACACAGTGCCAGATACATTATTGCCCCCCACAGTGTCAGATATATTAATGCCCCCACAGTGCCAGATATGCCCCCGCAGTGCCAGATACATTAATGCCCCCACAGTGCCAGATACATTAATGCCCCCCACAGTGCCAGATACATTAATGCCCCCCACAGTGCCAGATACATTAATGCCCTCCACAGTGCCAGATACATTATTGCCCCGTGCCAGATATGCCCCCAGTGCCAGATACATTAATGCCCCCAGTGCCAGATATGCCCCCACAGTGCCAGATACAATATTGCCCCTAGTGCCAGATATGCCTCCACAGTGATAGATACATTAATGCCCCCAGTGCCAGATATTCCCCCAGTGCCAAGTACATTAATGCCCCCAGTGCCAGATATGCCCCCACAGTGATAGATACATTAATGCCCCGAGTGCCAGATATGCCCCCACAGTACCAGATACATTAATGCCCCCAGTGCCAGATATGCCTCCACAGTGATAGATACATTAATGCCCCCAGTGCCAGATATGCCCCCACAGTGCCAGATACATTAATGCCCCCAGTGCCAGATATGCCCCCACAGTGATTGACAATGCTAAGTTCCTTTGTCGTATAACAACCCTTTATGAAGCTAAGAACACTGTACGCTGTTTACTTAAGAAGTACCGTAATGGTACGCTAGTTGCGTAACGATCGCTCAGCCGTAGGCGAGACGCTCAAGCGCACGTTCGCTCACGGCCCAGTGATCACAGGACACGTTATTGGTTATGTCTAGGGTAATGATTCGCTATGGCGTAGCTTACGCTTGAGACCACGAGGAGGTCACCAGCGATGCAGACGCTCACAACACTATACCTTTATGATAAAACCTTATACCAGTGAAATACACTGAATACCTTAATGTGAGTACAGGGTGTAAGTGCAACCTTGTGTAACCTGACTAACTACAAAGCTGCTTGAGCGTCACCGACACTCAAGTGAACACTTAACACTATAGGAAATACACAGATGCTGGTTTAGGTTCCAAGGCCTATTAACTGTATTATATCTAATATACTTGTAAAAGGGGATAACAGTACAAATGATACACTACAATATAACAGAGACTTCCTAACCACAGAACTAAACAATAAATACAAAAAGACAATACTACACTGACCTAAATGCAATACAATACAATACTATCTAATACAATACAATACTAGCCTAATCTAGGGGAGATATGAGAGAACAGAACAGAGAGAGAGAGAGAGAGAGAGAGATGAGATGAGAGAAATTGGCTCACAGAAAGACAATGATAACGGAGAGAAACTTACGCACAAAGGGTATGATCGCCTGCGCCTCGATATCCAGCTCCCGGCTATCAGCAGATAACCGTTGATGAGAGAGTGAGAGCTGGATGTGGTCGGCCTGCCTATTTATGCCCCACACACAATGCAATCTCCTGGTCCTACAATCCCATTGTCCATTGGCCGAAGGAATTCGGCCCTGCACCATAACAAAAGGTCATAGGGTGATTCATACAGGTGGGCTGTGACGATTTCCAACAGCTCAGGTGGGTGGGAAACTGGGTTTCCCGCCGCATACCTGAGTATGTGTAATTAATAGAAATGGACATAAACTTCTTATGTCCATAACTATTCGCACGAGCGATTAATACGCTCCAAACCAACACCGGAATATTGCTAATTAAATACTCTTCCGATGGGTACCAAACACTGCTGTATGATTCCTGTTAGACCCTTCGTACGATATAAAGAGGGATTCCTCAGCTCTGGGACATTGTATTTTAACCAAACTTTCAGAATCTATCAAAGGGACCATGATCTATAAACTACATTAATTGTGAACATTTGTAACGAATGAGTCGCACGCTACGACTACATAAACTCTACCGTAAATACGCATACCGCGCCTGCGAGTGCACGTTATTGCGGGTATGCGAATCCACGGGAGAGCGCATGCACGCGCAGCGCGGACCAGTGTGCGGTGCAAATATGGCAACGTGCATTGAGACATTTTTCTGACTTTGACAGTCCACCCTTTGGCAGTCAATAATAACTGCCACAAAACATTTAAGGAGAAAAATGTAAGTCAGGGGTTAATTGATTTCCATGGTTGGGTAGGGGAGGAGAGAGGAGAAGGTGTGAAGAGGGTATGACCTAGTGAGATAGCAGAAGCATGTGTGTATGAATCCATGTTTGGGGGGTCATGTATCGTCGTGCCGTACGTGTTGTAAATCAAGCTTCGAGGTATTGCGAAGTATACATTTGAATTCCTTCTTATCCTGTGGTACAGGTCTGTGGATGGGCTGTCAAACTCTACCGAGCTCATTTCGGCTGTGGTTGTAACAAAATGGGGATGCACATTTTAGTTGATGATACATGAATGGGGGAGGTATGTGGTTGCTGATATCTGTGCCTGTATTCCCTATCGTCTATGTGTGTCGTTACCTGAGGGTTGTAGAGATGAAGATAAAGAACACTTACGAAAATGCAATGATATTCTATGTCAGGGAAATGTACATCTGTCGTCGAAGTTGTTTTCGGTATCTGTTGAGAGTCGTCTTCTTTGCGCTGTATTGCTCCTTAGGCATGAGCAAATAGCTTTGTCTGAGCCATCAGATTTACAAAAATGTTGGGCTAGCGTGAGTTTAAAAATACTAGGGAAACTGGGGATCCATGGCAAAGTTCATCAAGTGTCCATATTTAAAGTTGTCAAATCTTCTTCTTCGGTCAATCCGTTGTCTGTATACATCTCGTCTCGTCAGCTTCCTCGTCCAAGGGGGTCTTTGTATCTTGGAGAAAAGCAGAAAAACAGGTGAAAGAAACGGACCGTATAATCGCATTTTCATCACATCCTGGTTTCTATCATTGGGTCATAAATCAAATCCAGGTTAATTACGGTTTCCTCACTCCTCAAGCTCATCACTCTTGTACTTTGTTTGCACCTCATTAAAGCCTGCCCGCATCTAAATATCAATCCAATCGATATAACGACACCCAAGATACATAGTAGAAACTTTCCAACATCCATTATGACTCCTTGAGCCCAGTCCCCCAAACCGGAGAACCAATTTCGCGGGTTCAACCATGACACCCAACTAGTCAGCTCATTACCTACAGCAGCAAGGGTGAGATTGTGTTTTCGACGAAATTCCCACTTCAATTGGAGAATATCGTCCATCTTTTGGTCTATGACCTCTACCGGATCCTCGGTGCTATTCGTGATATACGTGCAACACTTTATGCCGTACTGTGTTGCCAATGTAACACAATATCCGCCTGTTACTGCTGTAAGATAATTAAGAACCATCCTATGCTGAACTAGTTCTGTTTTGTAAGCTTGAAGTTCTCTTCCAGTGTATCTAAACGTGTCATCATACATTTCAGTGATATTATCTAACAAATTGGCGAGTGCAGAAATGTATCTATAATTCATCACTCCCCGAGCGGTACGAGTGAAATCTAACGCTACCAGAACCTGAATCCCGGTGGATTCATGGATAAGATCAGAGGCCGGATGCTCTAACCTTTCTGACAGTTGTCTTTTAACTCGGTGCTCGTAATGAGTGTGAGTATAAGGAGCTTGGGCACCACGGTGTATGTCCTTCATTTTGTCATGTGTAACAGTCATCACTTCAGGCAATACTTTTCCAATATAACACAATCCTTCAGAGTTTGGGGCAAGCCACTTGTACGCCTTTCTCCCGCATATGAAATATGCATCATCGGGGAGAACATATGGGACGGAGAAGGACATGACCATGTTACAAACCTTCCAGGTGAAATCTCCTGACCCTAATTCTTCCATCTGCCTAATGCACGTATCGGTTTGTACGATATGTGCACAGTATCCTGGTGATACCTCTCCAACTCTAGTAATCCTATTTCCTAAGGTATATCGATACCGGAAAGATTTTCCTCTACTGGCTATGTGGCGTACGAGCTCTGTATCTGTAGGCATTCTATCTGCTCTGTGTGAAAAGGTCATGGTAAGGTTGCTCCATGACACTTCCCAATTTCCCGGTTTTCTGGGATTGGAGATGTTAAAACATAAGAGGGACCTATCCACATGGTATTGGTGGAGCTTCAAACTAGGAGGGCTGGAGATGTTAAACCTCCGGTCCACCGGTCTCCCACCACTTAGCTCAAGTACCTCCCCTAACGTTAAAGGAAATGGTACTAGCCCTGACTTGCTGTGACCCTGAGGTACTTGAGAGCATACCCAACAATCTGTTTGGTTTAACACGTTACCCACTAAGGAGTGATAGTCACTCAATGGATGCCGGTCTATATGGATATTAAAACTAGATTGGCATTTCTTTATGCATCCATCTTCAACCAGATTATCACAGAGCCTACAGATACAATTTTCTTCAGCTAACAATCCATCACAATTTCTTCTATCGGATCGTTTTCTGATACTCGCCTTTGCTTGTTGGTTCGGTTGATCTTGGAAAACTACGCCTCCATCATCATAATCGGAACCCATTCCAGAACCTCTCTCGACCTCTATGGTACTCTCGCCGGAACAGACTGCTCTGGTCAACATCATGGTTAACATCAAAATCCGGATCACAGTCTCTTGGGGCAAGTCCATCTTTGAGGAGGAAATAGAGAAGAATGAGAAGGGGGAAAAAGAAATTTTAAGGAAGAGGGGATGGGAAGTGGAGAAAAACAATAAAAGGGAGAAGGGAGTCGACAACTGCTTTCGGTCTTCAAGGCTCAGGTGCCGCCTCAGTCCTCCTGGAACAGACACTCCAGTGATACAACCTCTACCGTCTGTTCCTTATCGCGGGACTTCTCTGGATCAGCAACCTTTTTGCAGTGGGATGAATGGACCCAAGTCTCTCTCTCAGCAACCTTCAATGCTGTGGTGCTAGTCAATAAGACCTGGTATGGTCCTTCCCATCTATCAATAAGACAACCTGAGCGTAGAAAATTTCGTATCATTACATAATCCCCAGGTTCAATGTCATGACAATTACTATCTGGTAAATCAGGAATCACCAACTTCAGATTATCATTTTGATTCCTCAACTGTTTACTCATGTTAATCAAGTACTTTACAGTTACTTCATTGTTACATTTCAAATCATCCTGAGGGTTAATCATGACATGCGGTTGTCGACCAAACAAGATTTCAAAAGGGGACAGATTAAGAGGGGACCTGGGAGTGGTTCTGATGCTATACAAAACAATGGGTAAAGCTTCTGGCCACGTCAATCCTGTCTCTGCCATTACTTTACTCAATTTATTTTTAATAGTGCTGTTCACTCTTTCGACCTTCGCACTCGCCTGTGGACGGTACGGAGTGTGCAGCTTGCTATCAATACCCATCAATTTACACATTCCTTGAAAGACATCACCTGTAAAATGGGTACCCCTATCACTTTCAATGATTCTAGGGATACCATATCTACATACAAATTCCTGCACAATTTTCTTAGCTGTAAACATAGCGGTATTTGTAGCTGCTGGAAAAGCTTCGACCCAATTCGAGAAAACATCTATACAAACAAGTACATATTTCAAATTTCGACATGGGGGTAATTGAATGAAGTCAATTTGTATTACCTGGAAAGGGCCGCCGGCAGGTGGGATATGGGATGGTTCTGTAGGTATTGCTTTTCCAATATTCTTTCTCAGACAGGTAAGGCATGACATTGCTCTTTTACCCGCATGAGAGGAGAATCCTGGGGCGCACCAGTATGCTCTTACCAATTTGCACATCCCCTCCTTGCCTAGATGAGTCAGCCCGTGAGCTGCTTCAGCCAGACATGGAAGGTATGCCCTGGGGGCCACTGGTTTACCATGTCCATCCGTCCAGAGCCCTGAGGACTCCTGGCCATATCCCTTTGCCTTCCAGACTGCTCTTTCCTGTGTGGAACACAAATTCTGCATCTCACACAACTTCTGTGTGTTGATGGTATTAAATACCATCAACTGTGTGGTGTCTGTCTGTATGGGGGTAGCAGCTGCAAGCTTTGCGGCTTCGTCTGCTCGGCTGTTACCAAGGGATACTGGGTCTTGGCTATATGTATGTGCTTTACATTTGATAACAGCCACTCTGTCGGGTTCCTGTATCGCTGTTAGAAGCCTTTTTATGTGAGCTGCATGCGCTATCGGTGTACCAGCTGCCGTCATGAAATTTCTGAGCCGCCATAGCGCTCCGAAATCATGGACTACCCCGAACGCGTATCTGGAATCGGTGTAGATATTGGCTGACTTACCCTTAGCCAATTCACATGCTCTGGTTAGGGCGACCAGTTCAGCAACCTGGGCTGAGTGAGGTGGGCCTAGCGGTTCCGCTTCTATGGTGCCTTGGTCATCTACGACTGCGTATCCAGTACACAAGTCTCCCGAGTCTGACTGTCTGTGACAACTACCGTCCGTGTAGAACGTGAGTTCTGCATCTTTCAGTGGATTGTCACTGATGTCAGGCCTTGCGGTAAAATTTTGGGTCAAATATTCCATACAATCATGTGTATCTTCCTTTGCATTAAATCCTCCTTCCCCATCACTCTCACCTTCCACCCTTTGTGTCTGACCAGGCACACCTGGGAGAAATGTTGCAGGATTTAATGCGCTGCATCTCCTTATGGTGATGTTTACGGGGGCCATTAATGCCAATTCCCATCTTGTAAACCTTGCTGATGAGACGTGTCTGGTTTGGGCAGAATTCAATAAGGCAGATACCGCATGCGGTGTATGGATTGTGAGGTTGTGGCCTAGCACAACATCTTCGCTTTTTGTCACTAGCAATGCTATCGCCGCAACGCTACGCAAGCATGTGGGGAGGGATCGCGCTACCGTGTCTAGCTGAGCGCTGTAGTATGCAATTGGCCTGCTGGCATCACCGTGTTTTTGTGTTAGTACACCTGCTGCGCACCCAGCACTTTCTGTTCCGTATAGTTCAAAGGGTTTCCCATAGTCTGGCATACCTAGTGCTGGTGCCTGCGTTAGGCACTGTTTGAGTCTCTCAAATGCTGTTTCAGATTCGTCTGTATGCGAAATCCGATCAGGTTTGTTTGAAGAGACCATTTCCTGCAAAGGTAGCGCCAATATGGAAAACCCTGGGATCCAATTACGGCAATACCCACACATTCCTAAAAACGTCCTGATCTGTTGTTGGGTTTGTGGCAGTGTCATGTCTCTAATGGCTTGGATTCTATCAGCGGTCAGGTGTCTCAGTCCTTGTGTTAGACAGTGTCCCAAATATTTTACCTTAGCTTGGCATAATTGCAACTTGTCTTTGGAAACCTTGTGACCTGTGTCTGAAAGATGAAACAGGAGCTGTTTCGTATCCTTCAGAGATGCTTCCAGTGAATCTGAACACAGTAATAAATCGTCCACATACTGTATCAATACTGATCCACTGTCTGGTTGGAAAGACTGTAAACAATCATGCAAAGCCTGAGAAAATATACTTGGACTATCTATGAAACCTTGGGGTAACCGAGTCCACGTGTATTGGACTCCTCTGTATGTGAATGCAAACAAATATTGGCTGTCAGGGTGCAGAGGTACCGAAAAGAAAGCGGAGCAGAGGTCAATAACAGTGAAAAATTTGGCAGTGGGAGGAATTTGCATTAGGATGACAGCTGGATTAGGCACTACGGGGAACTGACTCTCAACTATTTTGTTAATCCCCCTTAGATCCTGCACTAGCCTGTAACCCCTCCCCCCACTCTTTTTAACAGGGAAGATGGGACTATTTGCGGTGCTGGACGTTCTTACTAGAATGCCCTGTTGTAGCAAGCGCTCTATTACGGGAAAAACTCCTAGCTCCACCTCTGGCTTCAGAGGATACTGTGGGATTTTTGGAGCTATCCTACCATCTTTTACTTGTACAACTACTGGAGCTACGTTTGCCATTAATCCAGTGTCCTGTCCATCTTTTGTCCAAAGTGACTCTGGTATCTGAGATATCATCTCTTCTACTTGGGATGGATTCCTATTTGTCATAATGGAATGTGACATTAATTTTGATGGGGAGTCTAGCATGTCTCGTACTTCCTGAGCGTGATTCTCAGGAATGTCCAAGAATACACCTTCAGGGGTACAATAAATGACGCAACCCATTTTACATAGTAAGTCTCTTCCCAGGAGATTGGTTGGTGCCGATGCAGCCAGCAAAAAGGAATGCTTGGTATGCAAAGGCCCTATTGTAATCTCGGCTGGTTTGCTAACAGGGTATTGCTGGACTACTCCTGTTACTCCCATGGCTGGAATTGTCCTACCAGTGGTTCTCATGCCCACTGTCGAATTTATCACTGACTTGGCCGCCCCTGTGTCTACAAGAAAGTTTAAAGTTTTACCAGCTACATTGATTGCAATTTCTGGTTCGTTTCCAAGACTAGCAATCAACTTAACTGGCTGCAGATTACAGGTATGGCCACACCCCTATTGGGTATGCTGACCTCCCTGAATCCCGCTGGCAGCAACTACTTGTGAGGGAGTTAGCTGGGAACTACCAGAGGCATGCCAATCTCTGTTCGGGGGATATCTTTTTGTTTCCCCTGTATGTGGCTCAAAACTCCGCCTCTGTGGACCCTGCTCCCAATGTCGTGTGTTGTGTTGTTGTCTAGGGGGTTGAAAAGATCTTTGTACATTCTTTGTTCTACATTCTCGTGCAAAGTGTCCCGGTCTGTTACAAGAAAAACATGTTATTACACTTGCCTTACCCACAGGATTCGGTGGTACATACGCAGGTTGCCTTGTGGTCAGCGCCTGTATACTTACGGACATCAACTTATCACTTTGCGATTCCCTGTGCCTAGTGATGTTTCTGTCGTGATCAATAGCAGCCTCTCTCAATGTGGACACTGACAGACCTCGCCAACATGGCTGCGTGGTCTGTACCCTAGCTTTTAATGTTTCTTTCAAACCATCCATCAGTACAGATACTGCTACTTCTCGATGGTTTGGGTTGGTCTTAATGTCTTCTATACCAGTGTACTTTGCCATTTCTAATAGTGCCCGGTGAAAATATTCTGTTGCCGTTTCGGACTCCTTTTGCTTAATGGAAAATATTTTATTCCATTTAACAACGGCTGGGAAATACTCTTTTAGCTGTAAATTTATCCTTTTTACATTATCCTTGTTGTACACGTCTGTAAGCGGTACATCTTTATCCAATGCACAATCAGCTAAAAACTGAGTTGCATCAACATTGGAAGGTAAACAAGCTCTTAGCAGTATCTGCCAATCCTTGTTGTTGGGTTCTACAGTGTTACCTAAATCCCTGATGTATTTTTGGCTAGCAACTAAATCCTTTCTGGGGTCAGGAAATTCGGACACTATTGTTCTTAATTCCATTCTGGAAAATGGAGTGTACATGGCAATGTTCCTTATGGGAGTGGCTCCAGACACATCTGTTTTTCCATTGGGAACTGCTATTACCCTTACAGGAGCAATTCTAACAGCCTCTTCCTGTGTAGATTCTACAGCTTGTTGTGGTACAATTGTTTCAGTGTAGTGCATGGTGCCGTACTTACCCGTTGACACGACCTCACCTATCCCTCCGCTAGGGGCTTTCACTAATCTCGTGGGTGTCGCTGTGCCTACTGTGGTCTCTGCTATGGTGGCTGCAAGAGAGAGAGCTGAAATTGTTGCTGAATCGTCTTCTTGATCACACTCCTGAGGAAGGTTCAAAACAGGGTACATCTTGCACGGGTTAATACTTGCATGAGTTATTTGATTAACATCATTAACATTTACAGTGTTACTAAGAGTTTGTGTTTTACAACCCAGTGCGTTTCTCTCCGCAATCAACTTCTCTCCTGCAATGTATGGTGGAGGAGGAGCTGTGGCAATCAACTTCCTGACTGCCCCAGATCCTGCCGCCAGAGCCAAACCTCTCTGTATCTCACCTTCCTGGTGCCATAACTGTAAATAATCATGATGTTGAATTCGTCTCTTTGCTGATTTTACGAGACATATCCTCCTCCTTAAATTTTGTAACACTTCTGGACTAAAGCTACCTATTCTTGGGAATTTGTCCCTGTCTTGTACAGTCATTCTCTCCCATTCATCACATAAAGATTCGGTGTGAATTCCATATTTTTCACACATTACATATCGTGCCGACCCAACTGGTCGGTTCACAGAATCAACCTGAACCAGGGTTGATCGCCCCCTACCTGAACAAATGGCCCCCATAATCTGCAGGCGTTGCTTATTCCTCCTTGAATATCAAGGCTTTCAGCGAACCCTTACAAACAAACCAAGATGTCCTTGGGCAGGCCGGCGGTGGTGGTTTATCAAGTACCCCACTTACTTCTCGCCCACGTTGGCCAGTACTGCAATCACTGTAACCAGAGCTGCTGTACCCAACCTAGGGCCCCTGTGAACCTTTATTTACTGGAACATATGAGGGTTACCCGCAGGACACTTACTCTTTCCAGTAAAGTTGGGGTTGTTAGATAGTTCCTGAGTGACCAGCGAACTTCCCTTCCAAAAATAAAAAATTACACAAATCACGTCAGAATGTACAGATAGCGTTTGTGACCACTTTACTCTAATGGTATTAGGTCAGATTACTAACTACTGCACACAATAACGTGCGGTCCAATCGTTCAGTATACGAGCACTACTTGTCATGTACTGAAAGATCAATGGAATCTATGTTTCCGGCTGCGATTCCTTCAGCCAGAGCTTGTATGGCCTATATGGGTTCTGCACCAACACCCCAGGCGTTGTGCCACTGGACTTTTATAGCGGACCTTTTACCTTACGACCTCCTGGTCTTGTTACCTTATGACCTCCTGGTCTTGTTACCTTATGGTCCGCTATACTCTAATGCTCAAATATTATTTAACCAGGGATGCCTCCCTGGCCACCGTATATGTCACTTACACGTATGTCCCTTGACGAGTACCCGGCTTTCCTTTTGGTTCCACCTTAAAGTTATATAAACTTTTGTATACAAAACACACTCACTCAACACAAGTACACTTTTGTTTCTATATCTATTTCTGCGCAGAAATTGTCTTTAGGCCAAAAGTGTTACCAATTAGGAGCAGGATCTGTTAAACTAAATTTCAGATTTTCCAAAAATAGATTTGCGTTATTTACCGCTTCGCGTTATCTACCGCTGTGCGTTAATTATCGCCTTTGCGTTACTTCACTTTATCACAACTTGAGCTACGTGGGCGTAACCGGACGCTACGTTGCGTAATGAACGCTGCGTGCGTCTGCCTTTTGGATTGCGTACGCTAGTCTTTGTTAGCGACACGTGTACGCAATATAAAGATCCACCGTAACACAATATATACTTTTATCAATGTAAATGATCCCTGATCATCTAACCGCAATCCACACTGACTGCCTTGTATCTCAGACAAACCGTGTGTTTGTTCTATACTTTAACTATTACCTCTACTATTAAATAACAGCAAATCTCTTTTTAGCACTTTCTATCAACTATAAAATTGGCAAACAGGAATAGTGATATACGAAAATGAAACAGAAATGCAGATATATGCGTGCGTACGCAAGACAAAAGAAAAATAAACAGTTTTAAAAAGACACAAGCGTTTTGTTCTTACTTCCGGTTCCCGGATTCCTTCAGCACTCTTTATCTAAGCGAAGCAGACGCTTATCCCGCCAGCACTATGAGACAACCTCCCACCCTTTGCTGGAGGGATAATGTCTGCTGATCTACCTAGTGCAGATATGAGAAGGATAGGACGAGTCCCCAATTGACAATGCTAAGTTCCTTTGTCGTATAACAACCCTTTATGAAGCTAAGAACACTGTACGCTGTTTACTTAAGAAGTACCGTAATGGTACGCTAGTTGCGTAACGATCGCTCAGCCGTAGGCGAGACGCTCAAGCGTCACGTTCGCTCACGGCCCAGTGATCACAGGACACGTTATTGGTTATGTCTAGGGTAATGATTCGCTATGGCGTAGCTTACGCTTGAGACCACGAGGAGGTCACCAGCGATGCAGACGCTCACAACACTATACCTTTATGATAAAACCTTATACCAGTGAAATACACTGAATACCTTAATGTGAGTACAGGGTGTAAGTGCAACCTTGTGTAACCTGACTAACTACAAAGCTGCTTGAGCGTCACCGACACTCAAGTGAACACTTAACACTATAGGAAATACACAGATGCTGGTTTAGGTTCCAAGGCCTATTAACTGTATTATATCTAATATACTTGTAAAAGGGGATAACAGTACAAATGATACACTACAATATAACAGAGACTTCCTAACCACAGAACTAAACAATAAATACAAAAAGACAATACTACACTGACCTAAATGCAATACAATACAATACTATCTAATACAATACAATACTAGCCTAGTCTAGGGGAGATATGAGAGAACAGAACAGAGAGAGAGAGAGAGAGATGAGATGAGAGAAATTGGCTCACAGAAAGACAATGATAACGGAGAGAAACTTACGCACAAAGGGTATGATCGCCTGCGCCTCGATATCCAGCTCCCGGCTATCAGCAGATAACCGTTGATGAGAGAGTGAGAGCTGGATGTGGTCGGCCTGCCTATTTATGCCCCACACACAATGCAATCTCCTGGTCCTACAATCCCATTGTCCATTGGCCGAAGGAATTCGGCCCTGCACCATAACAAAAGGTCATAGGGTGATTCATACAGGTGGGCTGTGACGATTTCCAACAGCTCAGGTGGGTGGGAAACTGGGTTTCCCGCCGCATACCTGAGTATGTGTAATTAATAGAAATGGACATAAACTTCTTATGTCCATAACTATTCGCACGAGCGATTAATACGCTCCAAACCAACACCGGAATATTGCTAATTAAATACTCTTCCGATGGGTACCAAACACTGCTGTATGATTCCTGTTAGACCCTTCGTACGATATAAAGAGGGATTCCTCAGCTCTGGGACATTGTATTTTAACCAAACTTTAACGACTACATAAACTCTACCGTAAATACGCATACCGCGCCTGCGAGTGCACGTTATTGCGGGTATGCGAATCCACGGAAGAGCGCATGCACGCGCAGCGCGGACCAGTGTGCGGTGCAAATATGGCAACGTGCATTGAGACATTTTTCTGACTTTGACATGATAGATACATTAATGCCCCCAGTGCCAGATATGCCCCCACAGTGCCAGATACATTAATGCCCCCAGTGCCAGATATGCCTCCACAGTGATAGATACATTAATGCCCCCAGTGCCAGATATGCCCCCACAGTGCCAGATACATTAATGCCCCCAGTGCCAGATATTCCCCCACAGTGCCAGATACATTAATGCCCCCAGTGCCAGATATTCCCCCACAGTGCCAGATACATTAATGCCCCCAGTGCCAGATATGCCCCCACAGTGCCAGATACATTAATGCCCCCAGTGCCAGATATTCCCCCACAGTGCCAGATACATTAATACCCCCAGTGCCAGATATGCCCCCACAGTGATAGATACATTAATGCCCCCAGTGCCAGATATGCCCCCACAGTGCCAGATACCTTAATGCCCCCAGTGCCAGATATGCCCCCACAGTGAGAGATACCTTAATGCCCCCAGTGCCAGATATGCCCCCACAGTGCCAGATACCTTAATGCCCCCAGTGCCAGATATGCCCCCACAGTGCCAGATACCTTAATGCCCCCAGTGCCAGATATGCCCCCACAGTGCCAGATACATTAAATGCCCCCAGTGCCAGATATGCCCCCACAGTGCCAGATACATTAATACCCCCAGTGCCAGATATGCCCCCACAGTGATAGATACATTAATGCCCCCAGTGCCAGATATGCCCCCACAGTGAGAGATACCTTAATGCCCCCAGTGCCAGATATGCCCCCACAGTGCCAGATACATTAAATGCCCCCAGTGCCAGATATGCCCCCACAGTGACAGAAACATTAATGCCCCCACTGTGCCACATATGTCCCCTGAGTACCTGATGTGCCGGGCGCCGGCGATGAGGGAGGGGGAATGCAGCTGCAGGCAGGCGCGCTGTGCGGCGCCTGTGCCCTAGTGATCTGTGCGGCGCCAGTGTCTTACATCAGACGCCGGCGCCGAACAGCGCGGCGCACGCAGGGCTAGGACAGGGCCAGCTCCAGGCTCCAACATGTCGGCGCCAGCGTGCGGCGCCCTTTAAGAGTGGCGCCCTGCGCGGGCGCTCGACTCGAACATGCCTGGAGCCGGCCCTGGGTCAGCAGAAGCCAGACTAGCTTTCCGCAAATCACTGTTAGTGCTTAGTGGGTACTGTGGCATGTAGGCAGTGGTGGTACTCATTTGCTGAGTGTATTTGTTACATAAACATGACCCATGTGACATGGATACACCCTTTATTGGAAAGTGACCATTCCTCTGTCAGTTACAGATGTAGGGGGTATGCCAAGGATGGGGGGCATCACTTTATGCAGCCGGCATAAGCTTGTGTATGCCTCATTAATCTGTTTTCAGATATTTTAAAATTTAAAAGGAAATTATTTTTATTCATTAGATTTTAATTAATATTGATTTAGGCCCAGTGGTCTAAATAGTCACTGATGTCCTGGTGCCTTCCCACAACAAATCATCCAGAAACACATGTTCATCCTAAGACAAAATCAGGCTGCACTCCGGGAATGCAAAATGTATTATGAAACCAATGTCTCAGAGCAGTATAGGCTCTTTCTCTGGCAGGGTCCACAGGTTATCCACAGGATAACATTGGGATATGATGAAGCGACAGCGGATTTGCACCAATCGGTCAAAGCTTTTCGGCCTCCCAGCATGCAACGGTCCATCCATATATCCCCGCCTCCTGGCTCAAGCATAACAGTTTTTTGTTTGGTGCGGCAGGAGCAGGACCATGGTCAGAGGGCTGCTGGTTTTTAGCAGCCCTAAGCTTTATTATTTTATTTTTATAGTCTTACTATTTTTTCTTGAGTGATCTTTCTAAATAGCGTCTTATAAGTACCTTAGAAAGAGTCGCTCCAACAACTCTCCGCCGGGTCGCGACAACGCTTTCCCATGAGTACAGTGCTGTTCTGGCAGGCGTCTGTGTCGGATATACTCGCAGGTCCAGCAGACATTACCAGGCTGTGGCCGGAGCACGGGGAGAAGGTAAGGCATCAGTTCCGCTTAGAAGTGGAATACGGACACAGCCGCACTGTTTTGGAAGGAGACTACCAAACAGTCGCTGACGTGGCTGTCACCTCGGGTGCACCAGGGCTAGGCCTTAGGGATCATAGTCTCCAGCAATAGTATGAGGCCGCGATCCCTAGGGTTGATGTCAGCAGTGGGGAGTCAGATGCTCCCCTGGTCGCCCTTATCCCCGGTTCATGACCAGTTTCGTCCGAGTCTCCCGCCATGAACTGATTTCCCGCTGTTTTACACTGTATATGAAGGGGACCCAGTCGCAGCATAGGCGGCTGTGTGACTGGTGCATCTGTATTCACTGAGCGTCTGTGTTCACTATAGGTTCATGGAGCGGCAATGTACACTAGTAGCGTCTGGATCCACTCGGCGTTCGCAAACGTATTGATCGGTCTTGGAAGCGGGGTGAATCTCCCTGTATCCCACTCTACTGAGTATGGGTAATACAGCGCTAAGTTTCTATCTACCTTTTGAGTACGAATAGTTAGATAAGTGCCTATTGCATATGAGTCTGTATACTATTACTGTGGTTTCTTTCGCTATGCGTCTGAATTCGGTAGATCTGTTTAAACATGATTCAGTAATATGTTCTCCTACATACTTGAAATGTAGTTGTAGTTGATGTGCTCATATTGCTTATTATACTAATGTATAACATGTGACTGACTGCTAGTGTGATTGCTGACTTTACTATATATTCTGTCAGTTTTTTTCTATTCTGATCCTCAATGCTGGTGCATGGATAGGGTCGGATTGTATATCACTTTAAAAAGCTTAAAGTGATTACAGTCACAAATTGTGTAGTATACTGTTGAAGTGTTAAATACTTATCATGTCTAAGAGCGTCAAAGGTGAGGAAGATACACTCACAGCAACACTAACACTCATATCATGTGTGTCTTGCAAAGTTGGGTTAACCTCTCAGGATCTGGTTCAGGATGGTTTGTGTGCAAATTGTTTTAGCTTTCACCAGGGTCTTTTGAAAAATACAAGGCAGATTCAGTTGCAGGTTGATCCACCTTGGGCTATGTTTGCACAGACATCCAGTATAGCTGAACAGATAATTCCAACTCCTGTACCAGGGATAGGTTACACGATTAACCCTTACATGCAGCTTCCCATCTGCAGTTTATCACTTCCAGCAGCAGCCTCTCAAAAGAAACAGGATGATAAGCCAGTGGTAAGTAAATCTTTTTTCCTCAAAGGCTACACATGTTTCAGATGATGATTCATTGGAGGATGAAAGCTCAATAAACTCTGCTTCGGCATACGAAAAGGAGGAGGAAGGTCTCAGCTCAGTGGATATAACTGAGTTAATTAAAGCAATGAAAGCCATTCTATCCTTAGAGGATTCAGCAGAGCCTGTGATAGAAACCAAGTCACCTGTGTTTAAACGTTCCAAAACAGTTAAGACTGAGTTTCCGGGGTCAGATCAGCTGACGGAAATCATGGAAGAGGTTTGGGCTACGCCTAATAAGTTTAGAATTCCTAGGAAATGGAATTCCAATTATCCTCTTCCAGCTGGGGATTGTTACTGTTGAGTAACAATTATCCTCTTCCAGCTGGGGATTGTTACTGTTGTACTAAGGTTGATACGCAGGTGATTCGATTAGTGCAAAAATCTACATTACCTTTGCCTTCAACATCATTAAATGATGTTACGGATAGGAGAGTGCATGGTTTTTTACAAACCATTTTTTCCCTGTCTGGGGCAGTCATAAGGCCAGCCATGGCTTCAGCCAGGGGCGGATACAGAAGAAAATGATAGGGGGCTCACCATGGAAGGGGCAAGTACATTTGCGTGCGGCTTCGGTGCATGTGAGGTGGCGCTTCTTATACAATGCCCACAGTTGTAGCGCTCATTATGCAATGTCCACTGTACTAGTAGTGCCCCTTATATAGACCCCATAGTAGTGGTGCCCCTTATGCAATGCCCGTATTGCCCCCAGTAGTAATGTTGCCTGTAGTAATGCCCCCAGTCATTTAGCACCCTAGTAGTTATGCCCCCAGTGGTAATGCCCCTGCAGTTATGACCCCAGTAGTTTACCCCTGCCCCCTTTAGATTAGCCTCCCAGTGGTAATGCCCCCAGTAGTTTGCCTGCTTGTAGTTTAGCCACCAGTAGTAATACCCCCTGTAGTTTGCCCCATTGTAGTTAAGCCCCTGTAGTTATGCCCCCTTGTAGTTTAGCCCCCAGTAGTAATGCCCTCCTTGTAGTTTAGCCCCCAGTAGTAATGCCCCCAGTAGTTTGGCCTCTGTAGTTATCCCCCTGTAGTTATGCCCCTGTAGTTATGCCCCCAGTAGTTTGGCCCCCCTGTAGTTTAGCCCCCAAGTAGTAATGCCCCTGTAGTTAAGCCACCAGTAGTAATGCCCTCCAGTAGTATGCCCCCAGTAGTTAGCCCCTTTGTAGTTGGCCCCCAGTAATAATGTCCCCCAGTAGTTTGCCCCCAGTAGATGCCCCCCAGTAATAATGTCCCCAAGTAGTTTGCCCCAGTAGATGCCCCCCAGTAATAATGTCCTCCAGTAGTTTGCCCCCAGTAGTAATGCCCCCTAGGAGACGGGCGCCCGCTGGTAACACAATCTCAGCGGGCGCCCGTCATCTCCCTGTGTGGTGCCGGCGCCGGGAGGGGACGGGGGACGGAGGCCACAAATGACAGGGGGGCACGGGCCCGAGTGCCCCCCCTCCCCCCCCCCCTCCCTCCCCCTCCCCCCCCTGGATCCGCCACTGGCTTCAGCTGCCTGGGCTGATGCATTAGAGGGGGATTTTTCAATAGCATCGAGAGAGCAAAAATCCCATATAGCACATATAAAACAGGCTGCAATGTTCTTGGAAGAAGCATTGGATATGGGTATTATTGCCTCCAGAGCATCAGCTACAACAATAGCTGCTCGCAGAGCAGTCTGGCTACGTACGTGGAAAGCTGATTCAGAATCTAAGAAGGTTTTGGAATCTTTGCCTTTTTCTGGAGATATTCTTTTTGGCAGAATTGACAGATATTTTGGAGTCAGAAGCAGAATCCAAGAAGGTAAAGTTTCCTTCCACATACAATTTCAAACCTAAAGTTCCAGCTTTTTGGCGCTTTTGGTCTCAAGGAAAAGCTAGAGGAAAAAGTGGTGGCAGGCAGTCCCAATACAACAAGTCTGGTAAGACTAAAAGCATTGGGCTACCAGACGACCGGTTGGTAAAACAGATTATAAGCCATCAGCCTGATGGTGCGGGCCTCCACCTGGGGGATCCCAGTGTGGGGGGCCGACTTCTTCAGTTTGCACAGATCTGGCAGCAATTCTACAACAGATGCCTGGGTGCAGGAAGCAGTATCTCTAGGTTATTCTTTTGCCTTCAAGAAGCACCCTCCTCAAAGGTTTTTTTGTACCAGCCCATCTCGGGTAGAGACGAAGGCCAGGGCTTTGCAAGAGGCTGTTCAGAAATTGCTTCAGTCAGGAGTAGTCATTCCAGTTCCTCCTGCACAACAAGGACAGGGTTTTTACTCAAACCTGTTTCTAGTTCAGAAACCAAATGGGTCATTCCTGCCCATTCACAATCTCAAAGTGCTGAACAAATACATTTGGGTACCTTGGTTACATATGGAGAGTTTACGTTCCATCATTTTGACCATGGAGTCAGGGGTTTATATGGTATCCCTGGATATCCATGATGCTTGCCTACATGTTCCTATAGCACTCTCCCATCAGTGTTAAATCAGGTTCGCTATCCTCCAACAGCATTTTCAGTTCCAGGCCCTCTCTTTTGGGTTAGCCACAGCCCCCAGAGTTTTTACCAAAATTATGGTGGTAATGTCAGCTTATCTCCGCCAGCAGGGGATAAGCATTTTTCCATACCTTGACGATCTTTTAATCCTGGCACAGTTGCAGGAATTGCTCTGATGTCATCAGCAACAGACAATAACGTGTCTGCCAAGGCATGGGTGGCTCATAAATTGGGCAAAATCGTCTCAACGGTTGACTCACTTGGGGGCTGTACTGGATTCAAGTCTTCATAGAGTAATTTTACTTCTGAACAAGATATCTAAGGTACAGTAAAGGATTCAGGAGTTGCTACACAGTCAGAAGGGATCCATTCATGCAGCAATGCATGTGATGGGATTGATGGTGTCAACATTCGACATGGTGGAGTATGCACAGTTCAACTCGAGGCCTCTGCAAGACGATAAAAACGTAGACTATGGTTCTTACGATGGAAGTAAGAAGGTCATTAGCCTGGTGGCTACAGACATCCCATCTGGACAAGGGGAGACCCTTTTGGATATCAAATTGGGAAATTCTGACAATGGATGCCAGTCTCCAGGGCTGGACAGCATTGTCAGGATGGTTGTGTTTCCAGGGTCAATGGACCAAGGAAGACGGTTGCCTGCCAATAAATATATTCGAACTTCAGGCCATATACATGGCACTGATTCAGGCAAAGGAGATTCTTCTGGGAAAACCAGTTCAGATCCGCTCGGACAATGCGATGGCAGTAGCGTACCTCAACCACCAGGGAGGAACTTGCAGCCGAAAAGCGATGAAGAAGGTAAGTCACACACTAAAGTGGGCAGAACTTCATCATCCAGCCTTGTTTTCAATGTTCGTTCCAGGAGTCCTAAACTGGGAAGTGGATTTTCTCAATCGACACCACATTCAGGCAAGCATATGGGCTCTACACCCGGAGGTCTTCCAGACTCTAGTAGACAAGTGGGGGTTGTAGAGATAGATCTCATGGCGTTCCATCAGAACAACAAAGTTCTCGCATACGGGTCAAGAACAAAGGACCCCAGAGCAATCTTTGTGGATGCCCTGTTGGTGAGATGGGACTTTAGCATGACCCAGTTGGTAGGTGCCCTACACCATTTTCCTTTTAGTGTGCTACTGCGGCTGCACCCTGTATGTCCTGCTCTGCTATGTTTATAACACAATTAGAGCAGCTGGACAGGGTAATCTTGCTCTTGACTAATATACTTATCTATGGAATGTGTGCCCTCAGAAATACTCTGCAGCGGTACTGTTCCCCCCCCACCCCTTCCCCCCCTGCCCTCCCCTGGACCCCTCCTCTGGTTCAGAGTGGTCTGATGTCAGGAGGGTTTGAGGAATGTTGCCTTTTCTTCTAATTAATTATTCTTGGACACTTACTACAGAGCACTGTGACATTGACCATTGGGGTCCAGCCAGTGAGTTCTTCCTGATTAACTAATTGGATGGAGGGGCTACATAAATAAGCACTAGGGGTATCCTTTAGATGAGCGCCAGATTAATTCTAATGCTCTGTTTTGGAGTTGATGTGTAAAAGATGTAATGGCGCTTACTGCCTGCAAGTGAACACCGACAAAGAATGGACATGATGATGATGATGATGACATTAACGTCATTGTGCCCATTTGCCCCTACATCTATGCCGTGATCAAGTTACAGTATGTACACCTTTTCTTTTTACTCCTGTCGTCCTCATCTCCCAGACGGCATGTATAAATAGTAGAGATGAGCGCCTGAAATTTTTCGGGTTTTGTGTTTTGGTTTTGGGTTCGGTTCCGCGGCCGTGTTTTGGGTTCGAACGCGTTTTGGCAAAACCTCACCGAATTTTTTTTGTCGGATTCGGGTGTGTTTTGGATTCGGGTGTTTTTATCAAAAACACTAAAAAACAGCTTAAATCATAGAATTTGGGGGTCATTTTGATCCCAAAGTATTATTAACCTCAAAAACCATAATTTACACTCATTTTCAGTCTATTCTGAATACCTCACACCTCACAATATTATTTTTAGTCCTAAAATTTGCACCGAGGTCGGGGCTGCCGAGTGCCGACACAGAGGTAGCCACAGCCGTGAACTACCGCACTGTACTGTGTCTGCTGCTAATATATAGACTGGTTGATAAAGAGATAGTATACTCGTAACTAGTATGTATGTATAAAGAAAGAAAGAAAAAACCACGGTTAGGTGGTATATACAATTATGGACGGGCTGCCGAGTGCCGACACAGAGGTAGCCACAGCCGTGAACTACCGCACTGTACTGTGTCTGCTGCTAATATAGACTGGTTGATAAAGAGATAGTATACTCGTAACTAGTATGTATGTATAAAGAAAGAAAAAAAAAACACGGTTAGGTGGTATATACAATTATGGACGGGCTGCCGAGTGCCGACACAGAGGTAGCCACAGCCGTGAACTACCGCACTGTACTGTGTCTGCTGCTAATATATAGACTGGTTGATAAAGAGATAGTATACTCGTAACTAGTATGTATGTATAAAGAAAGAAAAAAAAACCACGGTTAGGTGGTATATACAATTATGGACGGGCTGCCGAGTGCCGACACAGAGGTAGCCACAGCCGTGAACTACCGCACTGTACTGTGTCTGCTGCTAATATATAGACTGGTTGATAAAGAGATAGTATACTCGTAACTAGTATGTATGTATAAAGAAAGAAAAAAAAACCACGGTTAGGTGGTATATACAATTATGGACGGGCTGCCGAGTGCCGACACAGAGGTAGCCACAGCCGTGAACTACCGCACTGTACTGTGTCTGCTGCTAATATAGACTGGTTGATAAAGAGATAGTATACTACTAATATTATATACTGGTGGTCAGGTCACTGGTCACTAGTCACACTGGCAGTGGCACTCCTGCAGCAAAAGTGTGCAATGTTTAATTTTAATATAATATTATGTACTCCTGGCTCCTGCTATAACCTATAACTGGCACTGCAGTAGTGCTCCCCAGTCTCCCCCACAATTATAAGCTGTGTGAGCTGAGCAGTCAGACAGATATATAATATATATAGATGATGCAGCACACTGGCCTGAGCCTGAGCAGTGCACACAGATATGGTATGTGACTGACTGAGTCACTGTGTGTATCGCTTTTTTCAGGCAGAGAACGGATATATTAAATAAACTGCACTGTGTGTCTGGTGGTCACTCACTATATAATATATTATGTACTCCTGGCTCCTGCTATAACCTATAACTGGCACTGCAGTAGTGCTCCCCAGTCTCCCCCACAATTATAAGCTGTGTGAGCTGAGCAGTCAGACAGATATATATAATATTATATATAGATAGATAATAGATGATGCAGCACACTGGCCTGAGCCTGAGCAGTGCACACAGATATGGTATGTGACTGAGTCACTGTGTGCTGTGTATCGCTTTTTTCAGGCAGAGAACGGATTATAAATAAAAGTGGTGGTCACTGGTCACTATCAGCAAAACTCTGCACTGTACACTACTGAGTACTCCTAATGCTCCCCAAAATTAGTAAATCAAGTGTCTCTCTAATCTATTCTAATTCTAAACGGAGAGGACGCCAGCCACGTCCTCTCCCTATCAATCTCAATGCATGTGTGAAAATGGCGGCGACGCGCGGCTCCTTATATAGAATCCGAGTCTCGCGATAGAATCCGAGCCTCGCGAGAATCCGACAGCGTCATGATGACGTTCGGGCGCGCTCGGGTTAACCGAGCAAGGCGGGAAGATCCGAGTCGCTCGGACCCGTGAAAAAAAACATGAAGTTCTGGCGGGTTCGGATTCAGAGAAACCGAACCCGCTCATCTCTAATAAATAGTAGCTAAGTATGACTGATATTAAGATCAGAAGTCATGAATGGGATAGAAGCTATCAGCCAGTTGGATGGTGGAAACCTGAGGGAACTCCAATGTCACTTTCTGTTTCCAGACACTAACATTGTGTTGTCCTGTTTGTGTTATTGATCTGTCCTCTGTCCTGTGACCCAGCAACTGCAGTCAATGACTGGGCAGTATGTTGCGCAGTCCCTCAGTATATAGCGTTCTGCTAGCTTCATCTTCCCACCTCAAGTCTCCTTCAAGGCTCACACCAAGCAGGATTATTTAAGCAAGATGTCAGTGCTGCTTGATCACTTCAAGGACAAAGGGTTGGAAACTTTTTCTTCCACTCCGAGTCAATGGATTCAACATCATGCAGCTCCATGACAATGATGGGGACATTTAAAGCATATCATGTATGCTGCATTGTGGCACTATGAATTTAGTGGTTCCTTGCCATTCTGGGCCAAGCTGGCACACGGTGACGTAAACCTGGCTTATACTATAAAATATTCCCTCTAACCTTACTGTCTGCACTGAGTCATAAGGCTACTGGAAATCATGACTCCATAATTAACCCAGAGTTAACTTTCAGATGCCTGAATGCATTTATTTAGGTGTAAGCCAGTGGTTCCCAAACTCATACCTCCAAGTCTCCCAACAGTTCATGTTTTCCAAGTCACCTAGCAAGTGCACATGTGTATTAATTACTCACTGACACATTGTAGATCCACAGGTGGAGCTAATTATTTCACCTGTGATTCTGGGGCAGATTTATTAAGCCTGGTGAAGTGATAAAGTGGAAGGTGATGACGCACAAGCCAATAAGCTCCAGGCTGGGTTTGAAAATGACAGTTAGGTGCTGACTGGCTGGTGCGCTATCACCTTCCACTTTATCACTTCACAAGGGCTTAATAAATCTACCCCTCTGTGAGAAGTCCTGGAAAACTTGAACTGTTGGGGGTCCTTGAAGACCGAGTTTGGGAACCAGTGGTGTAAGGTAAAACATAATCTAAAAATGAATAAAGAATCCTTTATATTACATAATATGGTTTCATGGTACCTGTCCCTCTTATTCTTAGCACTTATTTACTGAATAATAAAAAAAATCATACACAAGCCCCATAAATAGTTTATTAAAGTGCAGCCTCTCTGTGGGCTGAATCAATATTCGCTGTAAATTAGAGACATTATTGGGCATAAACAGTCACCCATTCCCAGCCAATTGATAGACTGCATTTATATGCATCATGGTCTAGCCTCCACGTTGTTTAAGTGACAGTATTGTAGTTTATGCTTAACTACTGTCAGCATCCGGAGTCTTACCTCCGGTTCTGGTCCCTGCGCCCTTCCTGTTAGCCAGCTGGTGTGGCTGCGGCAGTGAGGTCCTCCGGTGCGGCTGCCGGGTGTCTGGAGGCAGGGCTCCGGGTCCTGGGGAACGGAGCATGGCAGCCGGAGGTGTCTGTTTCCAAGTGTTCTATTGCTGGAGTGCGGCGTCTGGGTGGCTGAGGCCTAAGGTAGTGGCTGTGTGCTGGTTCCACATGTGTCCTCTGTGCAGGCAGACGCCATGTTGGATACCAAGCCAAGCCAATGGGTATCCCAGTTTGCATCCAGCCAATCCGGTGCAGTCTTCCCTTATAAAAAGGGGTTGATGCTTAGTCATGGTGCCAGTGCTTCAAGTTACCTGCTGCTGTAAGGTGCTCAAGCTCTGTGCTCCCAGGTTAACCACTGGTATCCTGGTTCTGTTGTGGCCGCCCGGTGGTCAGTTCTGTTATTGCAGTCCTTTGTTCCCAGTCCACCTGCTCTTGCGGTGTCCCTCAGCATCGTTTACAAATCACAAGTCATCTCCTCATTCAGAGTTCTTCAGCATTGTTTACAAATCACAAGTCATCTCTTAATTCAATGTTCTTCAGCATTGTTTACAAATCACAAGTCACTTCTTCATTCAGTGTTCTTCAGCATCGTTTTCAAGTCACAAACATTTCGTCTTTCAGAATTCACTCAGACTCATCTCCTAGTCATTGTGTATGATTGAGGTCTCAGTAAAGCTGATGTAACTAGCGACCTTCCACCAAACAAGACGCTGACACAGTTGTATGAAAGAAAAGTAGTCCATTTACTGCCACAGCATAGCAAACAGACTTTTCACAGCAAGTTTCAATGGGTGCCATAATTAGGCCCCAGTTCATAAACAGCATGTACACAATCTCAGGCTCCCTGTCTCTAACCCACCGGCCCGCCTATTGTTGCCTGTCCACTTGTTGGCATGAGGAACCCTGAGCCCATGCCCTAATGAGGTTTATAAAAGTGTGGCACAGGTGTGCCTGATTACTGGGAGTGCGTGCTCCAATACCTGGACCGGATTTGCATGGATGGGAACTCATGTATGAAATTGCAGGGTATTTCTGTGTATCAACAGCAATACAATACTATCATTTCCAACTGCCAGATAATCTTTGACACAACATTAAAGAGACAACCTGCTGTGTCCCAACACCTCCCTGGGCTTCTTCTTGGTCCAGCCCTAAACCCAGGTCGCTTTAGCTCAGGGCACCCGAACTGTTGTGGCCCAAACACCCGGGGTGGCATCCGGACTGGACTACCACACTGAATTAATCTTTCTTCAGTGTATCGTTCTCGTTCATTGTCCTCATTGCCTACCCCTCTACATCTTTGGGCCTAAGTCTTCAATCCATGAGTAAGAACTACATTCAGCCACCTCGTTTCTTTCCTTTGCCGATAGCTGCTCCCTCAGTCAATTATCAGTTGTCAGATCCCCAACTCAAGCCAAGTGTGACAACTACTAATATTCCATGCCTCCCAGGATTTTGGCAGTCATAAGGGGACTTAAAGAAAAAATTACAATCGTGTGGGGGAATGCAGCCTGGGCTAATTAGCATTACTGTGCAAGGCTACTTTTTATACGCAGAGAGGTGATTAAAGGGGCAGACGCGGGAGATGATGTGATGCATCACGGACCCACCTGCCACTGTGCAATGATGTGAATTGAGCAGCCTTTTCATAAGATAGAAAAACAAGATCCAGGAAGGAGGTAGTCTCTCCTGAAGGTCTTGTAGGTCTCACCAAAATTTAGATGTCTCATGGATGTTCTGGAAGTGTATTAGAATATGGTATTTTTACATAAGTCACCACTCAAGTATTTGCTTGAACTGGGCTGTGGTACAACTGTGACTAGCCTGTGACATACTGTATATGCTGGCACTGCCAGGTACCCATTGGTCTCTTTATAATGGGTGCAATGTGTGCGGTGCACTTGGACCACTGGGTCCAAGGGGGGCCCACACCACACACACTGCACCCATATTTTAATACTTACCTTTCAAGAGTCCCGTGTCAGAAACGGCAGCAATCATAGCCAAAATGGCTGCCGCACATGGGGCGTAGTGAAATTTGTCTCTGGAACATGGCGGGCACCATGTTTCCTGGAGACCTGCGCATGTGCAGTAGACTATGACACAATGCTAGAGACTACTGTGCCATGCAGAGGAGGGGGCCCACCCGGAGTCTGCACATGGGCCCCCTCCACTGTTAAAACGTCCCTGCAGGTATCCAAGAAATGTCCTCATAATGGCGTGAAAAGTTTGCAAAGATGAGAGATTGGTGACACAATTTGTAGAAACATGGACAGACGATTTCTGATGGTGCAACAGTTACAGTTAAGTAAGGATGGTAGAGAAAATATTTAATTCATCCTCACCTGAACTATTGTATAGCACCTGTCAATCTCCTATATAATAGCGCAGAGTGACTGTGTGTATAACGCTGGGCGTGGCTAGGAGCTCTCATTGGGTTAGCAGCAGGTCTATAACACCCAGTCCGCCGCCCTCCCACACAGGTTACATCCAATGGGAGGCTCTGCCCTTTGGCTGCTCTGTGTTCCCAGAGCAGGATTAACAATGGAGCTGCAACTCCAGATCCACACCCCAAAATAGGCCCACTGCATCTGCAGCAACATACCCTCCAACAATTTACACATAAAAATCGCTACAAATTCGAAAAGGGGGCGTGGCCACGCCCCTTTTCCTATACTTTCAATGGAAGTTTGGAGAGCCAAAAATCGGTACAGACCATAAAAAAAAGTTACTGCCAAAAAGGTACAGCTGGAGGGTATGCCACTGCATCTGCAGCAAGTCTCTGCGCTGTAGGTAGGGGAAAAACATAAATCCTTTTACTGCAGCGTCCTATGTCCTGCTGCCAGTCCGCCTGCCCCCTCCGGCCTCAAAAATCCCCACTCCCTAGCCGCAGCGCAGGTGGAACAAAAGCTGCTGCGGCCACTGGCATAGATGTGTATGAAAGCATCACAGCAGAAGGCTTTCATAGCCACCCTGCGCCGCATTCTCTTTGAGACCTGGAGCCTTCTCTGCATTTGATGTCACAGAAGTGGCTCCCCGCCACAGCCGCGCCCAGATCCCCAGAGGCCCTGACTCTGCAACACAGCGCCTTGGCTGCCGGCCTGAAAGCCCCAAGATGGCTAATGTAACGGATAGAGTGGGTGATATCGCAAAGGATAATGGGGGTCATTCAGACCTGATCACTCGCTAGTGTTTTTTGCAGTCCTGCGTTCGCATAGTCACCGCCCACTGGGAGTGTATATTAACTGTGCAAGTGTGTGATTGCATGTGCAGCCGAGGGGTACAAAAAAACTTTGTGCAGTTTCTGAGTTGCCCAGAACTTGCTCAGCCGCTGCAATCACTTCAGCCTTACCAGGGCCGGAAATGACGTCAGAAACCCACCATGCAAACGCTTGGACACGCCTACGTTTTTCCAACCACTCCCTGAAAGCGGTCAGTTGACACCCACAAACGCATTCTGCCTGTCAATCACCTTGTAATCGGCTGTGCGAATGGATTCTTCATAAAACCCATCGCACAGCAATGATCCGCTTTGTACCTGTGCAACGCACCTGCGCATTGCGGTGCATACCCATGCGCAGTTCTGACCTGATCGCAGCACTGCAAAAAATGCTAGCGAGCGATCAGGTCTGAATGACTCCCAATGTCTGGATGCTGAATCAATGTAAAAGGTGACCGTGCTGTGCAGTGCAGTGCACTCTTACCTTTTACATTCATTCAACGAGTCAATCAGTTCTGCCAGCCAGTCACTATTGTTAGCGCCGGTATCCCAGCGCACCACATTATAGGGAAGTAGATGCACTAAATAAACTACAGCTCCCAGCAGCCCTTAGCGCCAAATAATTCCTGCGCAAAGGCCTACTGGGAGCTTTAGTTTATTTAGTGCATCTTCAATGTAATGTGGCGCGTTGGGACACCGGCGCTAACTAAAGTGACTGGCTGCTGTGCGAGTCTTCGGGAGAGACACTGCCAAAGGGAGGACAGCAGACTAGCTGCTTCCAGGAGGAGAAGCATTACCCGTCCCTCCCCCACTCTCAGTACCTCCGGGGCCCATCCGCGGCACCCCCCCTCCACCACCCGCGGTGTCTCGACCTTCTCCCGCCACTCACAGCACCCCTGCATCTGCTCCTCCCCCACCTGCAGCACCACAACACCTGTCCCTCCCCCACCCGCGGCACCCCCGCAACCGCTCCTCCCCCACCCATGGTGGCTCCGGACCCCCACCCATGGCACCCACACACCCGCCCCTCCCCCACCAACTGCTCCTGCCCCTCCCCCAACCACGGCACCCCTGCAACCACCCCTCCCCCACCTGAGGCACCTCTGGGACCCCCTCCCCATCCGCGTCTCCCCCGCACCAGCCACTCCCCCAACCACAGCACCTACTAGGTGATTCATCAGGCCCCGTGGGTGCTGTTCAAGCCGTTGCAAAGGGCTACGACCCCTTAACCATCGCACGCCCTTTGCCCGTGCAATATTTAACCACTCACACTATTATGATTGGAGGTAATACTCCATATACAGGTTGAGTATCCCTTATCCAAAACGCTTGGGACCAGAGGTATTTTGGATATCGGATTTTTCCGTATTTTGGAATAATTGCATACCATAATGAGATATCATGGCGATGGGACCCAGGTCTAAGCACAGAATGCATTTATGTTTCATATACACCTTATACACACAGCCTGAAGGTAATTTTAGCCAATATTTTTAATAACTTTGTGCATTAAACAAAGTGTGTGTACATTCACACACTCCAGTTATGTTTCATATACACTTTATACACACAGCCTGAAGGTCATTTAATACAATATTTTTAATAACTTTGTGTATTAAACAAAGTTTGAGTACATTGAGCCACAGAAAACAAAGATTTCACTATCTCACTCTCACTCAAAAAAGTCCGTATTTCGGAATATTCCGTATTTCGGAATATTTGGATATGGGATACTCAACCTGTAATACAAATATTGCACGCCACAAGGGTATGCAAGGGTTAAGAGGACATAGCCCCTTACGGCGGTGTGAAGAGTGCAGATAGAGCGCGATGAATCACCTAGTTTATACATATTAACTGTTCCTAAAATCAATCTTCTCATTCTTTAATTTACACTATTTCCAATCCTAAACAAAATAAGCTATTAAGATAAAATGTATAAATTTGAAAGAAAAAAAGAAAAAGAAAAAATACATGTTGCAACAGTTCTACCAAACAACTTATGAATTGCTTTAAAATAAGTCTACATCCTACACTGGAAATATATTCTTAATAAAAAAAGTCATGGTTGTCTCATCATCCTCGAGAGATCTCATCCTATTCTGCACACGTTTCAATTGTTCCGTTTTTCAAGGAGATAGAAAATCTTTTGTGTCTGGATAAAGAAATACACAGCCCCCACAATGCCATTTTAAAAGTGGGTAAGCCAGACAAGAGGCCCATATGTTAAGAAAAAGATTACCTTGATAAAATACTGATCCTGCTTTGTACAGCAGCCTCCCAGAATTGTGCGCTCACTGTTCAGCTGTTAAGATTGTTATTAAACTTTATGGACCATAAAGCTCAGAGAAACAAGGCAAGTGAACAACTATACCATTACAATAGTGTCAAAACAAGAGACATATTTCATATCCTTTGAACTGCTTGTCGACATCCACAATGTAAGTGCTCTCAGACTGACTCAACCTTTTCCTGTGTTTTTCAACCTTAGACTTTAATGCAACATGGCTAATTTATGAATTCCGAAGTCTACATATGCCATTTAGTTCAAAGCTCGGCTATAAATCCCCATCTACGGTTCTGCTGCCCTGTATTTTAGGCTGGAGCTGTTCTCGCTGAGATGTTTGACACACATTTATCAGATCTTAATCTTCCTTTCTCTAACGTCCTAGTGGATGATGGGGACTCCCTAAGGACCATGGGGAATAGACGGGCTCCGCAGGAGACAGGGCACTTTAAGAAAGAATTTGGATTCTGATGTGTTCTGGCTCCTCCCTCTATGTCCCTCCTCCAGTTTGAATCTGTGCCCGGACGAGCTGGGTGCTACTTAGTGAGCTCTCCTGAGCTTGCTATAAGAAAGTATTTTGTTAGGTTTTTTATTTTCAGAGAGATCTGCTGGCAACAGACTCTCTGCTACGTGGGACTGAGGGGAGCGAAGCAGCCCTACTCACTGAAGATAGGTCCTGCTTCTTAGGCTACTGGACACCATTACTTGGTCGTCCGATCCCGGAGCCGCGCCGCCGTCCCCCTCGCAGAGCCGGAAGACAGAAGCCGGTGACAGAGGCAAGAAGACTTCGAAATCGGAGGCAGAAGACTCCAGTCTTCATATGAGGTAGCGCACAGCACTGCAGCTGTGCGCCATTGCTCCCACACTAAACCCACATACTCCGGTCACTGTAGGGTGCAGGGTGCAGGGCGCAGGGGGGGGGGGGGGGGGGCCCTGGGCAGCAATTAGAGACCTATTTGGCAAAAGTTTGCATAATATACAGTTGGGCACTGTATATATATGTATGAGCCCCCGCCAAAATTGTACATGAAAGCGGGACAGAAGCCCGCCGTCGAGGGGGCGGGGCTTCTTCCTCAGCACTCACCAGCGCCATGTTTTTTCTCCACAGCACCGCTGAGAGGAAGCTCCCCAGTCTATCCCCTGCAGTTACACGGTAGAAGAGGGTAAAAAGAGAGGGGGGGGGGCACATAATTAGGCGCAAAAATCAATATAAACAGCAGCTACTGGGTTAACATTAAGTTACTGTGTTATTCCTGGGTTAATAGCGCTGGGGTGTGTGCTGGCATACTCTCTCTCTGTCTCTCCATAGGGCTTTATGGGGGAATTGTCTTCAGATGAGCATTCCCTGAGTGTGTGGTGTGTCGGTACGTGTGTGTCGACATGTCTGAGGTAAAAGGCTCCCCTAAGGAGGAGATGGAGCAAATATGTGTGTGAGAGGGTGTCTCCGTCGACAACGCCGACACCTGTTTGGATATGTGTAATTAAGTGCTAAGGTGAATTTATTGCACAAAAGATTAGAGAACAGACAGGAAATCTACCCATGTCTGTCCCTATGTCGCAGAGACCTTTAGAGTCTCTCAATGCTCACTATCCAAAATAATAGACACTGATATCGACACGGAGTTTGACTCCAGTGTCGACTACGATAATGCAAAGTTACAGCCAAAATGGCAGAAAAGTATTCAATATATGATTATTGTAATAAAAGATGATTTGCATATCACTGATGACTCATCTGTCCCTGACACAAGGGTACACATGTTTAAGGGGAAGAAAGCTGAGGTAAATTTCCCTCCTCTCATGATGAAAAAGAGCGGGAATCTCCAGACAAGAGACTGCAGTTTCCCACAAAGAATTCTCAGGCAGTATCCTTTCCCTAATAGGGCCAGGATATGATGGGAATCTTCCCCTAGGGTGTCACGTTTGCCCAAAAGGTAGCCCTGACGTAACCGCTATTCTCAGGGATCCTGCAGATAGCGTGCACATTCTGGTACACTACTCAGACCGGCGATTGTGTCGGCATGGGTTTATAGCGCTGTGGCAGCGTGGACAGGTACCTTATCAGCAGAGATTGAGACCCTAGTATGCATATAGATATATATATATGTATAAAAGATGAGGTCTTAAGAGATATGTATATATAAAACATGCCCAAAGAGACATGAGTATACTGGGTCCTAGAGTCAAAGCTATGTCGATTTCTACTTGACGTGTCCTGTAGAATATGCAATGGACAGATGATGCTGGCTTAAGAGGCATATGGAAGGCTGAGGATTGTGTGGAGAAGGGTTCTCGGACCTGGTCTCCACAGCTATAGCTGGTAATTCTGATATTTTGCCTTATATTCCTGCACAGCCTAGGAAAGCACGACATTATTAAATGCAGCCTTTCGAATAAAGAGACAAGAAAGTCCGAGGTGCGTCCTTTCTTGCCAGAGGCGGGGGTAGA